>NC_137960.1:13339718-13720656 GCF_963924665.1 Micromys minutus | reverse complement strand
CAAAGCCCAGTTGTGAATGAGAAAGGCTGTAGGACTTGTCCCATATGCGTCTTTCATGAAGGTTCTGAAGATGAAGATTTGAAAATGAGGATGAATCGTTGATGCAAATTGGGGATAACACATGAACAGAAAAGAAGTGGGGGAGGCCTGATCAACAAGCAGGGACTTACAGGACCTGTGGCCTCAGGTAGACACAGAAAGAAATGACTTATGTGGATGCTGCAAATTACCCAACTCACAGGAAACCAAGGAATACTAGGAAACAGGTTATTGAATCCGCTGAAGGCATTCAATCTGACCTCTTAGACTTGTTCTGGGAACTTCGAGTTACAGCGAAGTGTGGCTGTGGGCCTCCTCATAGAATCCATCAACCTGGACAAAAACACTTTCTTCAAAGGAAATACAGGCTGTATGATCCAGGATGAGGACACAGCCAAGTCATGGTACCTTAGGTCATTCTGTTCCTGCTGTGAGTAGCATAGATGATCCAGCCAGGCTATTGTGCCCAGTGGTAGGTTATCTTCCTTCGCTAAATGACACAAGATACATTCAGGTCATGGGGTGTGAGAGCTTTATCTTTCCACTCTGATTAGGATGCAGGATATAATAATGTCTCAAGGTCCTGGTGTCTATGGATATCATCTTCCTACTGTAAGCAGGTTGTAGAATATAGCTTGGTCACAGTGCTATCTGAGGGCATCATTTTTCTTATCTGATAAAAACTCCTCACTGAATTTGGTGTTATGTCATAATGTTTCTACAAAGACAGAATGTCTCTCCATGTTTTTACCTTAATTCTCTAAATAACTATTCCATTGAGGAGGAGGGGCATTGTAATGGATGCTAAAGCCATATTGGAACTTGGTTAGGCTTTGGCACTATACAAGGAAGGAAAATGGGGAAGGGGGGAAGGTCTTTCCAGAGGTTTGGTCATTTACCCTGTTGATGTTTCCAAACAGACCTAGCACTCTTTTCTGTAAATAACAAGACTTTTGAATGTTTGAGGGCATAGCCGTGTCTGGCTCATCCCTTTTCTGTGGCAGTTGGCTATTTTTTCTGTTCTCTGTAGCATTTTGTTCTGTCTCTGAGTTGTACTGTATTGATGAATAGAGGTTCTGGGGCAGATCATACCAGACATGGCAAAATATACCTTAAGGCAGATTATGTCGACACCTATTTTTGGTCCAAATGTCCAGAATATTAAATAACTTACCTTATGAAAACAAACAAGAAGAACAAAACAAGCTAATCTCCACTGGAAATTTCCTCACAGACACAGCTAGAAATGATGTTTGATCTGATTCCTCATGGCCTGTTAAGTTAACACATAAATCCCACCATCCAATTTTGTATAATCTTCATACTATTTTTCTATTTTTCTCTTTTATGGATTTTTGAAATATAGATGAATCATATCATCAAAAACTACACATTGTTTACAACTGAGAAAAGATTCTAATATCACACAACTATATGAGCCAACAACAGTCATCATGAACTTCAGTTCATTAATCTTACTTTAAAAAGAATATTCTCACTCTATGGCCTAATTCACAGTGGTAGAGTTGCATTAACTTTTAAAGTCTAAATTGTTTTTCTGGAGAGAGAAACCAATCAATGGATTATTCTCTTCAGTTTTCTGTTTGTAAATAAATGTATAAATTTTTTCCTGTGTAAGCAAGTCTCTGCAGAATTGAGTGTAATGGATAGACACACACACACACACACACACACACACACACACACACACACCAGTGCCTTCTCTTTGCAATGCTGAGAATTTTATTTGGTGAAATAACATAACAGTTGAATAATAAAAATTATGGCCATTTGTCTTAACACAAACATTTATGTAGTTTAAAAAATATATTTGTTTCACATGTTTGTCTGTCTGTATGTGAACATATACATTCCATATCTGTAGGATGCAAAAGGATGTCAGTTCCCTTGGAACCGGAGTTAAAGCCTACTGTGGTTGTGAGAGGTCATACTGGGAACTGAATCTGGGTCTTCTTGAAGAGAAGTTGATGCTCTTAACGGCTGTGCTACCTTTCTAGTCCCCAGAGACCCCAATATTTATATTCTTTTCTGTTTCATTTGTCTGGGCACAAAAGTATAATAAGAAAATTCTATATTAAAAGAAAAACTAAATTCTATTCATCAACATAGGACAAAGTGAGACAGCAATAGTTGTAGAAGAATAAAATTAAGTGAACAGGGATGCTGAGGTATCACCCCAGGGATGATTGTTTACATTACCATTGCTGTGCCTGAGCATGAGAAAATCACCTTATTTTAGGAACTTATTCTGGTTCACTCTATGGCCACATATTCCCATTACCTGAGTCCACAGTGAGACAGAGCTGTGGCAAGGAGTCACTGTAGGACAGAGGGGCTGAATTCATGCTGGTTGTAAGGCTGAGGAACAGTGAAGACAGGGCTTCTGGATCCGCCTCTCCACCATTCCAGGAGCTGCCAGTCTGGTCAAAGTTTTATCACTCATTACACTGAATCATTTTTTAAGAAACATGCTCATGGATACATCCAAAATAAGTATATAAAACTTAGAGGTGTCTCTCAACCCAATCAAGTTGACTGTATTTACCACCCCAGGGACCTAATTAGATACTAGATTACTCAAAATTATAAAGTACAGACTGCCAACCCTTATAGAGTTGTTTTTCTGCATTGTTTAGCAGCAAAGAGTCAGAAGCCGAGCAGGGCGGTGAACTTGGATCACTTATGTGTGGATGTACATATAAATGTGGATCTTACATTCATCCCTATACTTGGGTTTTCCTTTGTATATTAGTATCCGCAGAGAAATCCATGAAACATTTATGGTAACCCTAATAGCAGAAACTAGAAATATCCAGTCAATTGTTTCTTCATCCAGAGACACTCTTCTAGAATTTACTCTATGAGATGGAAATTTTACACAGAGAAACTATTGCTTAGAGAATTAAAATTATCTTCCAAACTCCCCCTGCTCCTCAGAATCTCTGAATGTGATTATTCATAGAGTGTGTCTCCAGCCCCAGATAGGACATACTATGGACAATTGTATAGAATTCCTAAGATACTAAAATTGGATGGCATTATGTATTAAATATATACGAGGTGCTAAGAGTTCATATATCATGGGGCTGGAGAAATGGCTCAGTGATGAAGAGCACTTTTTTTTTGAAGAGGGTCCGGGTTTTATTCTAAGAACCCAGCATGATGGCTCACAATTCTAAGTTCCAGGTGGTCAGACGCTGTTTTCTCCCCTCCAAGGGCATTAGGCACACTTATTGTGCATATGAGTACACCCAGGCAAAACATTCATTAGATGAATAAATGAGTGAATGAATGAATAAATAAATAAATAAATAGTTTGTATGCCTATGAAATCACAAGCTTGAGCTGAAATGTGTGTAACTAAGACATATGGGACAAAGAAATGAGTCAGTAAAGTACACCCCTTCTTCAGGGTCACATCTCCAATTTCCTGTTTTCAAAGTCGCTCATATTCTTTAAATCCCTGTAAGTATCTTTTATGTCTTCTCAAGAGACTTCATTTTCCTAGTGCAAATTATATCTTTCTGTATAGAATTGCCAACATGCATGGGTACGTTTGTGTGTATGCATGTGTGTATGTGTAATTTGTATGATTATTTGTATGTATTCATACATGTAAATGTGTGTCTGTGTTTAGAGATACATATATATGTATATATGTATGTAAGTATGTATGTAAGTATATAAGTATGTATGTATGTGTGTTTGGGGGATGGATTACATGCAGTGCATGTGTAGGAGTGTATGTGTGTATGTTTGTGGTGGGGGTATAGGTGTATGTCTGTGTGGGTCTGATGTACATATGTTTGTTAGCTTCTATAGAGTTTTTGCAGACTGTGATTCAATGAAACTTTATGTTCAGAGCAAAATAAGGTTTCTTAACAAGCCTGTGACCTGTTAAGGACCATGGAAAATATCTGTGCTGTTTAATTAAACCGAGTTGCTGTTATGTGGTCAATGACTGAGAAGAATTATCTCATACAGTAACAAAGTAAACTTTAACTTCCAGTATATTCTTTTATATTTTATTTTCATTTTAGTCTTCGGGGAAAAGCACTTGAAAGCTAATTGATTCTGAGAGTAATTTTCACTAATATAAGACACTGACCCTTTTGTGATATGCTGCTGAATCTATCTTTGTTTATGACCTGATTCATTCTTGCTCTGAAATATCCTTCAGTTAGAGAGCAATGGAGGAGATTGTATTAGCGCCAGTCTGCAGGAGGAATAAAAGTGGGTTAAACTCTCAGTTTCACTAAATATTAAATCGAAAGCTATAAAAATCATTAAGACAGCAGCCATAAAACTGAGATGAGGGAAGCTGAGAATGACAGAAGATAGAAAGAGAGAGCCAACTAGGACTATGCTAACAGGCTGCCTCTCCTGACTGGTAATGGGAACAGTGGAAGGCAGAGTGAGCAGGGCACAGGCAGCTGATTTTCAGAAATGATGCCAACAATAATAATGACAACAAGGAACAGAACTTGGCTTCTGGAAACTCTGGATGAAGGTGAAATCTTGAAACTCTCAGGCTCCACCTCCTGGTGCCAGCCAACTGTGATGTCCGTGTTAGCAAAGTTCCACTTGAATCTGAGTGAGACCCCAAGGGTGCGAGCATGCTTTTAAGTAGTCATGTAGAGCATTAGGTTAGATCCTGAAACTAACCTAATGTTAGTTTGTGGCCACAAAATTTATGCTTTTCCTTTTGGACATTAGAATACCTCTTCTGCTTTATAGATCAGCCCTGGAGATGTGCTGATATTAATGATGGATCCAACAAAGCAGCCATGCCCACACCTGTTTATCCTCTGGTGAGTTTAGTATCTGAGGTTGACCCAGAAGAAGATGATAAACCTCCTCCAGGAGCTTCATTGGCTTTGTTCAATGAAAATGGTTATGCCTAAAGCACTCGCTACACGAGACACTCCTCCCTTTGTTGACCCAGATGAAATATCCCAAGGTCTATTCCTAAACTTCACAAGGAAGAATCAGATGCCCCTTTCCCCTAAAGTCCTTGGTGTTCAGGCCCAGAGGGTTGGCTGTGCCTTGTGAGATAGAGTTAAACACTTTCAGTTGGATTTTCTGAAGCATTGCTTCATAAAAGGGGTAGAATCACCCAAGACTACCGTTCACTACTTAACACAGTCACTTGGTTTTCTCTTCACTTGGTTTTCTCTTCATAGATAACACAGATAAAATACAGCTGTGGTCCCAATATGAGATGTTTCTTGTATAAGTGCATGAAGGCTCTGATTGGGAAGATTTATAACCTAGAGAAGGTAATACATTGCTGGAGAAGGTGAGTCATTTGGAGGTGGACCTGAGGTTTTCTTCCTTTCCTTGTTTTGAATACGGTTGCTATGTGACCAGAAGCCTTCTGCTCTATACCTTCCCCACCATAAGGAAAGGTTCTCCTTGGACTATAAGCCAGAATGAAGTCTTTGTCTTTCAAATGTCTTCTCATCAGCTACTTGGTCACAGAAATGAGAGAAATGACTGATACAGATACACGAGGGTGTCTTGATGTCTCCAGCACCAAAGTCGCCCCTAAGGCTATGAAGCAGGGGGATCAGAAATCAGTCTTCCATGACATCAACAGCAGCACTAACCCTGAAGTATATTCTAGATGACTGAAATAAACCTCTGTGAGTTGTTTACACCTCTCCTAGCCTGTAGTTGAGTATAGTCCAGAGCAATAGAGAATTCCAGAGTTCTCCTGCAGAGCTGTAGGAAATAAATCTTGTGACTGAGAGAAAAATCCTCAGAAAGATAAGTAGAGGTATTTTCAGGAAGTATAAAATGCCATAAATGGGAGAATGGAGAATTACACTTCCATCATAGCTCAAAATTTGTATGCAGGAGTTAAACAATTAATGGTAGATAATGGTGAGAAGCTATTTATTGGGAGAAATTAAAAAATAAGAATGCAAGTTATTAATATTAGGATACTAACCCATAGGTCAACTTATTAGTAAGGATAAGATTTTCTGTCCAATCAAAGAGGACTTAAGAAAGCCAGAGAGCAGTTGTTTTTTTGTGTCTCAGGAACTCATCCTAGGTAAGTGTCTTAGACTTTGTTCGAAGTGGCTTCATTCTGTTAACCTTGGTGGGATCTGGGGCACACCATTTTCCCTGTCTCAAGGGAACAGTTCATTGAATTTTTATATATTCCAAAATATTTACAACCATGAGTATGAAGACGTGCAAGCTGTCAAGTGTATTTTGTCCATCCTACATGCGTTTCTTGCTTGTCATGCTGATATGTTTATAAGCACTTGTAATTCAACAGTGAATGGCCTTTCTGTAAATTCTGCTTCAGTGTACTGAGTGACTGAGGACTGTTCCCCTGACCTGCCAGCCAGGGTGATTGCAGTATTGCTTTGTGGATGTTGAAATGCCTGAGAATACTTGGATGGCAGCAGCATCTGTAGCTTGAACTTTGATTTGCTAACAGTGCAGCCTTGGTCAGGCTTTGAATATCCCATTACTCTTTTAGCCCCAAACATCAATATCTTTGTAGGTCTAAAAGTCTATCTGAGGAGTGGGAGAGATGGCTCATTGGTTAACGTGTGCCTACCTGATGCTCTTGCAAAGGACCCAGTTTTGGTGTCCAGCAGCTACAGGTTGCTTACAAATGATCATAAATCCAGCTCCGGGGGCCGTAACTCTCTCTTCTGTCCTCTTTACTAGCATGGGTATGAATCCCCACATAGATTCATAACTAACATTAAAAAAAAACTTTCAAAATAAAGTTCTACTCAAAGTAGTTACCGTTCTTTATAATCATTTTCTTCCTTTTCTCTAGTTGTCATAATATTTATGAGATTCAAAGTGAAGTTTTGATTCAAATATGTGTCATACCTAACATGGACAACTATACTCAGGAAAGACTAATTCTCCCTCCCCAGCAACAGACCATGGTGAATAGGCTGTTGGTAAGGGGTGAGGCCTAGAGTTTATTTATTTCATCTGTCCTGCTGTTTGACTGACTTTATCTTACACAAGTATTCATGAGATGCTGTGCATTCTGACAATGATATTCATGAAGCTTCCGGAAGACAGTATTTCATAGCTCTATTTCCATTGTCTGACTCATAATATGGTATAGTATAATACAATATAATATATGTTATATTTTATATAAAGCATACATTATAGTATATATTATATCTGACACATAATATATTATATTGTTAATATATAGTATATTAACATAATTCCAAGTAATTTATAATACTATTTATACTCATTATATTAATCAATATATAAATTTTAAACAAAATCAATATTAATATATTGATAAATATATTATAATATTTTTAATAGTACATATTGTTATGATATATTAGGTCAATTAACATAATTATAATAACTAATCAATATATTAATATATTGTATATAATATGTAATAAGATATAACACAAATATTAGAAACATTATATATGTAGTAGATGTAATATATGCATAATATGGAATATGAATATATAATTTGTAATATGTATATAAGGAATATAATTATTATGTTTAAAAATAATGAGTCTTATATTAGCCATCTTCTCTTTCCTGAGCTGTAATGTTAATGTGGTTGGAATATTTAGGGTTGGGCACTGGGTCTTTCCTCAGCATCATGACCAGCTCTTCTATCTGAAGGCTTCTGAGCTACCCAGTATCAAGACAAGATTCCATTGCCAGGCATGAAACACTGTCCTGTAAAGTGGGCCTCAAACCAAGGATTGCCAATGATGTGCCAATGGGCACTGATTGTTTAGCAGATAGGTTTTGCAGCTGTGTAAGACCCCTGTGTTTCTACCCCTATGCCCAACCTCCGGTGTATCAGTCAGAACTGTGCCTTTGATACTACGGAACCAGCCATCAGGGAGGAAGTTTCCTGGTATGTTTGAGACTGACTTCTTTATGTCTTGTAGCCAAAGTATGTTTTGTTTTCAAAATTCCATGAGCAGTGGAAGTAGTGTATTTTTTTTCTTGAGACTCCCAGGGGACTTCCTGTCCAAACATAAATAGGTTTCTCATGCTTTGTACTGTGAATTTTTTTTTTTACTTGAGAACCTGTGTTTTCTGGGAGACTCTTTGTCACAGCAGTGAGAGAACTAATGCAGGTGTTGTTTAATTTTATTATGTGCAAAAATGAAAAGAACAAGATGGAAGGCCACCAGAAAGAAACAAATTATAAGACATTTCTATTCTAACTTCTTTAATTTACCTTCTCTTTCATCAGAGAACAGGATTAAATTTAATAATAAATACAGGCAAGTCTAAATAAAAATTGAAATGAAATGACATATTTGAATGGAAAGGTCACAGTTTGACTTGTGTAACGTAGCATCTTTCAGACAACTCTCCAGCTACCTTTGTGATTACTGTATCTTTGACCATATTTTCTAATTTGCTTTCCTTGTGGAACAAGTTAAAATGGGGGAAATTTAGAACATGGGTTCTCAAAGAGTCAATGACGTCACTGGGGAAGCTATTAAAATCCAGGGTCCCGGGGCTGGTGCATGCACAGAGGTTGACACTGGCTTGATTTGTATGAGGCAGGCCTTGAGCTCTAGGACTTTCAGGCCTGAAGAGATGATTCTCTAGTAGACCTCTGAGAATTTCTGAGGGTGATTGCCAGAAACGTGGCTTTTTACAGCCACACACATCTGTGTGTTGCTTTGAGTTCCTATAACTTTTAAGAACCACAATTTAGAAAAAGGTCCCTCCCCCTGTGGTTTTGATGGGACTCTTAAAATAACTGAGCAACAGTAAGGCTTAAGTGTTTTATGTTAGTACATTTACATTTTAAAACCAGAACTACTATTCATCAGTTGATAGGAAAAAAGAACCTTCTGTCATTATGTTGACTTTTGAAGATTTCATACATGAGTAACTGTGATGGTTTGAATATGCCTGGCCCTGAGAGTTGCACTATTAGGAAATATGACCATGTTGGAGTAAGTGTGGACTTGTTATAAGTGTGTCAGTGTGGGCATGGGCTTTAAGACCCTTGTCCTAGCTGCTTGGAAGCCAATTTGTTTTCTTGTTTGCCTTCAGAATAATATGTATAATTCTCAGTTCCTCCTGCACCACATCTGCCTGGATGTGGCCATGTTCCCACCTTGATGATAATAAACTGAACCTTTGAGTATGTAAGCCAGCCCTAATTAAATTTGGTCTTTATAAGCGTTGCATTGATCAGGGTGTCTGTTCACAGCAGTAAAACCCCAAGACAGAGCCATATTTACATTATTTTTATTCCTTCCTTTTGTCATTCCAGCTTCTGTCAGGCACACCCAAATTCATGGCTTTAAAAAATTATTATTGTTACATTACATATATTCTTTGCTAGTTAAAACACCCCAATTTTGATTTCTGAGTAGCTACACTAGTTTGAAATCCCACCAACACTATTTATGTTTTTTTTTTTTTTTGTGTTCACTTAAAAAGATTCTGAAAAGGACAGCCTATTCAACAAATGGTGCTGGTCCAACTGGCACTCAGCATGCAAAAGAATAAAAATAGACCCTTTCTTATCTCCTTGTACAAAGCTCAAGTATAAGTGGATCAAAGATCTCCACATTAAACCAGGTACACTGAAATTATTAGAAGAGAAATTAGGGAAAACCTTAGAACACATAGGCACAGCAGAAAATTTTTTTGAACAAAACACCAATGGCTCAAGCTCTAAGGTCAAAGATTAACAAATGGGACTTAATGAGATTGCAAAGTTTCTGTAAGGCTAAGGACATTGTCAAGAAAACAAAACGGCAACCAACAGAATGGGAAAAGATCTTTACCAACTCCACATCAGATAGAGGCCTAATAACCAAGGTGTACAAGGAACTCAAAAAGCTAGACACCAGAGAATCAAATAACCCTATTAAAAAATGAGGTACAGAGCTAAACAAAACGTTCTCAATTGAGGAATATCGAATGGCTGAGAAACATCTAAGGAAGTGCTTGACATCCTTAGCCATCAGGAAAATGCAAGTTAAAACAACCCTGAGATTCCACCTCACACCAGTCAGATTGGCCAAGATCCAAAACTCAGATGATAGCAGATGCTGGCGAGGTTGTGGAGAAAGAGGAACCCTTCTCCACTGTTGGTGAGGTTGTAAACTGGTACAACCGCTCTGGAAATCAGTCTGGCGATTCCTCAGAAAATTGGACATAGTACTACCTGAAGATCCAGCTATTCCACTTCCGGGCATATACCCCAGAGACACTCCAATATACAACAAAGATACATGCACCACAATGTTCTTAGCAGCTCTATTTATAATAGCCAGAAGCTGGAAAGAACCCAGATGTCCTTCAGTAGATGAATGGATACAAAAATTGTGGTACATTTACACAATGGAGTACTACTCAGCCATCAGAAACAATGACTTAACCAAATTCTTAAGAAAATGGTTGCATGTAGAGAATATCATCCTGAGTGAGATAACCCAGTCACAAAAGAACAGACATAATATGCAGTCACTGATAGTGGGATGCTAACCCCAGAGGGTCAGACTGCCCCAAAAACAACTCACAGACTGTGTGAAGTTCAAGAAAAAAAAAAGAAAAGAAAACAAAACAAAACAAAAAGTCATGCTCAATCCTTACACACCAAGAACACATTGACTAATTCCAGGTTACACCCTGTTTTAAATGTACTTTTTGCTCATTGGAACTAGTAAGACCTTAATGCAGAGTATCAAACCTTAAAAAAAAGAAAAAAAAAAAAAGCCAAGCACTGACACAATTATATTTGTATGCATTTATGCAAAAATGTTTAAAAATTTTTTCTTTTATCTTTGTTTTTAAAAATAAAGTTTAATAAAAATGTACTTATCACGTTTCCAATACAAATGATTATAATAGCACAGAAATTAGTGATTGTTATTTATATTATTTAATTATACTCATTACTTAACAGCTTAATAACTTTGTTCAAAAATTAGTATAATTTACAACTTAATAAAGTTTTATTATTAAAAAATAAAGATATTCTGCTTAAAAAAAGAAGCTAAGCTCGGCATGGGTCAGAGAGGGGAGATGTGCTTATGTGGTAGGGCCAGATGATAGGCATAATAAAGAATACACCTTGAGGACAGCAACACTACAGTCTGCATGTCTGTATACTCCATCCATGGAACAAGTTCTGGAAAGTGGACCTTAGTCATTCCTCAGAGAACATGGCTGTTGGTTTAGATGTAGTTTTTCAAAACCATGTTCTCAGCCAACAGGTTTTTTCTTTGCTCCAAGAATCAGCATGAAGTATTTCTCCAGGGTGTGGTCAGATAAAAATATAAAAAGAAAAAGAAAAAGATTCTGACATCAACCACTGAGTTATACATAGACACAAAGCTGTGTGAGAAACCATTTGATGTTGAACATCTTCATGTTTCTATGGTGTGGATCACATTTGGTATAAACTACTGAAATGTGCACATTATTGACTGTTTGGTAGTCAGTTAGTCTTAGTTAAGGCTCTGTACTGCTGTTTTAAAAATGGGATGATAGAACAGCAATGTAAACATGTCCACATATTATTAAACTTATGTAATTCAGGCTCTAAGATCTTGCTGTGATTGACCCTAGAAGTTCAGACTCATATTTTTATTTGTTTTTTTTTATCTTAGTATGTGTTTTGAGAGTAGGTGAAAATATTGTTAAACATATAATATATATATATATATATATATATATATATATATATATATATATGACCTTCTGTTATAAAATACTAATCAAATATCTAATATATTTTAAAGTCTGTTTAGTATTTTAAATAGAAAAAAACATTATGGGAGGAATGTGTATCTCACAGAAACTAGGAGTCAGTGCTGTAGCTTTTGACCCCATGGACAATGTAAAGCATCTGAAATGTTTGACAATTTTCCTTCATATCTATTAAATCCAAAAGGTATTGTGGTCAAACATCCCAATAGCTGGTTTTGTGTGTTAACATGACACAAGTTGTAGTTATCGCAAAAGAAAGGTTGCTATGAAGGCTCAATACCCTAGTGTAGGGGAAGGCCAGGGCAGGAGATGGGAGGGAGTGGGTGGGTGGGGGAACACTCTAATAGAGGCAGTGGGATAGGGGATAAGATAGGGGGATTCCAGAGGGGGAAATTGGGAAAGGGGATAATATTTGAAAAGTATGTAAAGAAAATATTCATTTAAAAAATAAAGTAAGTGTGATGTGTTTGTGTATCAAGTTGACAAGCAGTCAATTGTACTGGCTGTTTTTTTTTTTTTTTTTTTTTGTGTGTGTGTGTGTCAACTTGACACTAGCTGGAGTTATCACAGAGAAAGGAGCCTCAGTTGAGGAAATGCCTCCATGAGATCCAGCTATAAGGCATTTTCTCAACTAGTGATCAAGCGGGGGAGGACCCAGCCCATTGTGGGTGGAGCCATCCCTGGCCCCGCCCATTGTGGGTGGTGCCATCCCTGGGCTGGTAGACCTGGGTTCTATAAGAAAGCAGGCTGAGCAAGTCAGGGATAAGCAAGCCAGTAAGTAACATCTCTCCATGGCCTCTGCATCAGCTCCTGCTTCCTGACCTGCTTGAGTTCCAGTCCTGACTTTCTTTGGTGATGAACAGCAATGTGGAAAGTGTAAGTTGACTAAACTTTCCTCCCCAATTTGCTTCTTCGTCATGACGTTTTGTGCAGGAATAGAAACTCTGATTAGTACACCATCAAAGAGTCCTTTGACCTTGATTCTAGTGATTATGTATCGGTTGGAAAAAAGAACTCAATCAAGATACAATGAGAGTTAATCTTCAAGTGAATGTAAATAGTTTATAGATTTCTCAGGCTGCACAACTTTGCTTTCTGTTGCTGTGATAAAGACTCTGACCTAACACCTTGTAGAAAAGAAACAGTTTGTTTGGCTTGCACATTCAGGTTGTAGTTTATCAGGATAGGAAGTGGAACTCAGGCAGCGGCTTGAAGCAGAGATCCTGGAGGACTTGCTGCTTACAGGCTCATCATAATCTAGCCTTCTTCCATAGCTCAGGCCTCCTGTCTAGAGAATAGTGTTCCTTTATCCATCAAGATAATCAAGACAACCCTCCTTCATAGCCAATATGATCTGGGTAATTCTTCATTTCAGATTCCCTTCTTGGGCGATCCAGGCTGGATCAAATAGGCAGTTAAAGTGAACTAGGATATACTAATGAAACTCAAAACAAGGACAGCTTTAGACATTCTTCACTATTGCATCTGATCCCTTGAAAACAGCGAATTGAAGTTTTAGGTCATTTCATATTAATTTGCCCACTATGCTTGACCATAGACTTTATGACAGGAGGGAGTTACCTGTACACGTTTGCTAAGGCTGTATGTACATTTCTTTGCAACCCAGCAGGCCAGTGATTGTTTTTTTTTTAAATAGAAAATACCATCTGTCCTGTTAAATTAATGTTCTTAAGGTGGATATATGGGTTTGGAGTTTGTCAGTTTATTTTTGTTTTTATGTGTAAGACTGTATTATTTCTTATTGAAAGTTTTACTTTGATACAAAAATTAAACTCATGATGTGATGCCTACTCATAACAGTAGCCTACAAAACACCAAGACAGAAACCTAGAAAAAGGTTAACCAGGAGTGAAATTTAAATTTACATAAATAGAACCTTCAGTTTACACTGTAAATCTTTAGATATGTCCTGAGGCACACATTTTTAAAAAAATGTAAGTATAACACTATGCAGGAAAGTTTCAGTTTCCTAATGTAATAAACACCACACACACACACACACACACACACACACACACACACACACATGTATCTGTAGCAAGAGAATAATGCATTAGCGTTCCAACATTTATAGACTTTTTGATATTTGTTTGTCACATTGGTAATTAGTGTGTTTAAAGAAGCACATTACTATGATCAAATTTACATATAATACTGTGCCACTTTTATGTGTACAGCTCAATGACTTTTGACAGAATTATGTAGTATGGTAATTATTGACCATGATGCAGAACTCTCTCCCTCTGCAATATCTTCCTGTGATTTCCAACTAGGCTCCTTGACTAACACAGGGTCTTTCCTAAAAATGTAGACAACTTGACTTGTTCAAACTGCCCTTAGTGATATATTTTTTCTTCAAATAATTTATAATTTTATTCACTTTACATCCTGATTACCACTTCCTCCTTCTTCTCCCCAATCCCATTCATACAATTTGCCCCCACTTCTCCTCAGAGAAGGGAAGGCTGCCCCTTGAGTACCACCCTCCTATGGGACATCTAGTTTCAGCAGTACTAAGCACAGTCTCCCCCACTGAGACCCAACTAGGAAGTCCAGTTAGGGGAAAGAGGATCCAATGGCAGGCAACAGAGTCCAAGACAGCCTCTACTCCTGTTGTTAGGGGACCCACATGAAAGCCAAGCTGCACATCTTCCAAACAATACGTTTTATGCAGCTACACAAGCTCCCAGGATAAATGCTAAGTTATTAACAATGGTATTTCTTCATGATGCTGTTTTATTGAAACCCCCAAATTTAGGATTCACATCTTGGAGCCTGAATGGCATTGAAATTGGAATAAAGTTATGAAATGTAAATCTTAAATCCTAATGAAGCTTGAAACAAATACTTAGAGGTTTCTGTTCCTCAGATCATGAACCAATCTGTACTGTTCTTGAGTCTATTTGGGGTTCTTCTGTGATAGGCTATCTGCTAATATTTCTGTTACTCTTCAGGTTTTGCTTATATTTTAACTTAGACTCTAAGGCAAAGACAATGGGAAGTAAAATTAAAGTCTGCTCAATCTTAGTCTTCATACTCAGAATAAAGCAGGATTTCTGAATGCTATACATTTGATATATTTTTTATGATATTCCTTCTATGTTATTTTAGTTAACACTTAATAAAATGATAGCAGGTATCTTAGTTAAGGTTTCCATTGCAGTGAAGAAACACCATGACCAAAGCAACTCTTAAAAAGAACACTATTTAATTAGGGCTGGCTTACAGGCTCAGAGGTTCAACCTATTACTACCAATTTGGGAAATGTGGCAGCATCTAGACAGGCATGGGGTTAGAGAATCTTAGATGTCTACATCATCACCCAAAGATGCCAGGAGCACACTGTCTCAAGGGCAGCAAGGAGGAAGGTCTTAATGTCCACCCCCATAGTGAGACACTTTGTTCAACAAGGCCACACCTCTTAATAGTACCACTCCCTGTGGGTCAAGCATATTTAAACCATCACAGCAGCTATGTGGACTGAGCCTAGTCTTATCTTATTTGATCTTATCTCTACTATCAATTGTATATGAATGATAGAAGTAATGATTAAGGAGAGATTACAGACCCTGAACAATGGCAAATAGATAGCCCTTGCAGTAAACTGTTTTAAATTGGATCTACAAGTGAATGTCTTCTAAGATATAGCACATCTAACCTGTGACAGTCTGAATTTGCAAATATATCAGTATTTTAGAGGGTTACAAACTTATGAAAAATATTGTACTAAAAAGATATTCACGAGATAGTCACTGTTAATACGCTGCACAGGGCAAAAAAAATGAGAACATTTCCTTACTCATCTCTCTATTGAAACAATGCTCAGGCTAATTACACACACACACACACACACACACACACACACACACACACACACACGTGCTATTGTGCCAAGATCACTGATTAGAGAAAACTCTTCTGTTTACAAAATGTCTCACCCACTACTCATTTTACTTGTTAGAAAACAATCTACAGATAGAAAAGTTTGTTACTCGACAGGGAGTAAGTTCCCAGTACAGTGAGTGGTGAAAACCACTGTATGCCTCCTGTTAATATTTTCTTCTCAGAAAATCCATGCTAAGCTGGCTTTCCAACATCACTAGAGTGATGGACTGCACTTGAGTAGCGTTAACATGAGCAATGTTGTCATCTGCTTTAATGTGATTATGTAATTACTAAATGGCAAGTGCTTGCGGCCCCAGGCTCCCTTTGTTTCTTTCTTAGGGCATTGCTACTCTACCTGCAAAGCAAGAGCCATGCCATGGAATATCACAGCGGCATGCCTGCATGTGATTATCCAGTCAATCATTAGATCTAATTCATGTCAGAAGTTTTCTATTAGAAACTTACTAAAAGCCATATTCATTTTGAAATAAACCTGCATGTAAGTTTGCTAAGCAAAAGCAAGGCAGAATTTCCTCACAAGGCAATAGGCTGCGCTGCCAAGGAAGAAAGTATTTCTAGTTAAAACACAGTGACATAGTATGGTCTGGCTTCTCTTTTATCCCCGTGGGAAGCTAATGGGTTTATAAGGTAAGGTCAACTCAGCATCCTAGGGGTGTCAGAACTGATTTGTATTGTCTGCCCATGATTAGCAGAAATTCGTAGGAATTCCTGAGACATAAATCAAACTGTCATTCATTTACCTGGTGAGCATTTTTGATGCGAGCACCTGCCAAAATCTTTCTTGCCTTTCCGGTCTTTTAGACTGACTCATAACTGATTTTTCCTGCTGTGAAAGCCTTTGACTTAACTGCAAGTGTTCACTGCCAGACCAGCTTTCTGCACTATACTGAAAGCTGCACTTGCTGTCGGATAAAATGTTGACCCTTTCTTACTTCCAACCAGGATGTCCTGATGTCTTCTCTGGCATCTTCAGTGTAGCATCTGACCATCTCTGGCGTTTGTGAGAAAAGCATGAATCCTAGGTGAACAGGTGCTAAAACCCTTGGAACATAGGGCCCTGCTACTGAAAGCTGTGCCTCCTCATATGACACAAAGGGTGCCAACGACAGGCCATTAATCTTGAACATAAAAAAATGAATGCCCTTCTCTGAGTTGTCTGGTAGCATCAAAACATGCTGCCAAATAATTGTGATAGGCTCCATCAGGGTTGTCTTCCTTTTCTGCACGTAGGCAGATGGTCACAGATGGTTGGTGGCACAGTATATCTGGGACATGGGAGAGGCTTCACAAAGTCTCTCAAGGATGAAATGATATAGACAACTGATGTGCCAAACCTGTCCTCTGCGCATGGAAATGGCAGGGCTTTGAATACTGATCTGGGTTGTACTACACCATGATACACTAGAGGAGCGTTTTCCATGTGGATCTATGGGGCTAAATCTCTCCCTTCAGAAAAGAACTCTCTTACTGCCGTGAAGACTGAGGGTTTGCTGATGGTGAAGGTCTTTGGAGCATTTGCTTCAGATTTTGCACTGTGGTCATGGTCTTCCATAGTGACCTCCAGCCTGGGACTAGGATGAGATTCTGTATACAGGCAGCCTTTGCTTTGGGGCTTTGACACAGCCCAAAAGATCTGAGAGACACTCCAGCTCCTGTCCTGCTCCCTTTCTCTTTCCAGATGTAGATAATAAATTCCAACAAAGTGCTGGCCTTCCTGATGACAGCACCTACTTCCCAGAGGTCCCGAGTAGTTAATATAGTCAAGAGAGATGGTTTCTGTCTGACTTTCTTCTGGGATCCTGAATAAGAAGCCTTCTCAAATATCCTCATCTAGAATCAGGCTGTTCTTACAGAGGAGAGGTGGTTTCTTGAAAGATCTAGGAAGACTTTGATAGCGTCCCACCCCATGTATGTGCCAACCAGAGTCTGTTGGCTTTTTGTCTCTGCTACATTTGAGACAGAAATACAGAATATAATGGGAAGGTGGGAAATAGGCTGTATCTCTGTATGTGATCTCAAAACAAAACAAAACAAACAATCAAACAAACAAAAAATCCAGTGAAGGCTCAAAGGCCACGTTAGGCTAAGTATCTTGTTATTCCCAAGAAAGTATTGATTTTTGTTTGATGTTTGGAGTACTTTGAGTTAAAGGATTCTTCCAGATAATTTAACTATGGATCTGTTACTCTTTGTTAGCCACTACATTTTGTCAGTTTCAATGCTCATATCTATCATTTTCTAGACTTTATTATGGTTAAACGTTCTATTTTATAATTATTTTTAAGTAAATCTTATTACTGCATAGACAACCAAAACAGAGATAGCTCTACCTAAAGAAGTACATACTTCATCTCCAGTTTGAAGTCCTGTTTAAATGATCTCCAGTAGTCTGCTGATTCTTGTAGTTTTGGAGTTCATCCAGTTTTGACAGGTAAGACATTACTGAAATTTGTTTCAAAGGCTCAGAAAAATATCAAAAGCCAGAAATGTTAATGGACTCAGCATAAATAATTGTGCCTGCAAATGAGACATTAAATCATAATTTAATCAATTAGAAAGGAAGTAATATTCTATGTGTTTTATTTTATAAGCATAATTTAATTTTGTAGCATACATAAAAAAATTAAAAAAATAAAGGGTTCTAATGTACCATGTTTATAAGACATTCTCTTGATAAGTAGTAAATTTGCCTTTTTTCTTACATAATTATTGCATTAAGGTTCAACATTAAAGGCCATTTTGGTATTATATAAAAGGGTCATTATCCATTTCTTTAATACAGCAGTGAAAGAGGAGGTGAGAGAGTTTAGTGTAGGGGAAAGTATGTTACCAAGGCTACACCTACTCACCAAACCTCATTCAGGGACAGGAGAGATTCCAGATTTCTCCTTTCAGCAAACCATGAGTAAGTGTATGAGGAGACAGGAAATCTCAGTGGAAGGAAATGATGTAACATTGGCTGTAGCACTTTTCTCGGGCCCACCCTAGGTGCTAAGTGGCACTTGTGATTGCAGATAATTTAAACCATTGCATGCAAGTCTATTTTGAGAGTTACAGTAGTAACCTCTTGAGGTGCAGAATGTGGCACATATCTGGATAATTTCTCATTTTTAAAACAAAGCTAAAATGCTTAGGGTTTTGATGACTGCAGTTATTTTTATTAATAAATTTATTCAAAGCCACTTTTATGATACTTTTATAAAAACAAATTTCGTCCTACATAAAACTGTAGAAATTGTTTTCATTTAAGGTGCTGGAAGATTTATCTGTGTCTGTTCCTATTATAGTTTTATGGATGTGGTATGTGCATGTGTGTGTGAGTGATTTCGCAGAGACATGTTTGTGAATGATAATATAGTGTGTTTAAGTATTTATCCCTGTGTGGGAGTATATGCATGCACATGTAGTACATGTGTGGGAGAGTACATGTATAAATGCTTAGTACATGTATGTGTAGTACCACTTTATTATTTTTCATTTGAAAATATTTATATATATTATATTCTGATCCACGTTTTTCTTCCTTTGTGTCTTCTAAGACCCTCCCCATTTCCACACCAACCTAAGTTCACACCTTCTTTTCTCTAGAAAACTAACAGACCAGTATAGCAAGGAAACAAACCAGAACTACGATAGAGTGGGAAACACAAATAAAAAGCATAAGAAACACACACATGCACACACTCACAAAACCCATAAACACGCAAAATAGTAAACCATAATAGGTTAACAACAACAACAACAATAAAATGTAAGGCTAAAAATGTCCAAACAAGCAAAGCCTACTGAGACAAAATGTCCCATTGAATACCACTGAGTTCATCTTGTATTGGCCATCTAATGCTGGATGTAGGGACTATTCTGAAGTGTGGTTTGTGTGCCCAGTGTGAATCCACTGGTGGCAATGAACTTTTGTTGTGAGCTGTGCCGGGTTGGTGACAGCCTTCAGGTTAGGGATGGGGGCTTATGTCTGATTCTCTGTCTCAGCACAGGGACAACATCTGTCTTGAACCTATGCAGGCCCCATGCATGCTTCTCCAGTCTCTGTGCTTTTATGCTTGTATTAGTCTTGTTTGTCTGAAGGGCACTATTTCCTTGATGACTTCCTCTGGCTCTTACAATCTTTCTGTATTCTTTTCTGTGTAGCACCCTGAGTCCTGGCAGGAACAGTTTGTTGAAGATATTGCATTGAGGAGTAAGTATTCCAAAGTATTCCACTCTCTGCACCAATTGTAGATGGGTCTCTGTATTCCCGTCTACTGAGAGAGGAATCTTCTTGGATGACAGCTGAATTGAGATCTTGATCTATGAGTAAAACAGATGCCATTAGTAATTCCCTTGCTATATTTCTTTATCAGAACAATAATATTTAGTTTCCCCCTACATTTATTTAGTCTCAGCTTCTTGTCTATTGGGAAGTGTCAGAGATGGATTCCAACTCATGGAATGTGCTTTATTCACTCAGATAGTGGTTGCTTGCTTCCACAAACTTTGTGCCACTATTGGGCTAGCCCATCTTGAAGGCAGGTTATCATTGAGGTAACATAGCTTATTACTGATTACTGGAGTGTATATAGTGGACTTGTACACATTAGGGAACCATACTATAAGAAGCAGGTACCTTGTAACTCTATTGTCTGTGACAGGCTGTGACCCAGAGAGTACAGTCAGGACTTCCTGCTGAGGTTTCTGAGGCATCCCGGTGTACGTTACTTTTACCTTTCCTAGGGAGACAACATTAAGTAATTAAACATCACATAATGCATAGGCAGAGTGCGCATTGCCACCATACACCTTCCCAGGGGCTATATCGTATTTTCAGAGAGGGTCTGTTCTGATAGTAAGTTCTAGAATTAAATACTGACTCCTGCTTTTCCAGCCAGGTCTGATAGAGTAAGCCTTCACAGCATCTGTTTCTCTTTTCAATAGGCCTGCCTGTCTTTATTAAAGATCACCCATAAGCTGACAGAACCGACAAGAAGGTATGGAAACTCTTGGAGTAGCTAGCTATCTGTAGACATGCATAGCTTCATCCATCATCCACATCTCCCAGCAGGATGGAGCTTTTGATAAAACTGATGAACCCATGCTGACATCATTATTACACATTTATCATAAGCTGGCAGAGCTTCTGTTTGATGCTGTGCATCCTGTGGAGTTCTAAAAATATCCAATGAATATGTGTACTAAAATGTAACCTAACAGAAGAGGTTCACTGCACTAAATTCCTTTCGAAGGTCATCAGTTATCTCATGCTCTTCATCCAAAGGTAAGGATAGCTGTACAACTTAGAAATCCCAATACCTGAGAAAACTGAAACTATACATTCACTTAAAGACGTCAGAGCTGATGTCTATGGTGTTGTGTTCACAATAGCCATAGACTCAGCTTAATGGGATGCCTGCTTATTCCAGTTAAAATGACGATCCTCAAAAAGACAGCTAGCTGTTAATGATGTAAGGATGTGGGAGAAGAGTGCACTGTGCACTTTTCACAAGGATGAACCTTAGTGAAATCATCACTGAAGCTGGTAGAGAGATCCCTCGGTGTGAAAACCATCACTTGTTCCAGCAAACCATTTTCCCGGAGTGATGTCAACAGGCTTAGTTGACATTGTAGCCCATTGTTTACCTCAGAGCTATTCCCAAAGGCCAAGAAATAAAAGACTGCAGTGATCACTGAAGGATGCTGTAAAGAAGGAAATACTGTAGACTTACAAAACAGAATACTGTCTAGTCATCAATAAAAAGAATAATGAGATATTCATATATTTGTCATGTACAAAAAATGTTCATTGTGTGATAAATTCATCCAGATCAGATACATTCTGTATTTATATTCCAAATGTTATATCTTAATATAAAAAGAGTATCAAAGCTATAACTTCTATAATATTACATTAACTTTATAATATCAGGATATTAATTTCAATATCAGCAAATATGTGTCATATGGAAAATTCATATATGTATTAAAGAGATGATGTGCTACTGTCTTAATTCTACCAACTCTGAAAAAATTATACAATAGATATCATCAATAAACAGGAAAATTGTGGCCTCATAACTCAAGAAATTGTATTAGTAATTGACTTAGTAAATATTTTTCTGAGATCGTTGCCCATAGTTTAGAAATATTACCTGTGTTTTGCAAGTGACATATTCAGCTAGATTAAGTCAGATGGCTTGGTTAATAGGATTCTGACTACAGATTTCACATAAATGTTAGTTCTTGATAGCAGGTAGCATTATTATGAGCTATATGAGCCAGTTTCCCATCAATGGGGACAGAGAATTCTTCTGTTTCACTTCATTCCTTTCTCTATTAGTGACTCTTTCTCTTTCTGAACTGAATTTAGAAATTTCCTTAACACGAGAAAATTGACATGTTTTCAAATTCATGTGTGGGCAATGTTTTCACCCACATAGTCTTCTACATACCACAGCTTAAGTCAGTTCTTTTCTTCCCACTGAGTTACTGTGCTAAGGAGAAATGCTTTGAGTTAGATGAATGGATCACATGACTCATATCTCACCTTTAAGTCCCTGGAGGATGCTATCCCCAGAAGATGGGTTTGTGATGTAAGTAGAGATAGAGTGGAGAGAGTGATGGTATGGCAGGGAAGCGGGAAGGTGATTAGAGAAGGTTGTCTATATGTAGCATAGTCCTGAACTCTAGAATGAAGACTGGTAGAGTACAGATTTTGTCTTAATATGGTAAAATTGTTAATGTTTTATTTTTGTTTTCTTTTTTGTTTTTCCTTTACGTCAAGGATTCTCTGTATAACCACCTTTTCTGTCCTGGTACTCACTCTGTAAACCAGGCTGGTCTCAAACTCACAGGGATTCACCTGACTCTGCCTCCTGAGTGCTGGGATTAAAGGCATGAGCCACCACACCTGGACAAACTGTTAATTTTTATATAATTGTGTTCGTCTAACTGAAAGGAAATAGGTGAAGCATGAAAAGCAAAGGTTCTTTTTTTTTAAACAACTTTATTTTACAAAACAAGGAAAAATGTACAGATTTTAAACATTTTTTGCTTAAAATTATGCATTTTTGTCAGTACTTTTTTCAGATTTTAACATAATTTTTACATAAAACTATATGAATATATTTTTTAGTCAGTACTTGATTTTTTTTCAAGGTTTGATTGTATGCCTTGAAAACTTAATAGTTACAATGAGCTAAAGTACATGTAAAACAAAATGTAACATGGAAATAGTTAAAGTTTTCTTGTTTTATAAATATTTTTTGTTTTGTTTTGTAAAGAAAACAAAGGTTCTTTAGACTGAACAGTCTGGGTAAAATATCAAATTCAGAGTAACTGAAGAGAATATTAAAATATTACTGCTTACTAATATCTTAATAACATCTTCATCGTTGATATATCGAACATGTACACCATACAGTTGTGTTTGCTTTTGTTTCCAGCACTTTAAGATGGGCTTGAAACATGCAGTATCCTAGAAGTCAACATTTTTTATCCCATTTCTATTACAGCTCAGAAAATTGGCAGTCAGTCCTCCACCATACAAGATGAAGTGTTTAAAGTATCAAAGAAAAGTTTCTTTTCTTTTACAAAATATTCTTTATATTATTACTTTTGTTCATGTAATGCTCTGCAACTCTCCAGTGAATTTGCCCTCAAGATATTCACGGCCTTCCTGATGCAGGGTGAGTTTTCCTGATTGAGTGCTGGTAGAATATATGTTTAATTTTCAGAGATACCTCCCCAGTGCTGTGCAAAAAGCATTTTCGAATGAATGAGGAATTGCTGCTTCTCAAACCAGATGTTTTCTATTTTGATTTTCCATTTGTTCAATGTTTCCACAAAGAATTTTTCCCCTTAACAATAGTAAATAATGTCTACATCAATTAGACACTTAAAGGGTGTTGCTCTCTCTCCTCTACTGCTTGGGCTATTTCCTGACATTCAAGTTTTTTTTTCTTCTTTTTTCCCCACATTATGAAAGCCTAATAGCTCATAGACTTAAGCCTCCAGGGCTTGATGCTCTCTGTACACATCTGTGGCCATTTGAAAAGTTATACATGAAACACCTGTTGAGGCATCTAAACTGGTAAAACTTGGTGAGGAAGGAGGGTTGCGAGGTGTGTTGGAGTGCTGAAGAATGACTTATCAGCAGAGAGGGAATATACATGATGAACAGGTTTTAGAGCTTGCTAAAGATCATATAGTCCATGCTGCTGCATCTTAGAGCTAAATATTTGTTCAGTGGGTAGATCTCATGCTGCAAGTGTACACAGTGTTTTTATATCTGTGTATGTACAAGTGTACACTCATGTACTCACAAATGCCTGCACATTCATGTATGCACACACAAACACACAGGCACACAGACAGACAGACACACACATACACAACCCGAGTGTGGGAACGTTATTATTCAATCTAGTCACTATCAGGTTTGCTGGATGTTTCCTAAGGGATCGACCTAGAATAAACATGTATAGTTATAACAAGTCAATTTATCCCTCCACCAGAAATGGATGCTCATGTTACACAATTTCATCAGGTATTCATGTGCTCTCGAACAAACATTTCTCATTGCTGCTTTATTTGAGGGAATGTACTTCAGATTTCCAAAATAATTAAAAATCTAACCTTTACATTTTGTATTTTGGTGTCTGTATACCACCTTTTGTCTGTCCATTTCCTGGGGTTCATTTATTTCCCTTTCCCAGCTCTGTCCATCCTTCTGAGGACCTCATAACTAGACCCCACACTTGCAGAGCAATGATTATGTCCATTGAGCCATCCTTTCATTCCTAAAACTTGATTTTATTTCACCTCCTTTTCTACACCATTCCATGCATTTGCTATTCATTTTCTAAAAGGAATTTTACCAAGCAAGAACAGTTTTGCGTCTTTCCATTTCCAAAAGTTCTGCTAAATTCATTCTCTTGTTTCCCAAATATTACTTGTGTTATGTTAGAAACTAGAGGAATGGAGAGTGGATTAAACACTGGTTATGCCCTTGGCACAATGTTGGGTCTGAGTTGATTACATTAGAGAAAATAATCAAGAGAAAGGGAAACAAGATGTCAGGTAGAAGCAAGCACAGTGACTGTAAGTTCTGTAGTTTCTGGTGATGTGTCTGGATTTTATGTGAGTGACAAGAAGCCATGCAGGCATGCTGATCAAGACAGCAACATGGCATAAGTCATATTTTAAAAATCATTATGCATGCTGTGCAGGGAAGCTCAACATGAGCAGGAACCGAGAGGCTTTTAACCCTGCAGACATCTAGGCGAGACCCAACTGGGACTTGGGTGACCGTGGTACCAGGAAAGTAGGGAGAATGGGTCAGGTTATGAATATGTTTTAAGAGGACAGCTGAAAAGATGTGCTTCTCAGAGGTTCCAGGCATGCTTCTAGCTGCATTGACACTCTCCAGTGAATTGAAAGTCTGATGTGACCTTGTCATATTTGACAGAATTTACTTAAATGGGACCTTGACTTTCTTCCAGTACCTCTGTGCACCAGGTGGCAGGTTCACAGTGATGAGCATGATGGGATAAAAGAGCTGACAAGAAGAAACAGAATAGAGGCTTTTTCCATAGTGAACCGTGTCACCAAGGAGGGTGGAGGGGCTGTAACTGATGGCATTGTCAAATGGAAGCTGCCAATCAAAGAAGCCCACTTCTTTGTGATATTGGAGATTTTCTAGGGCAATCATTTCAAACCATAAATTTCATGGATCTTCTCTTGACTCCAATGCTGAACGGGTGCCCAGTAGGGAAGCTGAAGGATGGAAGCTAAGTAGATATGGTTGCATGGTTGGCCAACTCAACATCTGCACTCAGCTTGACAATAGCTGCTTCACTGACATTCTACACACTAGAAGGAAAGTCTGCACCTCACTCTGGATTGCAGTTTGCAAGAATGCTTCATAGCAAATGTGTAAGCTGGAAGTTGTCATGTAGGTTATTTTACCTGTGTGCAGACAACACATTGCAGAAGATTTTTTTACTTGCCAGGGCTTCCATACTAGGTGGGAATTGCCTAGCAACACCTAGCAATTGCTTGGCAGAGCTGTGTCTCATTTCTTTGCTTAGAGGTGGGGGTGAAGAGGCATCATGGCTGGTTTTTTCCTTAACATTTATCATTTAATTGTTTCTGCCTACCTTGCAATTCTTAGTTACAAGCTGGGCAAAAGATTTCTCAAGTTTGAATAGTGCCTGAAAACATGAACAAGTTTTTCTTCATATGCTGTAGTTGGTCAGTTGGTGCCTTTGCTTTGATAGGATGTCTAAACATGGTTTATAGACTTAGGATGACTTACTATACTTATTTGTGGGGATGATTTAAACTGATTGTATCTCTCTATTTCAGATCCAAACACTTTAGCATTGCTGTGGCAAATGCCGATGCTCTTTAGTCCTCAAAGGATA
Source organism: Micromys minutus (assembly GCF_963924665.1). Lineage (NCBI taxonomy): Eukaryota > Metazoa > Chordata > Mammalia > Rodentia > Muridae > Micromys > Micromys minutus. Next base: position 13,694,527 of record NC_137960.1, on the reverse strand, counting down.
CCCACCTTTTGACAATCCCAGGGCTCCTTATAAAGCACATCTTTTTGTACTCATTTTTTAGTTCCCCGTTTCCAGTGGACTTTATGAAAACTCAAATGCTTGTTACTCTTACTGGAATCCAGAGTTTTTTTTTTTTCCCCATAAATATATAGGCTCTGGTCTACTGCCATTCATGTAAGACATGGGGAAGGAAATTAGTATTTACTAATTTGAACCTGTGATACCTGTTTTACATATTTTAATTAGCAGACTGGAGCATCACGCTAATATTTCAGTATCTATTGCTCTGTATCTGTATTTTCAATTTATTACAGACATTTATTCAACACATATTTGTAGAGTAAGGGCTATATGCCCAGCTTTTAATGAATATTGAAGATGTACCAGAGTTGGTATAATACCTACCATAGAAAGGTGGCACTTGAATTAGAGAATAAAACAATCAGATCAAATAAAGAAAAAATTTGGTATTTTATGTACAATGACCAAGTTATGTGTGAAAGGCACAGGAGAGAAGGAGAAACAAAAGTAGAATTTAGAAAGCAGGGGTGTTAACTAGCATGAAGTATTTTAATTAAAAAAGAGACAGGAAAGGTAATGCTAAGGGTGTGAATTTTAAGCAAAATCTTGATGGTGAAGGTAGCAGGCATCTAGAAGCACCCATCTGGGAGAGTGTCTAGTATATTAAAGGAAAATCAGGGAAGCTGGTGTTTCTGGGGAAGTAGGATGAGTGGAGGAACAATTAAGTAAGTGCCTGTGGCTTTGAGGTCATCACGAAGACATTAACTCTAGTTCTAAGGGAGACAGGTGCCTTTGAAGAGACAAGAGCCCTTCAGAGCACAGGAGGCCCATTAGCAAGGGTTTTAAGTGCAACACTGTGGCTTATGTGTTGACAGTGAGCTTCGGGTTGACGAAGGTGAAGCAGTGCAATGAATTGAAAACTTTGCAAGTGTTGTAGGTGAGAGAGACTTGCCTGGGAGACTAGTGTCTTAAGTGCTAAGGAAGGCCCATTCTCTTAATGCAGTGTGCATGCAACACAATGAAGACACATTGAAACATTGAAAAGATATTGAATAGAATACTTAAGAACAACTCTATGTCTTTCTTATCTGTCAGTAGTGAGGTGCTATACTTAAGGGATGTGACAAAGAAGAAGGCAAGGTGGGGACACTTGGAAAGGAGATGAAATGTTTAGTGAGTAACTGTACAAGTTGTCCGAGATGTGGCTTGTTTGATATTCAGGTTATAGTTTGAAGAAGGCATCCAGATTGAAAGTACGGCTAAACAATGCCATGAGTTACTGATGCTTGAACTTAGGGGAATAGAGACAACTGGTGTGGGAAGAAGAAGAGGTAGAGACAAGAGGATGGAGGTATATAGAGCATCCTTCACTGGGGGACTGTGGAGGAGTTGGCAATGTAGAGATATGAAGGACCAGAGTGGCTGAAAGTAGTGAGAAGAGGTTGATACTCTTACTAGCCCATGAAGGAACTGTTCCGGGGAAGGACTGATCAGACCATTGTCACATACCACAGGAATACCAAACAAGCTTTGGGAAATGAACATTAACTTGTGCATCTCACAGTTCACTAAGATCAGAAATGACAGACATCAGGACTAAACCTATTTGAAGGATGCCCGAGATTGAAAGACTGAAGTGGAAGGGGATCTATGAGGACAGATGTCCCATAGATAAATTCTATTCAAAAGAACAGCAAGAGCAGCGGCAAATGGACAGTGGCTGGTGGGTGTGGAGTAAAGGGATGAATGCAGGCAGATGTTCTAGAATCAATAAGAGATATGATTTCCCTAGTATAAGGAGCACAGATTCTCATGACAGGAACCAGAGCTGATTTGAGATAATGTAGGCCAGGACCACGATATACACGTGGGAGGGAAAACAATTTTGGTGGGAGACAAGATAATGTCTCTTTGAATGGCCCCTGTTCCATTCCAGGGAGCCTTTCCACTACTTTATGTGTTTAGGGGACTTCACTAAAACAAACAGAACAAGTTGGATGTCTGGAATTTTATCTACTGGAAAAAAAAAAAAAAACCAGAGGAAGGAGGAAGATATATTTTTGAGATGCCAGATGAGAAGGATAAGAAGTTTATAGAGAAAACAGACCAATAAAACCAAGCCCATGGTGGTTAGGCTGGCCAGGTGTGACATCTCCACCTTTCTCGTCATTCTCTATTTGGCTGACTGATCCCCAACATCTAGTAACAGAATGCTACTCCTGTGTTTGCTTCTTTCCTTCATGCAATATCTTCCTTGGTGTTAGTCTATTGAGCAGTGAACATGTCAGGTTTGCAGACACAGCTATACAGCCAGCCAAGGGTTGAATTTCACTTTTTGTGTACATCAGTATATAGCATATGTACTTGCCTGCGTATGCACATAGCACATGTATGGATTCCAGAGGTCAACATCAAGTCTCTTTCTCTACTTCTTTCCACCTTAATTTTGAGATGAACCTGATTTGTCGGCTATAGTCCGACAAATCCCCTATGTCTAATTCCCTAGCCTTGGGAATATGGGCACGGGTGGCCACAAACTACTCATCCATAGGTGCTAGAGATGAAACTCAGGTGTTTATGCTATGGAGCAAGCATGTTGACCAACTGAGATGGAACAGGTTGTGTTAAGGGACAGTAAATAGGTGGTAGGGTGTATAGCATGGAATCCAAATCTGAAAGCGTTAGTAGTGAGGATGAAGGAAGCCCTGGAGGCAGCTATAATACAAACTGAGATCTATGTAGTTTAGACGCCTTCACCAAAAGTTTCTTCCATGACTTACACTTCATTCTTCAAATAAAATCCATTCTGATGAACTAATTGTCTCTATAACTCTAAAGTCCATAAGAATTTTTTTTCAAATAGGGTCATTTATCAGCCTTCCAATCACAGAATAACATTAAAATAAAATTTAGAAATGAAGTTTTTAATTCTGGAGTTCATGGACATTAGATTATGCATACTTAGCTTCTAATCCTCTCATATGGTTTAAAAGTCACAGATGTCACTATTTTGCTCCGAGCTTTTGTATTTTTCCTTCTAATTCACTTCTAATATTTGCATTGGTATTAATAAATTAACAATGATCATTTCCTCAATATTTGAATGATGCTCTGCCCCTGAGTCACTTTTAGATAGATTTGCGTACGTTCCATTTTCTTTTCCAAAAGCTATTTCACTAATTTAACCTTTTGACAGTTTTCCTGTTAAGTACTCAGGACAGTAAGTGTCTCACGTTTATGTGTATTTGGCTGTTGGATTTCATTGAATACATCACAACCTTAGGCTTATGGAGCCTTCTTGAGTTAATACCAAGAGCTTACTTTATGACATAAATAACCTTCAGCACTGTGTATTTAAACTTCATAATGGTACTTCGTGAAAAGTTCTAAGTCTCATTAGAGCATTTGCTCTTTAAAGAGTAATTGCTGTCCTGGAAAGTATATTACAGTGTAGAAAGCAGAAACAAGCTTTGTTTTTAATCACCATTAGAGGCTAAGATTCCTTCAGGACTCAAAATAACAAACACCTCTTGCTTTTGAGCACAGCTAAGAAATTGCTTTAAAGATTCTTTTCTGAGGGGAGAAAAAAAATCTATGTGAGTGTTATGGCATCATTAACAACAACTATGCATTAGATGGTCTGAAATGCTTATTATAGCATGGGTTCAGTACACAAATCAGTAAGAGCCAAAGGAAGCACTAATATTGTTACAGGGATTATTGCATTTTTATTATATTCATTGTCAGCTTTAAGAATTACTCTATACTGCAATGCAATTATTTCTATAGCCTTGCTCCCAGCTATTCTTTTTGGCAGAAAGAAAAGCTATAGCTGAAGTTTGATCTTAGGTTTTTTTAAATAAAAGATGAGTGAAAGTATAAAATTATGATTTTTATGGCATTCTTCCTAACTGTAATCTCTCTTGTGAAGCCAGTAATTTCTGTTCTTTTTTACGTAATTACAAGTAAATTATAAATTACAAGTAAGGTATAATATATTGCCTTGGACAACATCATCAGTTGTAGAACTTAACAGTGAACTTGAACTCTCCTTTTTGCATTCTGTATGTATCCAGTGTCTGTACCCATCAGATCTCAGGTCCCATTCTATCAAATGCACCTACATCTGTAGCTATGAGTCTGCTCAGTTTTTACATTCCCAGGAACACAGGAATGTAGTGTTCTACAAACTCCCTCTTTGTTAAAGTACCTCAAAGATGAATTTTTCTTCATCTAGTATACATAACATATGATAACATGTTTATTAATTTCACAACCAAAAGAAATGCTTTGTCAGTCATCATGAAAGGAGAATTGCTCTTCACAATACCCAGCATCAGGCTTTGCCTGGCCGAGAACTCTATTGATTGTGTTTATTTGGGAGTGGAGGTGGGGGCAAATCTTCAGTATGTATCAGATACTCTTTATTTTTAAATCTTTATGGTAATCTTGTACAGTTGAGTTCATTATTGCACTTTAAGTGAAAAGAAATGGTGCCTGCAGTGGACAATGGTTCCCAAAGCCACTTTCAAAGCATGGGTCCACTCTCAAGGCCAGCCCTCCAATGCTCCTGCAGGTTACAGAGAGAGTAAGGCAAGAGGCTTAGTCTTTGTTAATGGGAGCGAACCTGTGTTTTTCTAAGGAAGCTTGGGATGTCTAACTGGTGAATCATTAAATCACCAGCATAAAGTTGAGTCTGGCCTGGCAGTCCAGTGGTCTTGTTTTAATTTCAACAACAAATCTTATTCTCTCTAGACATATTCTGTGTGAGGCATAAAGTTCAAGGGTATCAGGCTTTGGTGATATGTAGTATTAGTGCCTAATTTTCAGATGTTACCTAATATTAAATGCATTTCTGTATCTTCAAACCTCATCTCTGCACATTTTCCTGTTTTGTTCAACACTTTGGTGACCAGAAATCTTCCTTCAAATTTTAATAATCTCTTCCTAATTGAATTGTGACTTGTTTGCTTCCAGAGATCTCTCTGACAAGCTCTGTCAGTTTTTGGTCTAGAGCCCACACTTGCCACGAGTCCCCACCAGCCTGTGAGAATCTGTCACATGCCATGGCTTTGTGGGCCATTACTCTTTTTTAACAATGTCAGCAAAGTGTGTAACATTCCATGTTCTCTTCCAAAGAACAACTTTGTTTTCCGGACTATTAACCAGCAAACTGGATGGATACCTTCTGAAATATATCATGTATCATTTTAAAACAGAACACGGCGGCTTCATCACACAACAGCAAACCACGCAGCTTGATGAGGTTAAGGAATTCAGTAGATCTGACCAGGCAAGACTGGAGCTCAGTAGATGAGACATAGGCATGAAACTAATGACATAAAGATAATTTCCCAAGATCCCAGACCAAGTACATCTTGGCAGGATGTTTGCTTATTAACATTTATGTTTATTTGATGTAAATATGATGCATATTGCAATACTTAAATCTTAATATCTCTGATAGTCTTTGCATTGGATATTCTATATTTGTACGATACATGCTTTGATGTCTTTTCTGAAGACAAGACATCTATTAAACTCATTCAGTGGAAAAATATTCTCCTATTAGAGCTTATTTAAATAGGGGAGTATGTCCTGAAAGAAGTAATGTGTTCAGTCTATTTCCAGCCTGCCTGAGTAGTGCTAGTCTTTTAGATGAGTAGATGATACATAGATCTCAACTGGTCACTTTATGAGCAGCCCTTCACCTCTGTTTCTATTGTACATTGTATTCATTCTGTTATCTTCTTCTATTATATCCCCCCAAGCTCTATTAATACCAACTTTAAGCCATTGTCAATAGAATGAATAAAACATAGGAAAGAGCCCCTAAAGCCAGCTCAAGATATTTCTAATGATCACTCAGGTTGAATTAATTAGAATGCCTTTTGTAAATAATTTAGAGGCTAGGGATGGATAGTATGAATTGGGATGAGTTCCTGTAGGTTTGTAAATCATTATTCAGGACTGATGCATAAAGAAATAACTCTACACTTCAGTGATACATTACTGCCTGATTCATTAGTAGTGTGAGGGAGAGGGAGAGGGAGACAGATACGTTAAGTGGATGCTGCTCTTTGGAGTGACATCTGGCAATGATACAATTTAGGATGCACTCAGGAAAAAAAAAAGAAGGCTCTGACTCTGGAGTAACCAAAGTCATTTAAAACTGTTTATCCAACCATTTTGATTAAGATGTAGCAAGATACAGAAAAACTGGGGGACTTCAGGGGGTAGAAGCACAGATAGTAGGAACCACTATCTACTTTCTTTGTTTCTCCATTCCAGGTATCTCATTTGTGGCTCTTCCTAGGAGTGTGTGCACAATGAGGAGTATGATACAAGCAGGAAGCTACCTATGCATGGAGCACCATGCTTTGCTAAGTTCACCCCCTTCCCTGGCTTCCCATTCCTAAGTAGGTAGAAACAAGTAGCTTTACTATAGTAAATTACCTTAAAGTAATTTATAAGGTTAGGCAAAACTAACAACATCAAAATTGGGCAGTAGGATGAATAATGGCCTCTCTTGCCATGTTCCTGGATAAATTATGGGACCTGGATTTCATTGCACTACTGGCAGAGAGGACGCTGGAGGTTAAGAAAACTTCTCTTTTCATTCAGCAATGATCCTAGATGGTGCCTTGACTCACCTATGTACTGAAATTTCAGTGTCTACAATCAGCGAAGTATGACCTTCTGATCTAGAGAAATATAGGACACTGATGTTTAGGGAGCTACCAGACCTCAAGTAAAGACTGGGGCAGAGGCCCCTAAGAGCTCAGAGAGCAGGAGATAGCACACAGCCAGCATAGAAGAGAAGGCACCGCCTCCTGGCTGACAACCAGGCAGGAAACAGGAACCTCTTTTCAGAATTGCACTTGTCTAAATCAGGATAACTGAGTGCATCAGAGTTGGACTCGTTCCCAGACTTTCCAGTAAGGAGCTCGTGCCTGCAAACACCTTGATTTGAGAAGAGGAGTTGATGCCATACTTCTGATCTACTGAACAATACTGGAGAAAGCATGCGTTTTAAGCCCTAGTAATTTTTATGGCAGCAATGGCAACATAATATAGATATTAATTGTTGTTCACAGCTTGAGCATATAGCTTTCTGTGTCTCTACACCCCCACTGTAAAATGAATTATGCAGCTGAGTTGGTGAGGTTCTGTACTGCATCATAGATCTACAGGACCACATTTGCTTTGTTTATATACAAGAAGACACTATTTCAAACTGGACATCAGAATTCAGTATAATAAAATCAATGATTGAGTTTGAGGGGTAGCTCAAGGAATAATAGTATTTCCTCTTCTTGCTGAGGACCTTAGTCCAGTTCCCAGCACCCACATCAGGCATTTTACATTACTAGAGGTAATTCCAGCTTATGAGGATCTGATGTACTTTTCTGTCCCCCATGGGTCTAGTATTCACATGCAGAGACAGATAGACAGACTGGCAGGCAGACAGACAGACACACACACACATCACACACACACACACACACACACACACACACACACACATATGTATTTAAAAATTCTAAAAATATCAAATAAAATCAATCAAGTGATTGTCATGTAATACACATACAATTGCATGTTATGCCTCTGAAAACACATAAAAATGGATCACATTTTCAGGAGAGTTGTCATGGTGTTTTGTGAGACATGTGTTCCTGGTGATCTATGATTTCATCATTAGTTTTGTATTTGTATAATTCCCAACTCTTGCTCTTTTCTTTCTCCAATTTCCACTATGCCCACACTCTCTCTAGTTCATGTCCCCCTCTTCTATTATCACTATTGTGCCAAAGGCTCACAAACACTGACACAAATTTAAAATCTGCTGAGCCCATCTGTGTTGCTCCTGTGTTTAGGGCTAACCACTCAGGATTGAATCATCTATCAGGAATCTCATCATCCCTGAAGTGATATCTACCCCCCTCCTTGGGCCCTTGCAAGATATTTCCCATCTGCACTGACCTGGCCATTGGTATTATTGTAGAAGTCTTGTTTAGGAAGCCACATTATTGAGATTTCATGCATGCAGCTTTCCTCAAACAGAGGTCATGGTTATTGACTCTTATAATCTTACCACCAATATTCTTTCTTCTGCAATATTCCCTGACCTTTATGTGTAGGGGTTACATGATACTTGAACCAGTTGGGTTGTCTACCTTGTGGTTAGTTGTTTTCTGCATTTTGAAAAGTTGTGGATTTTGGAGATGATTTCCAAAAAAGGTAGGAAAAAAAGCTTTTTTGATGAGAATTGAGGCCATTCTTATTTTTGTTTGTTGGGGTTCTCATAATGCTGCTTTGGACCAACAGCCATGTTTGCCTCCTGCCTACAAATCCAAAATAATTTAAATGAACAACACAGAGAACTTGCCCTGAAAGTACGGGTAATGACACTCTCTATTCCCCTTCTAGGAGATCCGTTATCACTTGCGATTAACAGTCCTCCTGTTCCCATCCCTTCCTCTCCTTCTCCTCCTCTGACTCCTCCTCTTTCGTTTTACTCCCTGACGACTCCCCTTCTGCTTCCTCTCCTTTTCTCCGCCTCCTCTCCCTGTCTAATCATGTATTGCCTTAACATAAATCTACAAATGAGTAGTTTGGAATAAAAGGTTGCAGGCACAGTATTGACATTCCATTCCTACATATGTTTTGGTGACTCATGCATGCACCATATGAAGACTGGTTGTCAAGTGTAAATCACCCTGTAATGCATCACCCTAGACCTTGAGTTCACTTAGAACATCACCGTCTCTTCTCATTAGGTTCTGCTGCCTAACAAGCAAGATGAGAAGATTGCTTTAACAATATGAAACTGGTCAAGTTCGGAGTGAGCATTGCATGGGCTACCAGCCTTTTCCACTGAAATGAGGTCCTCTCAGCTGGTTAGTCTTCTGCAGTTCACAGGAAAGGAGTTCTTCCTCCTTCTCCTGATGACCTGATTGCGCATGATATCTCTGATCTTGACCCAGTTCCACCTGCATCGTGGCATGTGTGTACTTTGTGTAGTTCTTTAGATGTCTCATTTGGAGAAATGTCACTTTAAAAAATTTTATTGGCTATTCTCTGTATTTACATTTTAATTGTTACCCCCTTTCCTCCCACTTCCATCCCCCTTCACCTCCCCTTGTTTCCATGAAGGTGCTCTCTCTCCCAACCACCTTCTCCCACCTCAGAGCTTTGGTGTTCTCCTATACTGGGAAAACAACCCTTTACTGAACCAAAGGCCTCTTCTCTCATTGATGCCAGACAATGCTATCCTCTGCTACATATGCAACTGGAGCAATGGTTTCCTCCATGTGTACTCAATGGTTGGGGTTTTAGTCCCTGAAAGCTCTGGAGGGTTTGGTTTAATTTTCCAGTGCAGCTACAGAATGTGCCGTGTGTGTGTGTGTGTGTGTGTGTGTGTGTGTGTGTGTGTGTGTGTGTATGTGTGTGTGTCCCATTCCCTTTTCAAGTACACCACACCACACGAGGCACTCTGGGGGTTGTCAGGCTTCATGAGGTCCTACAACTTTATTCTGACATTGAGTCTTGGAAGACTCAATGTGTGTCACATGGTAAGATGAGTTGGTAATAAAAAGGTAGAAGACCCTGCCTTGTCTTGCTACTGATTCTTGTAGCAGCCTTTGGAAGCTACCTTCCCCATTCCTCAATACCCCATGCCCACTGCACACAGACTCAGTCATCCTAGTTTATCCTTTGCCTACATTCCCTTTTCTTTCTCCTTTCTTTGAAAAGCAAAAATTGCATGTCATAAAGCTGAAGTGAACTCTTTCCATTTTCCATGATCCAACCCCAAAGGAGAGCAAATAGAATAGGACCCACCACATCAATCGGGCTGGCTTTTTCTGATTTCAGGGTAGGCTTATAGATATTTCTTTGAAACCGATGGTAAACACCTACAAAGCAAAGCTTTCCTTTTGATACTTCTGTGAGTTTGTCCCACCCGGTTCTCCAAGTCCATCTCTCTGCATATGAAAACTACTTAAATGTTTTGTTCAACTGATCATTTTATTTGATATTAAAAAAACATGTAAGATATGTAGAATAGCCCTTGAGTCAAGAAGAAATGCAACATGACATCTCCCAGCATAAAACTATTTTAACATTTCCAATGTAGATTTTATAAAGGTACCAGGGAATCAGATGACTTTCTGACTTGGTGACTAGTATTATATGTCATAGAGTCAGTCAGGGGAGAGGTGACCTGCTTGATCTTACACGGTATTGGGTAGTGACTTTCTGCCTTTGTAATCCACTGACAAGTCAGGACTCACAGCTGCAGTTAGGGAAAATAGGCGGAGTGGTTTCTAATAGGAATTCCAAATGTGAAGGGATCGAGATTCCTTTATTCAAACAAAATATAAAGTACTAATTTCAACCAAAATCCTAAACAGGGGTTTAATGGTGCACACCAGGTCACCAATCATAAGGTCACAGAATGCTGTTTATTCAGAATGAAGGAAAAACGGGTACTTTATATAAGCCAAGGTGTTTATATATACCAGCCATGACTATTATTCTTGATATTGATTACCCATAAGCCTAAAACTTTAACAGTGCTTTGAGAAGCTTATAAAGGGGGTGGGGTTGGTGTAAAATAGATTTGGTTTCATTTCGGAGTTAAGTGTATTTATTGAATGTCAGCACTGTGGTGAGCAGGGACTTTGGAACAGCATTTAATCAGGAACTACGGATCAATCGCCTTCTCTGGTAAGGCACAGGGCAGTTTTGAAGTTGCAGAGTTAAAGCTGACAGTTGCTTTTCGCAGGTCTCCTGTTTTATACAGAGGAGTTAAGTGTGAGCTCAATCTTTCATAGACTTAGACTTTGTCAAGCGTTTGGAACATTCTTGTACCATTTAAAATGAAAGTAGTGACCTAAAATAGCCAGTTATATTATGCAATGGATAGAGTGTGAATAAGTTTCTTTAGCTGAACTTTAATCTGTCACAAAAAAAAGAGTCTCACTATTTCTTTCAATACTGGACTTTCACACTGGCTGTTGGACATGCTTAATAAGAAAGTCACAAATACCCTACCTCCTGCCAGAATCTCCTGCTGCTCTTTCAGTATTTCACTTTGTTCCCTGGACATTTTAGTCCTTCTTGGCTTGACATGTGTGCTTGTTATTTCTCCAAATTCTTGAGATGACACTGCCTATGAAAGAACGTTTGTTTTCCAAAAGTTTTTTTTTTTTTTTTTTTTTTTTTTTGTGAAGAACTTTCTGTTTCTCCCTGTAATTCTTGAATGTAAATCCTATCATGTGTTCCTTGAAGTCTCTCTTGGGTGCTCATTTTCTAAGGTGTAGGCTATAGACTTTAAATGGCGAACCCTGAGAACTGGTCCTTCACTGAGCTGTTCTCTGATGGCCATGCATATAAGAATGTCCCTCATTTTTGAGCTTCTAGTTAAGAGTTTTGGAGTCATGTTTCATGTGATCACACAACAATGTGTACAGTCCCTGCTGTTATATCTGTAGGTGGTAACTGTTAGAAACTAAAGACCCTCTGTCAGGCATGTCCTCAGTGAGAGCTGTATGCCAGTCCAGAGGTTCTCACTGGAGTCTTGTTTATCTAATGTTCTGAGCAGATGTCTTCTTCAGAAGAGTTTGCCACAGCATTCTTATGAAAGGGATCTTGAGGATCTTTAGGATACTCTTCCTCAGTTTTTCCTGACTCAGGTTCTGAGATCTTACCCACTTTTTTTTTTTTTGACCTTGCCCACTGTTTGTCACAGCCTTGTCTCTGAGCCTTATCCTGGTAGAATGACCACAGACACCCACAGCTTCCCTATGGGCTGTTCCTTGTAGGATAGCCTCCTACATGTCTCTGGTGTGTTGACCACTTGGTCCTCTATGCATGTCCCATTGAGTGAAGACAAAAGGGAAATTAGCACTTTCTCTGCCTCACCGCTTGCTTGGCACTTTGGCACTGAGTGATTGATGCTTGGCTCTGGGTTATACCGTAGAGCCAATACTAGAATGTCTGCTGCCTCAAGATTCCCCAGAGTCACTGAGCTCCTGGTGCATTCAAAGTATTTCTCTCAAGTTTTAGTTCACTGGTTTGGTCAGGAGCTGCATAGATTGAAGAGCCATGGTCTGTGTTCAGAACCATTCAAGTCACAGCTTGTGGATTAACCAAGGGAGAGCAATGAGTAAGAACAATGAACTGATAGAGTGAAGAGAAGAATCAAATTGATCAACCAAAATGATCCCATCTTGGTTCATAACATTCCAATGTACATGACTCATAACCAGAGGGATCTAGTGTGCTAGGAAACATAAAACCCAGCAGAAGAAACAACATAAATGAGCAACATAAAGGTGTCTCTAAATACCACCACAGCCCCTGAAACAATCACAGGTCAGTAGGAATAGAGTTAAGATGCTTTGAAGTTCATTCAAGAAAAAGAACTCCAGAGGGAAAGGCAAGGGAAACTGCGAGCAAAAGTCTTCTATATGTGTTAAGTGGGGTTACAGAGGTCACAGAGCTGTTAAAGACTTAAGGCTTACAACCAGTAAATGGCAATCTAAAATTATGCCTTCACTGCTTTTGGATTTTGAGCTAACATTCACATCACATAGAATCCACCATTACAAAATAAATTTAAAGATGTGATTCAGATACGAACAGGTGTCATGTGCCCTCATTCATTTATGCAAACTAAATCTTCTGTGAGGAGGAGACAGTGAAACAGTCAATGACAGAGGCTGAGAATGGCAGAGCAAAGGGGACATGTTAGTGCTAGATGAGGGAACCCTAGTACACAAAGAAGAGCATAGGGCATCTATTTCCCCTGTAAGGTAACTATACCAATATGAGAGACATCAAGGTATATAGAAAGACATAAGATGTTCTCAGAAGTATAACTAATTGATATTTGAGATGAATGCTTTAACTGTACCAATTATAATATATGTTAAATTATAATACAGTAAATGAAGTTATAATAAAACATCGAATGGTTATGTCCCTATTATGCATCCATAATTTATGTAAGGCTGTAGACATGATTATGTAGGTAAAGTGCTTGATGTAAGAACACAAGAGGCTAGAGTTGAAATCACCATAACCCACATGAAATCAAATAACCCCTCCTGTAATTCTAGCTTGAGGAAGGCAGAGATATATCTGGAACATGCTGGATATCTAGATTAGCACAAATAGTGAGTCTTGGCTTCAGGGAGAGGCCATGATTCAATACACAGAATGAAGATTGAAAAGACACCTACTAATTTGTGAAGGGTTAGTTTTACTTGATAAATCAATGCTCTTGTTCTCTGCCTGGAAAACAAAGTTTTGACTGATGTAGTCTTTCAGTAAGTTTGAAATTAAGAAATGTGGCTGTTCTGACTTTGTTCTTCTCCCAGGATCGACTTGGCTAGTCAACATCCCTTTCGTTTCTGTATGAAAGTCAGATCAGATTTTATTATTTAAAGAAAAAAGAGAGTAGAATTTCACTGAAGGTTGCCTCAGATCTACATATAGATTCTACTTCTTTTAAAATGTTTTCAGTTAATCACAGACATAAATTCTGATTGACAGGCTTATTATTTTGATGCAAAATTATTGTTATTGGGAAACAGAAACATAAATTAGTTCTATGAAAATAGTATGCTTAATTTAGATTTCACTAGAAGCTAATAAATTTTATTTTACTTTTTATTAGTTCTTGAGTATAGAGCAGTGTATTTTCACTGTAATCATACCTTCCCAACTCTCCCAGATCTATTCTGGCTTCCCTACTCATAGAAGTTTGTGTTTTATACTTTCAACTCATCAACTCTGATTTGTGCACTTATTTCAGTGGATGTGTGGCTATTCTCTAGAGTATGATCAATATACCTGAGATGTCATTCTCCCTCTCCCAGAAATGATCAGTTGTCAGTAGTTCTTTGGGAATGGGTGGGGCATAGTTTGTTCTTATATTCATTCTAATTCCTGGAATTTGGTCTGGCTTGAGCTTGCATAAAACTTGTGCAAGCTATCATAACCAACATGGGTTCCTATGAGTAGTTGTGTTGCTAGGAGTATACTGCACTGCAGTCATCTACTGCCTCTGCTTGTGGCAATCTTCACACATGTTCTTCAGTGATCCTCAATTAACAAAATTAGTGATCAAAAGGAGGACATTATAACAGATATTGAAGAAATGCAGAAAATCAGAAAGAAAGAGAAAGAGAGAGGGCGGGGAGGGAGGGTAGGGGAAAGGGGGAGTTAAAAATCAGTATTGTGCCAACCTGAACAATCTAAAATAAGGGATGAGTTTCTAAATATATATGGTCTACCAAAGCTAAGTCAAGATAAAACGAATAATTAAATAGACTCATACATCCAATGAAATAGAAGCAATGATTACAAGGTTCCAGTCTAAATTTTATCCTGAGGCCATGTGGATTCAGCATGGAATCCTACTAAACCTTCAAGCAACGTTCAATACCAATCCATTTTAAATTTTTCTTCAAGACAGATAAAAGAACCATTTGCAAATTATTTTTTGAAGCCAGTGTTACCCTGATACATAAACCTAATAGCCAGCAAATAAAAGAGAAAATTATAGGCCAATATCTCTTATGAACATGGACACAAATTCTCAATGAAATACATCAAGCCAAATTCAAGAACACATCAGGCAGATCAGTGGAAATAGTTCAATATATGTAAATAAATGCATATTTTATACTTTTCTCTCTGAGGGAAATTTTGTGTGAATATACTCTCATTGTACTTCAATTTATGTCACGGTCTACATTTTAAATATGGTATATGGTGCTGCTTTGTACATATTATAACAAGCTTAATAATTTTGGAGCATAGTTACCTATCTAATACCTAAGATTCTTAATAATCCCTATGTGTAAATATTTTTTGTTATGTATAGCCTATCTAATTTTTACTTACTATTTTTGATCTACAAAAGCTTAAGAGATATATGAATTAATATTTTATGCATTTTCAATTTCTTAAACTTGAAAGAATTTTTATGGACATTATATATTTACATATTTTATATGACATGCCTTAGTATTTCTACCAGCAGGTATTCTAACATGAGAAACATCAATTCGTATAGCACACATAGTATGTTGGCAGTTAATGTTGGTCAGTTGTATTGTATGCTCACTGAAACAGATGAATATTCAAAATGATTAATAATCATAAACAGGTATGATCTCAAATAAGGATTACCCCATGATGGAAGTGTTCCATGAGAATTAATAATTAGCAAATGACTACTTGGTTGTGTATATGGTTGTGATTCTCCAGAATATTAGAAATTTAACCCAGTTGATAGAAATACACTTAAACTGAGTATGTACTTACAGTTTTTAGTCAATTTATTTCTAGTTTGAATGTGTTTATTTTTCCTAAGAGTCTAAGCTGTAAAGATTTCCAGAAGACTTGATAAATATAGATGGGTAATGGCATCCACAAGCTTCTCAAGTTTGAGCATAAACCTCCACAGATTCACATTCAGTTGCTTGTACCTCATCCCGCATTCCGGAGGGTTTGGAGTTGCCCATGATACACAGCAAACTCAAATGTTTATACAAGTAATCCTTTGGTAAAAGACCAAGTCATTATCTTTGTTCTTTTCAGTCAACAACAAAATTGACTGGTATTGTGGGGCAGGATGAGCTGAGTTCTTTATCTTTCTAATTACATTATTTATTTGTTGGTTGTTGTTGTTGGTGGTGGTATGTGCATGTATGTGTGTACCCATGTAGAGGTCAGAGGACAATTTGTTAGAAATGATCCTCTCCTTTCACCCTGAGGGACTTGGGGATGGATATCAGGCTATCAGACTTGGTCATAAATACATGAACCCACACAATAATATTGTCATCCTAATGTATTTGTTTATTTATTAGTTATCTGAGGATTTTGTATGATGTTTTACTCATGTTCTCCCCTTTTAATCAAAGTGTTTTGAACATATTTCTGACTTTAAATAATCGGTATTATGTTCCTTTAAATTCCTGTAGAAAATTATATACTTGAATAAATATAAAAGCATTTATTAACAAATAAATCATTGGCCTTTTTGATAATTAATTTGTGTACAAGAGAAACACCTTTGGAGAACAGTCATTTTAACTTTGAGGTTCCTTTGTTTCTCCTCGGGACTTAATGAGGTGTGGCTATGGAAGCATGATTTGCCACTGGCAGTGGGTATTAGCTCCTGAGAACAAGGCTGTTAGGACTTGAATTGGACTGACCAAAAAGTCAAACTTGAGATATTACAAGATAAAAGATGTGAGAAGGAAACACTGAATGGGGTAACCTGTCTATTTTAAACAGTACCATGCTAAAAGCCAACAGGAACCCATTATGTGCAGCCAATGAGACTCGATAGTTATTCTCCCTACTGAAGCTCTTTATAAAATCATTTTGTTTATGGAACAATAGGAAAGCCAACCTGCCCACAAAACTTTTGACCTCAAATTTATCATGTCTACAAGAAATGTAAGGAGGTGGGGATGGAACATAGACTGAAAGAATGGGCAACCAATAAAGGCCCAACTTGAGATCCATAGCATGGTCAAACAATAGTCCCTGACACTATTAATGACACTCTTTTATGCTTGGAGGCAGGATTCTAACATGGTTGTTCTTGGAGAGTCAACACACATCAGCTGATTCAGACAGATTCAAAGACCCACAATCAAACAGTTGATAGAGCTTGGGGACTCTTATGGAAGAATAGGAAGGATTGTGGGCCTCAGAGGGAATAGAAACTCCACAGGAAGTCTAACAGAGTGAACTAACTTGGACCCTTAGGGTTCTCAGTGTCTGAACCACCAACTGAAGAACATATATGGACTGGACTCCCATATATGTAAATATGTAGGAGGCTCCCCTGTAAATATGTAGCAGATGTGAAGCTTGGTCTACATGTCATTCCTGAACAACTGGAACAGGGGCTATCCAAAAATATGTTGCCTGTATGTGGTATACGTTCATATACCTGGGCTGCCTTGTCTGGCTTCAGTAGGAGAGGATGCACCTAGCCTCACAGAGATTTGATATGCCAGGGTTGGGGGACATATGTGGGAGTACTCCACCTACTCAGAGGAGAAGGGGAGGAGGGATGGAAAGAAGGATTGTAGAAAGGGTGACTGGGAGGGAGTCAGTATGTGGGTTGTTAATTGAATAAGTAAAATAAGTAAGTAGGTAATCATGTGTTCATAAGTGAAAGAGGTGTACTTTCTGCCACAGAGACAAAGTGTGACCTCAAACTACGTCTTCGTTTGTTATAGCAAAAGACATAATCACCATACATACTGGAGGAATTTAGGAAAGGTATATCTTTCTTCTAAGTCTAATTATTACTGTATAAGTACATATTTTTTAATACAATTAAAACAGGGATACATATCCTTTGGATGCAATTAACAGGGATAAATTGTTTTAACTATTGATCCTTGCTGCAATTGTTAGTTGCATATCTATATGCTAATAGAACAGCAATAAGCAAACAAACAACAACAAAACAGCAGCAACATTCATGGATTCACTTCTCAAACAATAGAGATCAACTCTACCTGGAAGGAAGGGCTATACCGAAATTAACCTTGGAACTGGGTTTTAGAGACACATATTTATACCATGGCTTCAAAACTTGTTTGATTTATTAGTTACACATTATGAGGTATAGGGAGGAAGCAACAGAGTCAGAGGAAGCAGACAGAAGTCAGAAATCATGTCCCTTCAATGACACACTCTGAGCGACCTCCTTCTGTCACTTAGACCCCATCTCCCCATGTTCCCAGATCTGACAAAGTGTCTAAAACTTTAGCCTATAAATAAAAGTTTAGATCCAAACCATAAAGTTCTGTCCCCGTTCCTCTAGACTTCTAATTCTCAGTATCAATTTAACTTAAAGGGGTCAATGGGAGTCATGGCACAATCTGAATTGTATGTCATCTTCAACTTGACCAAATTAATCAACCTATCACCATGGGAGTCATGGCACAACTAGAATTCTATGTCATCTTAAACGTGACCAAATTAATCAGTCCACCATCTTCAAACTCAACCTCTTAACAAAGTTTTTGAACATAGAAAAATATAATTTCTTGACAGAATCTAATATGAATAGGTGTCCAGTTCCCAGTCGAAGCTTGTTTCCATTGGGAACTTGAGTCCTGTTTTTATTTTCTGAGTTTCTCCTGGCATTCTGGTCTTCTGTGATCTCATCATAGTGGCACGTTGGATATGTGACATATTACACTATACCACATATAGTTTTATATAATACTAAATAAATATTAAATCATAAATTGAAATTATGGAACTAAGTACACATTCCAAAAAACTAAGAAAGGTTTCCACCTGCCAACAACCAAGCTAGTCTTTCCTTGGAGCCTTCACTGGCCCATTCCAGGGAACCAGCACTCTTTTCCTACACCATTTCCTTGTCATACTGGACAACACCAGAGGCACTTTCTTCCTGGAAACCTGGTGGCATGACAGCTAGGGAAACAGGGAGGCCATTTGACTCTCCATCTCATGCTCCGATTCCCATTGCCCAGTCTCATCCCAAGCCTGGTAGCCAATCACCCACTGCTTCCTTTTTTTTTTCCTTTTCATCTTTATATATATTCCAAAGTGACTCAACAGATCTTTTATGGTCTCCTTTCCTCACCTCACCCCTTTGTCTCACCTACCAACACTTAAGAGGTAGTCTCTCCCGATGATAAGCAAGTAAGCATGGAGGTGATTTTTACTCTCCCTCCCATCCTCCAGTTACAATTCTCTAGTTTCATATAGCAGAACAATTTGTTTGTCTGTCCCCTATAGCAGACAACATGCAGGGGCCTTTCTTACTCCATACCCTATGGACTCCACAGATCCCCCAGTCATACCCAGCTTTCTTCTCTCCCGTGGACAAGAAGATGGTTCAAAGACCTCAACATAAGGTTGGATATAGCGAATTTGATAAGAGAGAAAGTGAGGAAGAGTCTTGAACTCATTGGAACTTTATAAATACAGCATTATTTCTACAGGCACTAAGAATATAAATTAATGGGACCTCATAACACTGAAAAGTCTCTGTATGGTAAAGGACACTGTCATTCAGACAAAGCATCAGGGTATAGAATCGGGACAATTCTTTACTAACTACAAATCCACTAGACGGCTAATATCTAAAATGTATAAAACATTTTTAAAAAGTGAGCATCAATAAACTAAATAAACCAACTAAAATGTGGTATGCATCTAAACAGAGTATTCACAAAAGATGAAACATAGGTGTCGGGGAAGTACTTACTGGAATGACTAACATCATCAAAACCCTTTGTCATATGAATCAAACTTAACTTGAGATTCTGTCTTATACCAGTTAGAATGGCCATGATCAGTAAAAAATGTGACAGCTCATGATGGTGTGAATGTGGACTAAGGGGAACATTTATCCATTGTTGGTGGGACTGCAAACTTGTACAGCCACTATGGAAATCAGCTTGGGGAACTTTTGGAAGCTGGGAGTAAATCTGACTTAAGATCTATCTAAACCACTCTTGGGCATCTACCTAAGGGACTACATCCTTCTATAAAAAGTGATGCTCATTCATGTTCCCTGCAGCGGTACCCATCATAGCCAAAAGTTGGAAACTACCTAGATGTCTTTCAGTAGCTGCATGGGTAAGGAATGTGCAGTACATTCACACAATTGTATAAAAAATAAAATCAAGAAATTTGCAAGAAATTTGATAGAGCTGAGAAAAGTCATCTTGTGTTAAATAGTTCAGACCCACTGAAACAAATATTTTATGTATTCACTTAAGTATAGATGTAAGCTGTTAATCCTTTTACAGGCCAACTATAATTCATACATTCCCAGAGGTTATATGGAGAGTAAGGGGCTAGAGGGAAGAATTGATCATCCTAGGTAGGTGATATTCAAAGTTATAGATGGAGGAGTGGCTGGAAATGGAGGATCAATGATGAAAGGGGGAAGAAAGGGATGAGGGAGAGAACCTAAGGATGGACAGTTAAACCTAAGGGCCATTTGAGATGGTTCATGGATCTTTATTGACTATTCCTTTTTGTTAACTTGTCTACATTTGGAATGAACCACAATCCAGAATTGGCTCACCTGTGATCCTGATCTTGAAGTGGGGAAATACTAGTTTTTGACCAGGATCTTGCCATGGAGATTTTGAAGCATAGTGGAATCCCAGGAGACTAAAGGAAGGGGGTCGCTGAGTTCAAGGTCATCTGGGTCAAAGCAAGTCCAGATCCAGGTGTGGTGGTACATAATTTGTGAAACACCTGCTGGAAACCTACATAAGGACATTGGAAGGAGGGATACTCTCTCTTCTTTGTCTGCTTGCCTTGTGGGACTCAGCACCTGCTAGATCCTTGGACTTCTATTCACAGCTGCTGCTCACCATTGTTGGGGAGTTGGACTACTTACTATAAGTAATTGACAAATTCTCTTACTATATAGAGACTACCCATAAGTTTCATGACTCTAGAGAACCCTAATACAGAATCTTAATGCAGTAGAATCACACACACACACACACACACACACACACACACACACACACACACACACACACACACGATTCAATTTGAATAACCAGATAAGTGGAGAAAACTGAGCCCCAACTGGACAAAAATGGAGGTACCCATTTTTGCAATGGTTACACCTAATTAAATTGCTAGCCAAAGGGGCTCAATGGGAACTCCCAAACAATGCAGGCTATTGCCAAGTCTGTTGATTGCTCTCTACCAACTGATAAGGTCCTATTGCTGAAGACAATGACTCCTTGATTCACTGAACTTGGAGAAATGGAGTTGTTCTCTACCTAGAGCCCTTACCAACTCATAGTACTCTCATGATACCAAAGGAGAAAGTTAAACATACACAGCTACAAACCTTTCAGTCTACAATGGCTACCTGTCTGTGAGAAACACTATTGTGCTGATATTGGGTTTCACTCTATCTCTGTGCCTTTGTTTCTACATTTGAGATCAAAGGCCTGAGTTTCTTTAACTCCTCCCTCTTATAAAGATGAGTATCTGAGGATCTATTTATATCCCTTTTCTCTTTATATAAACTTGGGTTAACGTCCTTTTCTATATATTTAACTTCAATTACATTCCCTCCTATTTTTTTTTTGAATGAGCCTATTTTTAGGTTGATTAATGAGTGAATGTCATGTTAAGCTATCTTCGAATTTTTGTGTTTTGGAAGGAGGTAGAGTTTTGGATTTTCCTGGGGTTAGGACTGCAAGAGATTAGAAGGGAGGGGAAGTATTCCAGGCAGGGAGATTGTGGAAAAGAGGAGAGATGCCATAGCAAGACTGAGAAAAGTACAGGACAGAGAGGCATGGCCACCATGTGAAGAAGCTGGTAGACCGTGGCCCAGAGCAGCTAAGATAGGACACAGAACATAGTAAGTTGTAACTTGGAATACTGGTGGGCGATAAATTCTATCACTAGAGGAGAGTTAGCCCAGCTATTGTTCTGGTTAAGTAATACCAAAATATAAAGTGTGTGTGTGTGTGTGTGTGTGTGTGTGTGTGTGTGTTTATTCTGGAACATAAAGCATTGAGTCAGGTATGAATGTGCCAATGGGATTTATTTATTAAATATTAATTCAACACGATTATAATGTGTCACAAAAGTTAATTGGACTAACCAATTAATATATGATTAGATTGAAGGCCTCTTCCATGAGATGCAACTTATACCTGCCACTGCTCATCTGGCCAAGAATCTGAGACTGTGTAGAGACACAGGGAAACAACCAACTACTACTGTTATACTAGAGGGATACATTAATAAAATGACTCCTAATGATATTCTGGTATACTTATAGATCAAATCAATATCTTACATGGCAACCATCAGAGACATTTTCTTTCTTTTCTTTTCTTTTTTCTTTTTTGGTACAGAATAGAGTTTATTCAAGTCATTGTCATTGGGGGCAGTTAAGAGGGTATTAAATTAGAGGCAGAGGAGCAAAGAGAGGAATAGAGAAGTAAAGGCTGGCCATGAGCACATGGAGAGAAAAGCAGAAAGAGAATAGGGAAAGGAGGAGCATCTGGGGGTTGTGGGGAGTAGAGCAAGAGACCAAAAGGCCAATAGAGCAAGAGAGCCATTTTTTTTTCTTGAAGTAGATGGGAATAAATACGAAGTCCCACAGTTGGAAAATGTGCAGAGAGTGAGAAGACTTTGGAACAATCAGTCCTAAAAGAGATGTTTCCATCAATTCTCTCCCTGTCAGAGTTAGGGAATCTTTTAGAGGATGAAGAGAAATCGTAAGAGCCAGAGGAGATTGAGGACACAAAGGTAAGAAGTCCTTTAAACACAGCAGGACTGATACTCATATGAACTCACATGAGACTGTAGCTCCATACACATGGCCTGCCCATGTCTGGCCTGATGTGGTTCCAGTGCTAACAGTAGGCATAGGCTCCCATCTCTAACCCAGAAGCTGTCTCCAGCTGATACGAATGAAAATGAAAATCCCTGAACAGACTCTCTCTCACTAGTTATATAAAAGCACTTGTAAGGCCAGGTCCCATATCCAGCAGTACAAGGCCAGTACAACATAAAACTATGTCAACAGTACTTTGGGAGGTCTTATTTTCTATGTCATAAGGCTTTGTTTGGGATTTTTCTTTCCTTTCCTTATCCTTTGGGTCTTTTGTGTATATATTGCGGTTTTCAATTTTATGCTTTTTGAGTATTTCTTTGCATGCCAATGTGCGTGTTGACACACGTTTATCCATGGCACATTTTTGGATCCTTCTTTTTCTGTTTGTTTTGTTCTCTTGGGTTTATTTATTTTTATTTTATAGCATTATTATTATTATTATTATTATTATTATTATTAGTAGTAGTAGTAGTAGTAGTAGTAGTAGTAATTTCCTTTCTCAGATGCCTGCTTAGTTTCTATTGAGAGTACAATAGAATTTGTAATCATAATGTGACTATAGTTACTTTTGGTTCCATAGTTCAAATTGTAGTCTGAAAAGTTTTTACAGTGTTGGGTAATTCTTCAGAGTTCAGCACACCAAAGATAATATTTCTAAAGCTTCCCCCTAACTTTTAAAAGTCTTATTTAAGTGCAAACTTAAAACTGAAGTTATTCACTTATCTATAAAATCATCCAAACACTTTTTTTTTTTTTTTTTTTTTTTTTTAGCAAGTTGGGGGTTCCTTTTAATTAAGCAGTGTGATGTTTACTTTGACTGCTATGTTAACACCTATATGGAAATCATCTCTTCACCTAATTCTAAATACTCTTAGCTGGTGCTCAGCGAGATGCAGCTTTTAAAGAAAATGGTCCTATAAATAGCAATCTGGCAAACACAAATGTGCACATTGCTTGACTGGTCTGTGTCTGTTTTCATGTTTCAACCCTGAGAGCAGAGTCATCAAGGCTGAACATACTGGTATTGACCCCTTCCTGGAGCACTCAATTTCTAATCTCTGATTAGTATGACAGGAGAAGGAGAAAAAAATATGACTTTTTTTTTCCTGCAAAACTTACATCTTGATAAAAACAGAGTAGAGCTTTTGAAGCTGATTCAGTTTTGAGAGCTTAAAAGATTCTCCCTTCTCTGGTGGGTGATCAAGCCCAAAGTCTTACATGTACACAGTGGGCAAGCACTGTGAGGTCTATCCCCTGACCTAGATATTTAAAACCTTTAAGCTGTTGCCCTGGAATTGGCAATCCTGCTCAGAGCCCAGTGCACAATGGGAAATTGAGAGCTAGGATTCAGTCTCAGTGTGGCACTAAGGTTGTACATAGCCTGAGTCAATGTATCTTTGCTCCTCGGCTCTGAGCTCACTTCTATAGCCAGGGATGCTTTGAGCTTACTAAGGATGCCATGAGCTCACCTCTGTAACCAGGGATGCTCTGAGCTCACCTCTGTACCTAGGGATAGATACTCTGAGCTCAGTCTTGCAGCCACAAATATTTTTTGTGTGTGGTTTTGCCTCATAAAAATTATCACAATATTCCTATCAAAATTACATTATGAATGCAAGGACAGGTTTCTTGCTCTGATACAGCAATAGAAAAATGTTGGTGTCAAATGCACTTTAAGAAAGTTTTAAGGCTTAATGCAGGTGATAATTGTATACCGCTGGACTTAGCTGGGGGACTAATTTACAGATTGACACCTTTAGCCTAGCTGTAGTGGCTGAGATAGAAAAAAAAGGAAAGATGAAGAAGGCAGCTGCTGCTGTAGGTCACTGTCACAAGTCCCTATAACCTCCCCATTATCCAGCCCAGCAGGTGGGGCTTAGAGCTTTTCTCTCACTGGGTTAACAGCAGAATCTTCATAGTGATGCTAGATTCCTTCTTGACAAACCAATTTGGAATTTTCAAATCATTTTCTACTTATAAGAGCAGCTGCAAATGGTCTATTTCCATCATTCTATTGTTTTCTTATAAGCTAAAGTATTTGGTGTCTGGGCTAAGCAAAGCAAACATCATTAACGACCATTTCTTAAGTGTAAAAGTACTCTGAATTCCAGATGAGATCCTCATTCTGACTGAGCCACACCCTTTTTGAGTTTTCCCAGAATTACATGCATGAACGACCTGTTACTTGGGTTTAGAAGACAAGGCAGATGAAGGGGCGAACTCTTTGGTTGATAAAGCCATGGTCAGACCCCTCAACAGACTCTGTAGGAAGCGGAGCACAGCAGGTGGCTCCTGCAGGCACCTGTGGGTCCCTGTGAGTGTGACCACAAGATTGCCGCTTTTCCAAAATGTATTGAGGGCTTTTCTGGCACCCTGCTATGAAACTGTCTGTAGGTGGAAGACTCGAAAGTAGCACCACTTAGAAGTGCTGTCCACAGATGCACAGCAGAGGGGGAACAAGTAACCCCTCAAGGGCTGAACAGGAGGGACATCTGGCTGGACAGATGAAGTGGCAATGACTATACAGCATAGTCCCTCTGCTGTCAAATGACAGTTGTGGCCTCATTGCAAAACAGTCCTGGCCTAAGGAGCATTGTTTATGAGCAAGGTCAAGAAATCTAAAGCTCCCTAAAGTCCGCTCAGGCAGCTCTTTGTGCTTTGGTGTAAAGAGCAGCTCTTTCCTACGTGTTTATGCAGTGCACTGGCATTTATAAGAAGCTAAGAACACCCTTCCAGACATTGGTAAAGAAGCCAACCCAACCCAATGTTCTTCATCAGGCTTCCTCCCAACTACAGGAATGAAGCAAGCCAGGGAAAAAGGAATCCACCAATACCTGGACATATATGGCCTTACAGAAGCCAGAGACCTTATGTATAGGAAGGACCATGGACAAGGAGAACCCCCTCAAAGATACTGAACTAAAGCCTATGCATAAAGCCGATGAGACAAACAAAAGAAACAACCCACATAGGAATCTGGCGTGTCAGGAACCAAGCCAACTGTGGCAGAAGACAGACTGCTACCTCATACCTGGCCATGGTTTCAGTTGTATGGGACAACTCAGAGGATCAGTGCATTAAAAAAAACCAAAATAAAACAAAACAAAACAACAACAACAACAAAAACCTATCAGCCCAAACTTCCACCCAGGACAGGACTGAGAATAATGTGTTGATTTCCCGTTGACTACTACCAAAAGGAGCAGTTGAGTTTCAGTAGTGTAGGGTGACATATCAGTAGTGTAGGGTGACATATGGGGAACATTAGGATTCAGAGTTATCGCAGAGGTGGAAGCATTTAGCCATAGGCATCCCCTGAAAGGAAAGGCTTAATGTGGACTCTACTTTGCCTACAAGAGTTTCTGTATAAGTATCTCCTCCATCCCACAGTGAGAGAATAGTTGGTCTGGGTTCTTCAACCAAACCATTCTTAGATACCCAAGAGCCAGCAAATTGCTGATACAAGGACAAGATAGACCCCGGCATCCTTCTGCTAATGGGTCCCATCTCTTCTAACTTCGTCACAACTTTACAGATCTGTTCCACAGAGAGCAACTAACTAGGAAGGAGGAACCAGAACATCCCATTTTCTCACCGCAGATTTATGTCTTGGCAGTCTAGAAGGCACAATCCTCTGGGCAGTTCTTCCAATGACAAGGCTTATGAGCCACCAACCCCACATGCATGGCCAACCCTCTCCCACCGCAAACACATTTGGGTTAACAGAAACACTAACATTCAGTATCCTATCTCTGAGTGTCTGATCTAGTTACGGGCAGAGCAGGAGCCTCTCAATAGAAGGAGATGCTGGATTTGCCTCCTGGTGGATTCAGGACTTTGTTGTGGGAGCGAGGTCTTGGCCCCAGTCTGGGCTCATGTCTGTCAACAGTGGGTGTGGGCTCCGGTTTCTTTGCATGCTCTCCTCTGGGTGTGGCGTTTGTTGAAGCTTTCAGGTCAGATTTGGAGTCTTCGCCTTCACGCAGCAAAACATGATCCTTGGGCTTGTTTGGGTGTGCCAGAGGCACAGAGGCAGTGATTGGGGACCCAAATATGTCGCTGGTCTTCCCACCGGGTGGGTTCAGACAATGTCGAGTTTGTATAGGAGTTGATTCATCAAAGATCCCACTTCCTTTCCCCCCCGGAGGATTTGTCCTCTTGGGTATATTTTTAGGCTCTTCGGGTGGTCCAAAAATATTAGATGCCATCCTATTGGGCTTGCTTGTTGAAGGAATACATTCTTTTA
This sequence comes from Micromys minutus, assembly GCF_963924665.1. NCBI lineage: Eukaryota > Metazoa > Chordata > Mammalia > Rodentia > Muridae > Micromys > Micromys minutus. The sequence continues at coordinate 13,667,843 of NC_137960.1, read as the reverse complement.
GACTTCCAAAATGATTACTCGGTTCTCCTGCAGGGGTCTTCATGAATCTGGAGCCCAACCTACCAGCTTGGCCATCCATGCCCTGGAACATGTCTACCGCGGCCCTGTGCTTCAAAAGCCGCCACTGTGAGCTTGCTTCTGTAACCAGGGGTGCTCTGAGCGCATTCCTGTAACCAGGGACGCTGTGATGTCATTTCCGTAACTAGGAATGAGTTCACTTCTGTAACCAGGGATGCTCTGAGTTTACTTACATCTGTAACCTGGGGTATCCAGGGATTCTGTGAGCTCATGTTTTATAGTTTGTGTCACAGTTGCTGACCTTATCGAAAGGGCTTTACCTTTGGCATAGAGATTCCTAACAAATATTGGTTGGTTAGACGAATGGAAAGTTATCACATCCCTTCCCAAACAATTGAATTGTTAAAAAGTTTATTGAGTCATCAATATAATTTATTAAATTTATATTAATGATTACAGTGCATAATATACCTATGTAATGACCACCAATTCCACCATTGACTTTGTCAGACTGAGATTGAATCCAGGCTCCTTCAACTTCACTTTAATATTGAAATGTAATGATTTTTTTCAGTTTCTAGGCCCTTTCTCATGGCAGGTGTCAGGGTAGATGAGCTCATGTCTTTAGACCTGTGGGAACCATTGGTAGGTGGTAGGGATGGAGATGGCTCAAAAGGTCCAGATAATTAAAATACAATTTCATCCTTATTTCAGGTGAGTATTTATTATTATTTTTCATTATTCTTTTTGTTTATTTTACAGTAAAAAAACAAACAAGTGTCAATATGGTCTGGTACTTTCACTTAGGGGACAATAGAAGCAGGAAGGAGGAAGAATGCTATGTGAGAAATATCAGGATGGAGGTGATAACATTTACCAGATACAAGCTTGGCTTTCTCTCTTGTTTGAGGATTTATTTTAATCATGCACACATTTGCTTATGTCTGTGGCTGCAGGTGCTCAAAATCAGGTGCCTGCCAGAGGCCAGATGATACTTTAAATCCCCTGGAGCTGGAGTGGGTTTGGGGTTGTGAGTGCCGAGAACTGAACACACAGAGGAGCAATATGTGCTCTCAGCTTGTCACACCCTCTCGTTTCCTTTCTTTAGAGTATCTGAATCAAAAGTTGGGTAGTGGTCATATTTGGATGATGGTAATATGGGTAAGCTTATCTTCCTTAATTCACAGTGAAAAGGAAAGCGTACTCCATATCCCTAGTAGTTTCACCTATATTGCTTTAGGAAAGCCCGGTGCCTGTGTTGGAGAACACACAGGACACACTATGCCTGGGTGAGTAAACGTCTCGGGCATTTGTCTTCTCAAGTGAATGAGCTCACCTTTTCTCGTAAGTGCAGCAGTCAAGGGACTATCAGAGAGTTTTCCACTCCAGCTGATATTTCATGTCAAGCATCTCATACTCCTCTTAGAATGTCATGCACATCATTTTTTAAAAAAGAAAAGTCACATTTAACTAAATGGCACATAGTAAAGTTGACAAAACTAATAGATGCTTTGGATTTTTCTTTTCAAACCCCAAAGCACAGTGCATTAGAGCTGGAGATTACCAATGAAATTTCTAAAGTTTCCTGAAGGGACATGAACTAAAAAAAAAAAAAAAAAAAAAAAAAAAAAAAAAAGATTAGGTAATCTTCCATTAAAATGTTCCTTATGTTCCAGGGTGAATCCTTAAAACGGTCACATGAAGGGTGCAGGTCAAACATTTTGGGTTTGATAGGAAGTTGGAGACTTTCCAGGGAAAGGTTTTATTTTTAACTCAAGAGAGAAAAACAATGTGACAAAGACACAATTCAAGAGGTAAAAACTGGAGGTGTAAGGAAATTCATTCTCTGCCTAGAAGGTCAGTTGCTCCAAGGGCAGTGTTACTGGGTCCAGCCTTTACCGTGCTTGACCAGTAACAACAATGGCAGCCCAGTTTCTAACAAGCCATCCTGAAAATTGTGTTTATTCCTCTGAAGGGAATCCAGGATTAACTGAGGAGAGGAATATGATTCCTAGCATGGTTACATGTTACCACATGGGAAAAATCACAGGATTTACATGTCTGTCCTCAGGTAATGCTTATGATAACCACGTTCACTGAGGTTGACTCGGACTCTTGTTAATCTTTGCATATTTGCCTCTATAAACGCCAGCCTTGACCTTTAGGCCATGATGCTAAATGAAAGCAGCCAGACACAAAAATCCATCTGTATACCTCCGCTTATTTGAAATGTCCAGACTAAGCCAGGACGCAGAGAAAGAAAAACAGGTAGTAATTGCCAGGAATTGGAAATGGAAGAGGGGAAGGTGTCTTTAGTAAGAAAAAAAGAATATTTTTGAAGTGATAAAATGTTTTTTATTCATGCGTAGGTGATCACAGTGCTGAATGTTGCTGTAACTCTGTGTTCATGGAAAGACACAACTGAACTGCCCACATTAAAAACAAGATTTTTAGGGATTATATTAGACTTGTTTTCTTTTTATATCAAATTAGGAACATGATTTTAATCTCTTTGGCAGTAGACATATCAGGACTGTATTATTTTAAATGTGAGTGATTATGTTATATAAAAGAAAACAATTGTATAGCATGAAGAAATTAGTATAGTACAGGAGAGGTAAGGAAACCTGTAATATTCTTGCTATTGCAGGCTTTCAGGTGAGTTTTCATTTGTTTATTGGTTTTCTTTTTTCATTTCAAATGTTATCCTCCTTCCCATTTTCCCTTCCACAAACACCCTTATCCCATCCCCCCATTTCCTGCTTCAATGAGGAGACTTCCCCATCTACCTACCCATTCCTGTCTCACTGCCCTGGCATTCCCCAATGCTAGCCTCCACAGGACCAAGGGCCTTTCCTCTCATTGATGCCAGATAAGGCCATCCTCTGCTACATGTGCAGCTGGAGTCATGGGTCCCTCCATGTGTACTCTTTGGATGGTGGTTTGGTCCTTGGGAGCTCTAGGAGGTCTGGTTAGTTGATACTGTTCTTCCTATGGGGTTGTGAACCCCTTCAGCTTCTTCAGTCCTTCCCCAATTCCTCATATAAGCTGTTTTCCTTTAAAATGGAGCTTCTAGAAATTTGAGGAGACTTTTGTTTTAATAAAACGAAACCTCTTCATTTCCATTTCTCAATTAAAAAGCAGTTTCAATGTGATTATTCTCCGTGTTAACAGTGTACCGAGTTTGAATTTTAAATGACATTTTCTGTTGTCAACAGCAGTTCTGGGGACCACTGGGAACTGCCCTTTGTCAAATTCAAAGTGAGTCTTTTTTTTTTCGTATGTATAGATCAAAAATTACTTAAAAAGATCTCTTAGGTAATATGCATTTTGCAAATGAATAATGAGGGTACATATCAATTTTTTTTTTTTTTGTAAAGGCACATGGTAGGTAAATTCTTGTAAACCAGTGTCTTTGGTAATAAAATTTTAGCCACGTTTCCCATTTAAAGAAAAGTACAGGCAAAGGTTTGGAGCAAACAAATAAATGTGTGTTGTCACTAATGTGTGTTTGTAGAATAGGCTAGAGTTTAGTGTTATGGTTTCCCAGACTAGGTCAGGTCATGAGCAGCCTTGAAGATGAAGATGACACAGTAAATTGTGGCTAGGCCATGATGCAAGATGAAAGGTAATCCATACACAGAGACCCATGGCTGCACAAGCCCAGTTAGCTATGATCACAAACCAAGCAGATTCCCCTGAATGTGGTCCTTCTGTATGTCCACCTGACAGCGTGTTCACACTTTATAATGAAACTCCATGCAGGCCACAATCCACGTCAGAAGTAGAATGCATCTAATTCATGCTCAGAATCCAACAGGAAGGCCAGTGACATAATTACTGAATATGGGATGCCCTGGTGTCATCTCAAGGTCCTTTGAAAAAGAGCAAACAGGAATGCAACTGTGAGGGGAATAACATAAAACTTTACTTCAAAGGAATCACTTTATGATGTCACCAAAAATCATTTTACTTTTAAAAAGAATTATGACTGCTTGACTGTGTACAAGCTGATACATGGTGTGTACCAGATCTATTCACTAATGTAATCGACATTCTAAAAATAGACAAGATGCTTGAAAGTAAAGGTTATTATAAGGTTTGAGTGTGGAAGTTAAATAGCACGAAATGTCAATTGGATTTTGAGATTTGTCTAAAAAGTCATCAAGCAATGGGAGTCCTGCCTGCTTTGCCATTTGTCCTTATATTGATTAATTGCAAGATTAATAAATTGTAAGCTTTTAAAATCTGGAAAGGAAAACACTGTTTCCCTCACACAGACTGAATTTTATAAAGTTGTTTCTAAGTGTGTGATCTTGCTGAAATTAAAAAAGGAAATGATAACCACCTGGCCCACAGCTACTACAGCATGATCTGGGAAGATGAGATTAACAGCCAAATGATATGAGGAGCAGTGGGGAGGTGAGCCATGCCCTTCCCAAGTGATGGAATGACAACACATAGAAGAGCAACTGAGAAAAAGCACATACCCCCAGGCATTGTTTTCTAGAATCTTCCATCCAGATCTTTGTTCTATGGACAATGTTAAATGTCCAGGATATGCTCTTTGCAATGTAGCAGTTGATCTCCCTCCTCAATGTGCATACTGGGCATACCTCTGATCTCCTATCCTCATGGAGAGTGTATCATCGGTCATTGTGAATAAGGACAAGAAAATGGGTATACTTAGGGTAAAAGGCACAAAGAGAAAGTCAAACAAAGCCCCACGGATGATGAGAGCTTTGTAAGGATCGACACTTTGTGAGACCACCTTCTACAATGCTACAAAGACCAGGTGATTATAAATATTTGCCTCATGGAGTTGGAGACTAGGATGTTGAAAATGAGGGAGCTGTGCCGGGGTGAGGGGCACTAATTACTACAACAGCTAACCTATGACACAAGACGTGGTAAAAGGAAGAGATAATATATCAGAAGGAACCAATAGATCCAAACTCATTTTATAGCAAATCTACTCTTCAAATTTATCTGCCTGAGGTTAATTCAATAAGCCATTAATGAGATCAGAACCCTTCTGACACCATCTCATCTTAAAGGTTAGCATTTTAACCTTGACACACTGGGCTCATGCTTCTAGCATATGAACACTGGGGAACACTCAGCACATAGGAAATAGCTGAAGGAGGTAGCAGAGAGAATGCCTGTGTCCTTACTTTTCTACAGGTCATTAGATACAGAAACCTCAAGGAATTAAAAAAATGGAACAGATATGTTGAATTAGTTTCACTCATATGTTATAAGGCTTTACAAGTTGCCACCTGAAGGTATGATTCAGGAGTAAACATAAGTTAGTAATGCCATTTGTTGAAAGATATATGCAGTCTTAAAATGAGGGCAGGAGTGTTGGGGACCAATTCCACGTGACCCTATTTTTTCTTCCTTTAGAGGAAGCATCACATTATAATGGCAAATCCCAACTTTGCTTGGACAATTTGTTCCCAGTCTACTCTTTCAAGCATCATTAGACACAGTATTAATCTCCTGATTTTTTTTGTATGGCCATAATCTTACTTCCAGTTACAGAAATCTACACACACACACACACACACACACACACACACACACACACACACACACACACACACACGGTGTTTGCATGCCTATGTGTGTCTGTGTATCTCTGTGTGTGTGTATATACTAGAGTATACTATTCATGAAAGAAAAAATATTTTATCCCTTTTCATTCTTACACATTATGTGTTAAATAACAGCAGATGCTCCAAAAATGTGAAAACATATAAGCAGCTGGTGTTAGAGCCAACCTAGCCTGGCAATATTGGGTAAAACCAAGGTCACTCCTTCAGTTCTGTTCATAATACTGTGATGTCAAGTTGAACAGTGTCTGAGGAGCCAGCACTTACTAACATTAAAACCACATACTTGGAATTCCTGCTTTAGCTTAAGGTAATGCTACAGTTTACTTCTTCAGCCATACCTTCCTCATCTGACACTAAAACCCAAGCCTTTCCTGGGCAGGTGGCATTTGGACCTAAAGTGCAGATAGGTGACATTAGTAAGCAGGTAACATCCATGCCTATGGGAAGGGTTGAAGTCACTTAACTGCCAATATTTGATTGCCTTCTTTCATATAAGTATCTGCACAGCCAAACACACTTCAGAAAGTATCACCATCCCCGGGGGTCTTCAACATCGACTTGAGGAGGGAGCTGACAAATGGGGTACAAGAGACACAAAGAAGGAGAGCAAGTCAAAAGTGCTGATCAAGCTCTTGCTTAGTATATGCCAAAACCATTTCTTTTAAAGAAAAACAGGGAGAAGTACATGGGCGAGGGGACTACCCAGGTGCAACCGAATGTTCTGCCAAGCAGGATCTGTTGCTTGGGTGACCATTCTACTCGGCTAACGACCTGACCACAGTGAGATTGCCTGATTTCTGGGGAAAGGCCTCTATCATGGGAAACAGAAACCTAGGCCTAGACCTATGTAAAATGGCACCATTCAGGGTAAAGTAATTTCTTTATTCCTGTTGGCTCCTGGCAACAATGTCTAAGGTATTCTGCTAGGTGTCTGTCTACAGATGACTATAAAGAAGATATGATACTTATACATATATGAATCCATGCAACCGGAAGTAAAGAAAATGTCCCATGTTTGTTAAATTTGTTTATCTCTAAAATACTGGCTTTGTGGAATTGATGTTCCAAAATGGAGGCTCCCGAGACTTAGTGACACACTTGCCTTGGCTGGTTTTGTGTCAACTTGACACAAGCTGGAGTGATCACAGAAAAAGGAGCCTCAGTTGAGGAAATGCCTCCATGAGATCCAGCTGTAAGGTATTTTATCAACTAGTGATCAAGGGGGGAGGGCCCAGCCCATTGTGGGTGGCGCTATCCCTGGGCTGGTAGACCTGGGTTCTATAAGAAAGCAGGCTGAGTAAGCCAGGGGAAGCAAGCCAGTGAGTAACATCCCTCCACGGCCTCTGCATCAGCTCCTGCTTCCTGACCTACTTGAGTTCCAGTCCTGACTTCCTCTGGTGATGAACAGCAGCAAGATGGAAATTGTAAGCTGAATAAACCCTTTCCTCCCCAACTTGCTTCTTGGTCATGATGTTTTGTGCAGGAATAGAAACCCTGACTAAAACATCATTTTATCTCCACATTTCATATTTAAAGGGATATGACCAAGACTGAGAAATGTCATCATCATAAAATTGTCTGGTGATCCAATTTGAACACTGTTTAAAGAACAGCACTAAAGGCACAACACTCTATGATTCTCTTTCCTTCTGCTGTGATTTCAGTTGTGCTTTTAGTCCTGCTATGATGATAATTATAATAATAATATAATAATAATAAAATAATAATAACAAAAGTAATAAATACAATAACCTTCCAACTATGCAAAGCACCGTATTCTTTGTGATTATCAATGTCTTCACACTGTTAAGAAAGTAAAAGGCCATGAAGACAATAGGGACGGATTTCGTACACTGTAAACAAAAGCCAGAACTCTAAGCTCCTTGTTAAAAAGCAAAAGCTTCTCTCAGCCCCAAGGATCTGCTTTCTCTGCAGGGTGATCTGAACATGGCTATGGGTTTTCTATCATGAGCTTTGGAAAGCCATAATTACCTACATGTATAGCTCTCCAGTTTCCTTAAACATAGGCCTGACCCACTTTGGTAAAATGCAAGAAGTAACAGATGTCTGGCATCAAGCTGAAGTGGAACCTTAGGCTCCTTGATGTTGTCCCCTCAGGTTTCTTCCTTCACATCCCATCATACATCATTCTCACCATCCCACTTCCACATTTCATTCATCCTTGCACATCATCCTTATAGACAGAATCACCACACACTGCCCCTGTATAACATTCTCACTCACTGGTCCCACACTTCCATCTCCACATTGCCTACCCTATTCCCCATCTTGTCATATATCACAAAGACCACTAGTATAGGGTTGACTGTGTTTTCCCATTAGGTTTGTCCTTGTCTTCTTGTTCTTGTTCTTGTTCTTGTTCTTGTTCTTGTTCTTGTTCTTGTTCTTGTTCTTGTTCTTGTTCTTGTTCTTGTTCTTGTTCTTGTTCTTGTTCTTGTTCTTGTTCTTGTTCTTGTTCTTCTTCTTCTTCTTCTTCTTCTTCTTCTTCTTGTTCTTCTTGTTCTTCTTGTTCTTCTTGTTCTTGTTCTTCTTGTTCTTCTTGTTCTTGTTCTTCTTCTTGTTCTTCTTCTTGTTCTTCTTGTTCTTCTTGTTGTTCTTCTTCTTCTTCTTCTTCTTCTTCTTCTTCTTCTTCTTCTTCTTCTTCTTCTTCTTCTTCTTCTTCTTCTTCTTCTTCTTATTTTTCTCCTCCTTCTTCTTTTTCCCCTCCTTCTTCTTTTTCTCCTTCTTCCTTTTCCTCTTCTTCCTCCTCCCCCTCCTTCTTCTTCTTTGACTAAGCAGTCAAAGTGGGGTCATTGTATGTGCAAAACATCAAGATAACTAAGTACTGACATATGTCACTGATAATTAATTTTTTAACATGCTTTCTTTTTGCCCAAATTACTTAGTCTGTTCCATATGAATCTTTTCTTCTCCCACCTTGGAAATCTACTTCAAATTGTTTAAGACTCTGTGTCTTAAACAGAGTGTGTGAATACATCATATTGGGAAGTGATACTCAAAAATTAAAAGTTGCAGTTTTGACCTTTCACCGATATGGTACCTTGACATGACTGCTAGGATAATGTCCATTCTCCTATCAAAGTAGAAAACAAAATTTAAGAAACTAATACCATGCAGTGTTTCATCACTATTGTTCCGTAGTACTGCTGTAGGTTAGGGCTTGTGATCCACCCAGAGATTTTTTTATTGTTAAGGATTGTTTTCTATATCCTAGGTTTTTTTATTCCATATGAAATTGAGAATTGCTTATCCACATCCGTGAAGAATTGTGATGGAATTTTGATGGGAATTGCATTGAATCTGTAGATTGCTTTTGGTAGGATAGCTATTTTTACAATGTTAATCCTACCAATTCATGAGCATGGGAGACCTTTCTATCTTCTGAGGTCTTATTTAAATTCTTTCTTCAGAGACTTGAAGTTCTTGTCATACAGATCTTTCACTTGTTTGGTTAGAGTTATCCCAAGATATTCTATATTATTTGTGACTATTGTAAAATATTATACATTTATCATTTGTATAAAAGAATGCTACTAATTTGTTTGAGTTAATTTTATATCCAGCCACTTTGCTGAAGTTTTTTATTAACTGTGGACGTTCTCTAATAGAATTTTGAGGTCACTTAGGTATACTATCATATCATCAGCAAACAGCAATGCCTTGACTTCTTCTTTTCCAATATGTATCCCTTTGATTGCCTAGATTCATATTTACCATTTTGCACAAAGCTCAAGTCCGAGTGGACCAAAGACCTCAACATAAAACCAGATACTCTGAATCTAATTAAAGAGAAAATGGGAAAGAGCCTTGAACTCATTAGCACTCAGGGAAATTTCCTAAAGAGAACTCCAAAAGCTCAGGGTCTAAGATTGAAAATTTATAAATAAAAACTCACAAAACTGAAAAGCTTCTGTAAGGCAAAAATCACAGTCAATATGGAAAACTTACAACCTACAGACTGGGAAAAAATGTTCACTAACCCCTAATCCAATAGAGGGATAATATCAAAAATATATAAAGAACTCAAGAAGCTGGCCTCCAAAAGCCAAATAAACAAATTAAAAATGGGGTACAGAACTAAACAGAGAATTCACAACAGAGGAATCTCAAATGTCCAAGGAGCACTTCAAGAAATGTTCAAAGTCTTCAGTCATCAGAAAAATGCAAATCAAAATGGCCTTGAGATTCCACCTTACACCAATCAGAATGGCTAAGATCAAAAACTGAGGTGACAGCACAGGCTGGGAAAGATATAAAGAAAGAGGGACACTCCTACATTGCTGGTGGGATTGAAAACTGATACCATCACTCTGGAAATCAATCTGGCAGTTCCTAAGGAGACTGGAAATAGATCTAGCTGAAGACCTAGCTACACCACTACTTAGCATATACCCAAAAGATTCTGCAATATATAGCAAGAAAACCTGCTCTACTATGTGCATAGCAGCTCCAATAATTTAACAAGAATACCTGCTCTTATTCAGAAGCTGTAAACAATCCAGATGACCCTCAGTTGAAGAATGGATACATAAAAGTGGTTCATTTATACAATGGAATACGACTTAGCTACTAAGAACAAGGACATCATGTGTTTTGCTGGCAAATGGATGGGACTAGAAAATCTGAGTGGGGTAACACAGACCCAAAAGCATGGTATGTACTCACTAATAAGTGACTATTATCCAAAAAAGTACAGAATACTTAAGATACAATCCACAGAACTCAAGAACGTTAGCAAGCAGAAGGGTTCATGTGAGGATACTTCAATCCCTCTTAGAAGGTGGAAGAAAATAATCATGGGAGGCAGAGGAAGGGAGGGACCTGGATGGAAAAGGGGAGGTGGGAAAGAAACAATGTTACAAATTCAGGTATGGGGAGCAGGAAAGGAGCCCAGAGTGACAGGAGAATGAATGGAAATATTCAGCCTCAAAGCATGGGTGGTTGGGAGACCATCTAGAAAGTACCAGAGACCTGGGAGGTAAGAGACTCTCAGAAATCAATGGGAGTGGTCTTGGATGGAATGCCCAACAGTGAGGAGAGAGAAGTCTACATCCAGTAGAAAGACAGGGCATCAAGTGGAGGTATGGAGTTGCCAATCTACAGTCAAAATTTCTGACTCAAATTTGTTCCTGTATAAAAGAACTTCAGGGCCAAACATGGAAAAGAGACTGAGGGAAATGCAGACCAGTGACCAGCCAAACTTGGGATCCATCTTATGGGGAGCCACCAAGGCCTGGCACTATCCTTGATTCTACGGTGTGCTTACGTATAAGAGCCTAATATGGCTGTCCTTTGAAAGGCCCAACTAACAGCTCACTGAGACAGATGCCTACTCTAGCTGGTCAGAGGCCCCTGACACATACAGTAGAAGACACCGTAGTCTAGTCTCAGTGGGAGAAGAGGACCACAATCCTCAAGAGACTTGAGGCCCCAGTGAGTAAGGAGGTCTAGTAGTAGGGAAGCATCCTCTTGTAGATGGGGGTGGGAGGATGGGGGGAACGGGAGGAACTGTGAAAGGGTGGGTAGAGGGAGAATAATGACTGGATTTTAAATAATTAAAATAATAAAAAATAATTAAATAAGTAAATAAAACTTTTAAAATGACAAAAGTGTAATGACTTATGCTTTCAAAATAATATTTTCGGTTGCTTGTGTGCATGTGTGCACCTGTGTACAAGTGGATTTGGACACGTGTGAGTGCAGTACTGAATTCTGATGTTGTAGAGGTTCTGACAGTTGTCATATCCCATATAAAGGTAGAATTCAGTAAAGGAGAAAAGTTAAAAACTTTTGGACTTCCCCCATATGGCAATACCTTCTATACTGACAAGTGTTTTCAGTACTCGGAGGGAGGTCACCAAAGGAGGCAGAAACTCACATCAGATGTGATGACTACTTAGCTGTTGAATCTTACACCTATTCTGTTGGGATCAAAGAATAGCAGTACTCAGAGTCCATGGGATCTGCGAATGCTTCAGGCATTGTTAAACTGAGAAAGAGCAGGATCCAGCAGGGTCACAGTGCAAGAGTATTTGTTTTCCTTAGCAGGCAAAGCTGTTGACTTGGGAGGAAGAATCATTGGCTTGAAGGAAAGACAAGAAAAACAAATTCCCCCAATGGTAAATGTCTGTAGAAGTAAACGATAAAATACTGAACACCAGATCACACTAGCGCCTGCACTTGGCAGGCCACATGACACCAGCAGGGTCTCATTTCAGTCAGCCAGACTCTCTGGCCCATAGCTCTTGAAACCTCTCTGCTTGAGTTACTAAGTAACCATGGCGGGTGGCTGCCATGACAGCCCCAAACATCCTAATTCCATGGTGGGCTTGGTGCATCCTGTCATGGTACCTTTCTCTGGAACGCAGATGAGTCGCTGTGCTAAGGAAAAATACCACACAATATTAGTTGAGAATCAACAGGTAACAATAATCACTGGGTTCAGCAACTAACATTATAAACTGTAAGCCGTTCTAAGTTATAAATCCTCTGATAGTGGATCCCAATGAATCCTCCACTTGATCGAGAGGCCTCCCTACCTACATTTTGTCTCTCTCCTCCTTCCTATCCAAAAGCAAGTATTTTTCCTGTACCCCTGCCTTCCTCTCAACCCTCCTCTATATTCATTAGGGGAAGGTTCTTGCCACAAATGTTAGGTTTCATTTTTTCATAATATTGGTAATAAATGATCATTTTATTCACTATCTCTAAGAGAGAACCTAAATCAACCCCCAAGCTGTGTGTTAGGTCTCTGGGTGATTCAGACTCAGGTTCCTGGCCCTCCAGGTAGTGTCAGTCTTCATCATGTGATATCAGTCAGTCCTAAGTTCGACCAGTCATTGGTTGATCAGCCCCACAAGTTCCGTTCCACCTTTACCTTACCACATCTTGCAGGCAGGCTAAATTTTAGGTCCAAGGTTTTGTGGATGGGTTGCTGTTCCAATCCCTCCACTGGAAGGTGGCCTGTTTTTATCCCCAAGTACTATGAGTCTTTGCTAGGGTCACTGTATAGATTCTGGGGAGTTTCCATTTCACTAGGTTTCTACCTCAATTCCAAAATGCCCCCCTATTCCAATAGTCTTCCCTTGTACTGTCTTCCTCCACCCCTCATAGGATTCCCTCCTGTTCCCATCTCTACCCATTCCCAGCTCACCGACAACATCCAATCTGTTTTCCCTTCCCAGGAAGATTGCTGTGTTCCCCACTTGAGCCCTCCTTGTTACTTAGCTTCTCTGGGTCTGTGGATTGTAGTATGATTATCTTTTTCTCCACAGCCATTATCCACTTATATGTGAGTACATTCCATATTTTTTTTCTGAGTCTTAGATACCTTAGTTAGGGTGATTTCCCCCCCCACTAGGTATATCTACTTGCCAACAAATTTCCCGATGCTATATTCTTAATAGCTAAAGAATACTTCACAGGAGCTTTATTCATATTAACCAGAAACTGGCAAAAACCTAGATCTCACTCAACTGAAGAATGTATAAAGAAAATGTGGTATGTTTCCCCAAAACCTGTTATTTAAGAAAATGACTTCAAACATATATGTTTCTTATGAAATATTATTCTTTCCTTTACAAATACACATGGTGCAAAAGCTTTGTTCACTGAGTAAAAACCTGGACCTTTGAACAATTGTCTTGGGTAGGAATTTTTTTTTTTATTTGTTGGTAAAGTCACAAAATGGGGGAAATGACCTTTTCACTAAACACTAAATTATGATATCTGTATCTGAAATAATGTTCAGCGGAGCATCTGCCTAATATATTCCAAAATGTAAGCAATTCCATGCATAAAAACTACTTAAACTTTTAAAGAGAAAATAAGGATGTTAGGAGGAGGTAGAAACCTTCACAGCTTAAGTGTAGTTTCTCTGACATATACTTAAGAAGATGTTATTCAGTATGCAAATAGGCAAACTACAGATAGAGATATTTCCAGAACTTGTAGCTGGATTCAAGATGTAATTTTGATATATTAGCAATATATATAATCATGAAATGGCATAATTTATAAAAGATGGTAAGGTTTGCGGCTACAGCATACATAAATGGTTAGTGTACATATTGAACAAAGTGTTATTACTAGTAAAAACAAAGATGAAAACAAAAGGCACAGAGAAACTCATCCAAAAGTTTAATTATATTGAAAACTGCTGATATCAATGATTATCAAAGATGTGAACAGAATAATGGAGTCCTTGTGCCCAGCATTAAATATCCACCAAAAACCTTTTGGGAGTTTTCAGAAAAATAAGATTCCTAAAAGGGAATTTCAAAAGAGCAATCATATAACCTACTATGGTAACCCAGAAACCAAATATTTATGTGTGCATCAAAACAATGAATTGTGATCTAAATCCACAAGGAGCAAATGCTTTATCATTAAAATAATAAGTTTCTAACATTCTGGGTAACATAAAAACAAAAATAACAACAACTACAAAACACGTTAACCCCGATGACATGATACAAACCTGATTAAAGTGAACACACACCCCATAGCTGTGCTCGACCATGTTGTATTTCAAGCTGTATAAATAACAGTTGTTTGATGTTTGTAGAGGGAGAGATGGAGAGGAATCCTGCCTTGACAACTGTCATTCCATTCATGATCTGAATCTGAGTTATGAAGGTCTGCATATTTGCCAGAAGTCATTACTCCATCATTAGAATTCAAGGGAAAAATCAACTATAAATGTTCATTCAATTCAAGCTTGTGTTATAAAAATTGATGACTTACACATGTTGTAATTTCCATAAAATGTATTCAAACGAGCTGATGAATTTACAATGACTGGGGTTGCACACATCACAGCACACACTGAGGCATTGCTTTAGCATCTGGGTGATGACATCATGTGTCCACTATAAACATCTTCATATGTGCTTATGTCCTTCTGCCATTGATGAATGCAATTACTAATGTTTACAGAGGACATCATGCGTCCACTATAAACATCTTTTTATGAACTATTGTTCTCCTGCCATTGATAATGCAATTTTCAATTCTTCTATAGAGTTGGTTATGTGCTGTGACATCTCTACCTTAGATTTTAAAAATAATAGTGAAGCAAGATAATATTTTTTTCTTTTTATAAATTGAACAATTTAATTTTAAAAAACAAAGCTAAATGTACAGATTTTAAGCATTTTTGCATAAAAGTATATGAATATATTTTTGTCAGTACTTGATTTTTTTTAAAGGTTTGATAGTGTGCATTAAAATCTTACGCGTTACACTGAGCATAAAGTACACGTACAACAAGATGTAACCTGGAAATAGTCTAAGTTTTCTTGGTGTGTAAAGATTAAGCATATTCATTTTTCATTTTTTTTCTTTTTTTGGCCTTTGTATTTCATTGTACTTCATATAGTCTGTGAGTTGTTTCTGAGGTGTTCAGAGCTTTCTGGGGTTAGTATCCAATTATCACTGACTGCAGATTATGTCTGTTCTTTTGTGACTGGGTTATCTCACTCTGGATGATGTTCTCTAGATGCATTCATTTTCTTAAGAATTTTATAAAGTCATTGTTTCTGAGAGCTGAGTAGTACTCCATTGTGTAAATGTACCACAATTTTTGTATCCATTCATCTACTGAAGGACACCTGGGTTCTTTTCACCTTCTGGCTATTATAAATAGGGCTTCTATGACCATTGTGGTGAATATGCTTTTGTTGTATGTTGGAGTGTCTCTGGGAAATATGCCCAGAAGTGGAATAACAGTGTCCTTAGCCTTGCAGAAACTTTGCAATCTCATTAAGTCCCATTTGTTGATATTTGACCTTAGACCACAAGCCATTGGTGTTCTGTTCAGGAAATTTTCTCCTGTGCCTATGTGTTCTAAGGTTTTCCCTAATTTCTTTTCTAATAATTTCAATGTACCTGGTTTAATGTGGAGATCTTTGATCCACTTGCACTTGAGCTTTGTACAAAGAGATAAGAAACGGCCTATTTTCATTCTTCTGCATGCTGAGTGCCAGTAGGACCAACACCATTTGTTGAAGAGGCTGTCCTTTTTCCATTGAATGTTTACAGCTCCTTTGTCAAAAATCAAGTGACCATATAAGTGAGGGCTCATTTCTGGATCTTCTATTCTATTCCATCGATTCACATGCCTATCTCTATACCAGTACCATGAAGTTTTTTAGCACAATTGCTTTGTAATATAGCTTGAAGTCAGGGAGAGTGATTTCAATAGATATTTTCTTGTTGTTGAGAATGGATTATGCTATTCTAGGTCTTTTGATATTCCAGATGAAACTGTAGATTGCTCTTCCCAACTCTATGAAGAATTGGGTTGGAATTTTGAAGGGGATTTCATTAAATCTGTAGATTGCTTTTGGTAAGATGACCATTTTTACAATGTTGATCCTTCTAATCCATGAGCATGGAAGATATTTCCATTTTCTGAGATCTTTGTTAATTTCCTTCTTTAGAGATTTGAAGATCTCTAAAGATTAGGTCCTTCACTTGCTTAGTTAGAATCACACCAAGGTACTTCATATTGTTTGTGACTATTGTGAAGGGTGTCTTTTCCCTAATTTCTTTCTCCACATGTTTCTCCTTTGAGTAGAGGAAGGCTACTGATTTGTTTTAGTTAATTTTATATCCAGCCACTTTGCTGAACTTGTTTATCAGCTGTAGAATTTCTCTGGTGTAATTTTGAAAATAGAAATGTTTTTACTTCTTCCATTCTAATTTGTATCCCTTTGATTTCTTTTTGCTGTCTCATTGCTCCAGACAGGAATTCCAGTACTATATTGAATAGGTAGGGGGAGAGTGGGAAGCATTTTCTAGTCCCTGATTTTAGTGGGATTGCTTCAAGTTTCTCACAGTTAAGTTTGATGTTGGCCATTGGTTTGTTGTATATTGCTTTTATTATGTTTAGGTATGGGCCTTGGATTCCTGTTCTTTCCTAGACGTTTAACATGAAGGGGTGTTGAATTTTGTCAAATGATTTCTCAGCATCTAGTGAGATGACCATGTGGTTTTCTTCTTTGAGTTTGTTTATATGGTGGATTACATTGATGGATTTCTGTATGTTAAACCATACCTGCATCCCAGGGATGAGGTCTATTTGACCATGGTGAATGAGCATTTTGATGTGTTCTTGGATTCTGTTTGCAAGGATTTTGTTGAGTATTTTTGCATCAATGTTCATAAGTAAGATTGGTTTGAAGTTCTTTTTCCTTGTAGGGTCTTTGTGTGGTTTAGGAATGAGAGTTATTGTGGCCTTGAAAAATAAGTTAGGTAGAGTTCCATCTGACACTATTTTGTAAAATAGTTTGGAGAATATTGATATTAGGTTGTCCCTAAATGTCCAATAGAATTCTGCACTGAACCCATCTGGAAGTGGAATTTTTTTGGTTGGGAGGCTTTTGATGATTGTTTCTGTTTCTTTAGGTGTTATGTGATTATTTAGATGGCTTACCTGGTACTGGTTTAACTTTAGTATCTGGTATCTGTCTAGGAATTTATCCATTTCCTCCAGATTTTCCGGCTTTGTTGTGTATAGACTTTTGTGGTCGGATCTGATGATTTTTTACATTTTCTCAGTTTCAGTTATGTCTCCACTTTCCTTTATGATTTTGTTAATTTGGGTACTCTCTCTTTGCCCTCTAGTTAGTCTGGCTAGGGGTTTATCAATCTTGTTAATTTTCTCAAAGAACTAGCTCTTGGTTTTGTTGACTCTTTGAATGGTTCTTTTTGTTTCTATTTGGTTTATTTCTGCCCTAAGTTTGATTATTTCTTGCTGTATACTCCTCTTGGGTGTATCTGCTTCCTTGTGTTCTAGAGCTTTCAACTCTGCTGTCAAGTTGCTAGTACATGTTCTCTCCAGTTTCTTTTTGGAAGCACTCAAAGCTATGAGTTTTCCTCTCAGTACTGCCTTCATTGCCTCTGATAGGTTTGGGCATGTTGTGCTTTCATTTTCATTAAATTCTAGAAAATTCTTGATTTCTTTCTTTATTTCTTCTTTTACCATGCTATCGTTTAATAGAGCATTGTTTAGTTTCCATGTGTATATGGGCTTTATGTTGTCTTTGTTGTTATTAAAGACCAGCCTTAGACCATGGTGATCTGATAGGATGTATGGGAGTATTTCAATCTTCTTATATCTATTGAGGATTGTTTTGAGACTGATTATATGGTCAATTTTGGAGAAGGTGCCATGAGGTGCTAAGAAGAAGCTGTATTCATTTGTTTCAGAATGATGTGTTCTGCAGATATCTATTAATTTCAATTGGTTCATAACCTCTGCTAGTTTAACTGTGTCCTTGTTCAGTTCCTGTTTCCATGATCTGTCCATTGGTGAGAGTGGGGTGTTGAGGTCTCCCACTATTATTTTGTGGGGTGCAATGTATTTTTTGAGCTTTAGTAGGGTTTCTTTTATGCATATGGTTGCTCTTGTATTTGGAGCATATATGTTAAGGATTAAGAGTTCTTTCTGAAAAATTTACCCTGTAATGAGTAAAATGTGTTCTTCCTTATCTTTTTTGATAACTTTTGGTTAATAATCTACTTTATTCAATATTAGAATGGCCACTCCAGCTTGCTTCTTGGGGCCGTTTGCTTGGAAGGTTTTTTTCCCAACCTTTTACTCTGAGATAGTGTCTGTCTTTGTCTCTGAGATGAGTTTCCTGTATGCAGCAAAATGCTGGATTCTGTTTATGTATCCAGTCTGATAGCCTATGTCTTTTTATTGGGGAATTGAGTCCCCTTATGTTAACAGATATTAAGGAATAGTGGTTGCTGTTTGCTGATATTTTTGCTTTTAGAGGTAGAATTGTGCCTGTGTGTCTTTCTTCTTTTGGTTTTCTTTCTTAGGTATTTTCTTCTTTTTACTAGTATGTAGTTTCCCTCCTTGTATTGAGTTTTCCACCTATAATCCATTGTAGTGCTGGGTTTGTGGTCAGATATTTTGTAAATTTAGTTTTGTCTTGGAATATCTTGGTCTCTCCATTCATGGTGATTGAGAGTTTTGCTGGGTATAGCAGCTTGGGCTGACACTTGTGTTCTCTTAGGATCTCCATGATGTCTGTCCAGGATCTTCTAGCTTTCATAGTTTCTGCTGTGAAGTAGGGTGTGATTCTGATTGGTCTGCCTTTATATGTTACATGTTCTTTTTCACTTACTGCTTTTAGTATTCTTTCTTTGCTTTTGGCACTTGGTGTTTTGACTAATATATGTAGGAGGAATTTCTTTTCTGGTCCACTCTATTTGGAGTTCTGTAGACTTCTTTTATTCTCATGGTCATCTCATTCTTAAGAGTAGGGAAGTTTTCTTCTATAATTTTTTTTTGAGATATTTACTGTGCCTCTTAGTTGATATTCTTCACCCTCTTCTATTCCTATTATCCTTAGGTTTGGTCTTCTCATTGTGTCCTGTATCTCCTAAACATTTTGGATTAGGAGCTTTTTGGCTTTTACATCTTCTCTGACTGTTTTGTCTATGTTTTCCATATTGTCTTTGACCCCTGAGATTCTCTCTTTCATCTGTTGTAGTCTGTTGGAGATGCTTGCATCTGTGACTCCTGATTTCTTTTTTAGGTTTTTTTTAGTGTTTTCTTCATTGTTTCCATTTCCATTTCCATTTTAAATTCCTCCTTCAATTCCTTCATCTCTTCAGTTCTCTTTTCCTGTAGTTCTTTGCTTTCTTTGAGTGTTTTTTTCCTCTTTAACAGCTTCTATTTCTTTATGCTTTACCTCCTGTTCTTGTTTAAGGATCTCTATCATCATCTTGAGGTATAATTTTGGGTCTGAGTCTTCTTTTTCTGGAGTGTTTGGCATTCTGCTGTTGGCTGTGATGGGAGAGCTGGGTTCTTGTGTAGCCTGGTTGTCTTGGTTTCCCTTAGGTACGTTCTTTTGCTTTCCTGTTGCCAACTCGTTGTCTGTGATTATACGTGGTCTTGTTGTCAGTGATTCCTGTCTCTCCCGTGTACTTGGCTTGTGTCCCTGGATCTCCACTATTCCCAGTGGCGTATTTCCTGAGCATTTGTTCTGCAAGCAAGAGCCCTCCAGGTGGAAACCGAGTCCCTATGGCAGAGTTCCTGCTCCCCTGAATTAATGGGAGAGGGTGTGCTTTCCGGGCGCTGGGCCCAGACCTCTCTGCACCCCAGCTATTCACAGTGCAGTCTCACCAGGCCTGTGTCCCTGAATCTCAGCTGTTCTTGGTGGTAGATGGGCTGAGTACCTGTTCTGCACACTCGGGCCCTCCGGTTGAAAACCGAGTCCCTATGTCTGATAATATTTTCATTCAGATGTACTTAATTATAATTTACAACTAAATTGTATATATTTAAGTTGTATAATGTAATACTTTGACATATGTATGCCACTGTGGCATATTAGCAGAATGGAGCTAACTTAACATACTTATCATCTCCCAGAGCAAGCTTTAGTTTATTTTTTTCCTTTTTGTCTAGTGTCTTCAAGAAATTCTCTTCTGTGTTATCTATGAAGAATAGACCAGAAACACTGTCTGTGGAAATGACTTGAGTCGACCTAATTCCTTAGTATTGTGTCCTAATGTGACTTCCATCTTGATTTTGTTTTCTATTGCTGAGATAAAACAGTTTTACCAACGAAACTTACAGCATTTAGTCAGGGGCTAACAGTTGCAGAAAGTTAGAGTCCTTTGTCACCATGGCCAAGAGCATGGCTGCAGGCAAGTAGGCATGGCACTGGAGAAGTCACTAAGAGCTCACATATTTATTCATAAGCACAAGGCAGGGAGAACTAACTGGAGATAATGTGGACTTTTGAAAGCTTAGCTCTCCAAGTTACACATCCTTCTCGTAACAAGATTGTACATTCTAATCCTTCCCAGGTAGTTCCATTAACTAGAGACCAACTATTCAAACAAATGAACCTGTTGGTGTCATAGGATTTATTTATTCTTTTCTTCACTTGCCTTAAATAATACAAACATCACAATACCATTAATAAGTTCTCATTGTCATCTGCTAAAACCAAGATCATCTTTACAGGATAAAAATCTCATGTATGTAAAAAGGACTGCCAATTAGACTGTAATTAGGTTATTTAAATGTACCACAGTGGTGTTTTCAGAACAACTGTTCCCCAGATCCATTTTGCTTCTTCCTAAGATACTAAGTCCATGGTTCTTTCATAAACAGTCCCATAGGCCTATTTAGACAAACCCTTCTTATTACTTGTCAGAATCCAAATCTATTTATAACCAAGTTAGTTAGTAAATTCTCTAAATCTTCTTGATAAAAAGCAACAAAAGAGATAATTAAATGGAGTGATGACACTTGCCTGGCTGTAGTGTAGGTATTGTTAGAAGTAGTAGGAAATAGGCAGAGATCCAGGCATCCACATTCTCACTGCATGGAAGCTCTGCCTAAAGAGGCCCATGAATAAAGATATAATGAACTTACGTTTAACCAGGTTCCTAAGTCAAGTGATTGGCATGTGTTTGTGATTGATCAGTTAGCCTTGTTGTATCTTTCTACTATTGAAGATGAACATCTCATCTGCTGTTCAAACATACTTGTTATGAAATTATTGAAAATGTAACAATTATTTCCCAACATCTGATGTTTATTGCTTTTGAAATAAGGTTTTGCTGTATAACCCAAGCTGACTAGAAAAATCTTTCTGTAATTGCAATTCTGGACTCGTCATACCAAGTACTGGGATTACAGGAGTGGAACACCACACCAGATAATTACATTTGATCACAAGTATCCATCATGGATGTGTGAATAGTAGACTTAGAAAGACTAAGGGTTTGAACAATATTAGAAACAAGATCCTGGTAAGCTGAGCAAAGATTGGCTGTCAGGGTTTCTATTATTTTCCACTTTTATGTTTGTCAGTGAACTAATTTAATTAATACTTGACCAATCCCAGCAGACTAATTAGTTCATTTTATATTGACTTCAAACATAAACTTTTCTTTTATTATTACTATATTATTATTATTATTATTGTATCTTTTTTTTTTTACACTCCAGTTGTTATCCCGCTCCTGGTCTACCCTCTGTCTGTTCCTCATCCCAAATATCCTCCCTAGGCTCTAGTAGGATGTCCCCACAACATTCTGACTACTGTAAGGCAGTATCTCAGTTCTGATTTGTATTTTCTTGATCACTAAGAACTTTGAACATTCCTTTAAGTGCTTCTCAGCCATTTGAGATTCCTTCTTTTGTTAATTCTCTGTTTAGTTCTATACTCCACTTTTTGATTGGGTTGTTTGGTTTTTAGGTGGTTAGCTTCTTGAGTTCTTTGTATATTTTGGATATTAGCCCTCTATCAGATGTGGGGTTAGTGAAGTTTTTTTTTCCTCCAATCTGTAGGTTGTGGATTTGTTCTATTGACAATGTCTTTTGCCTTACAGAAGCTTTTCAGTTTCATGAGGTCCCATTTATCAATTCCTGAACTTAGAGCCTGAACATAAACCTTTCTATTTAAATTCCAGTTATCTGTTGTTCCTCTGTGCAAATGTTAAACTGACATTGTCCTATGCCACCTCACTGTTCTTCTTTTTCCCCTCTTCCTCTGGTTTCTCTTCTTCCTCCTCTTTCCTTCTCTTTTCTATGATGCATCTTTGAGATTTTTCCACAAGGAAAGTCCCATTATCTCCTTCCCAGGTATGTATGCTTCTTGTTTTCTTGTCTCACTAACAAGGCCCTCAGGTGACATTGAATAGGAAATATGAAAGAATGTTTCGTTGCATTATTCATGATTGAGTGTGGTGTCAGTTAGATGGGTTTGTACATATTCATCATGAAGTTAAAAAGTTTGTAATCTTATATGAATTTGGAATAGACTTTTATCATTGAGGGTGTTAAATTTTGTTGCCGAATGATCTAATGGTCTGGATTATCATAGAGGTCGATGAGCTTCTACCTGGGATAAATCCCATTTGGGAGGGGTGCATACCATATTTATATAGTAAGTCTTAATTCGGTGTTGAAGGTGTTTGTGCATTGATGTTAGCGAGGCAGGTCTTTCATTCTTATGAAGGCCCCGTTGAATTTGATGTTAGCTGTGAGGTGGGCCCATGAGATGGATCTAAAACCATTCTCTTTGCTTGTGTTTTGTTCATAAGACTTGCTACCACTTCCTATCCTGATGTTTGACACAATTCAACAGTAACTTATCTGCATAGATTGTACCTCTCCTGCCCCCTGCCTCTCTTTTCTCCCTCCTGATCCAGTTCCTCCTTTTTTTTCTGAATTTGAATGAATAATCTTAACTATCTTTATCCTCTAATATATAGGTTTATTGCTACACATTTTCTCTTCAGCACATTGTATTCTAAGCATTATTTTTGCAAGTTGCATTTTTATCATTTTAACTTAATGTGAATGTCTTTAAGAATGCTCTGGACCTTCTATGTGCCCATGCAGTCAGATCAAGTAGACTAGTGGTGATGTTTTTCTCAAAAAATTTTGTTGTAGCTGTAGTAGCCAATGACCTAAAATTCCTATAATGTTCATTCTAATGGCTTTGAACAGCTCCATTCCTTGTCAGAAAGAAACTTTCTGCAGCTATTCAGGTTTGCCATCCACTGTCTGAGTAGTAATAAAATTTGGAGTGGGGAAATGTCTGTAGTACTGTAACAGCATATCAGTCCTTGGGCAGGTCTATACCCTAGGGCTGTGACATTTGCCAGAGTTTTTCTGATGCTTTAACTCCAGTTATCTCGTCTGCTGAAGCAAGAGTGGTAGCAATGTTCTTTCTAAATTTGTGGTGACCCTTTGTAATGTCCTTTCCCCAGAGATGGAGGTTTATATGGTTAATGCTCTGGACACAGGTCACAAAGATTCTTCTATGTGTATTAGACTTTCACCATAATGACCTCTGAGGGCCCCTGAGGAAAAAGTCTTTAATACATTGGCTGTCTTTCCTAGTGGCCACATCTAGCCTTTCGAGCAAAACAATGATTACTTCAACATACTTCTAATTTATTCCCCTTGTGACTTCTCCTTTTGGTAATTGTTTAATGTGGCTTCCCAGATTTAGGGGCATCTCAGGTTTATATTGAAGGTTTACTTATGAAAGAAATCTGAGAAAATGTTTGCTAAGGCTTTTATTTCAGGGACAAAGGTCATGTCTTCCTGTCCCTTTATATATTATAACTGAAACAAAGTGTCACAATAGAGGCTTTGGTTGTTATCTGGTCTTGTTATTATCAATGGTGTTTTTTTATTTTTATTTTTAAGCTTGAAAGAATATAACAAGAGAATTAAAATGTCAGGGAGAGTGGTAATGAAGGAAATAAAAACAGTGTTCAAGATATATTTAAAAATTAAAGCCTTTTACACACTCATGAAATCTGGTGTGACATTTCAGTAACATATCTAGTTTAGAATGTTTGACATCCATTACCCTGGAAATTTATTTTTAATTTTTAAAAGAATATCCAAGATGGTTTCTATTAGCAATAAAAAAATAGACCAATGAATGGTATAAGCCAAACTTAATTATCTGACTGTGTCCTAAATGCCATTGCTTTTGTTCAGCAATGTCCCCGTGACCACTCATGAGTCTCTCTGTGTTCCTCTTACTACCAACCATCCTTTATTGCCAGTTCCTGGCTCACTGAATCTGGATGCCATTGGGGTTTACAGTCCCTAGCATGAGCTATAGTAAGTACTAGGTGGAATGTCAGTTGGGTGGATGGAAAATGGCACTGAGTGGAATATTTAGTGTACTCTTAGTTCCTGAGATCCACACAGAGGCCATTCTTGGTTCAGGTGAGAGTACCATTCAGTGTCACCGGGCTACAGAAAAGATGTATGCGTCCCAGGAGAATAAACTTTCTCACTTTATAATGCCTAGATATTATTTATTGATGGGGAACATGCCTAGATATTATTTATTGATAGGGAACATGCCTAGATATTATTTATTGATAGGGAACATGCCTAGATATTATCCATTGATGGGGAACATGCCTAGATATTATTTATTGATGGGGAACATGTCTAGATATTATCCATTGATGGGGAACACTCCTGCTTCCTGTTTCTTAGGACTTTCCTGGTCGATCAACTCAAGAAAACCTGCCTAGAAAAACCTGGGGTTATGATAGACAGTTGGATAGTATACCTATTTTTGGAATATTCAGTCCTGAAAGAACTGGTCCAGGCTAGCTGGTCGCTCTCTTAATATCAGGGATTAAGGATATGCAAATGACAGTATTCTGGGGAGGCAGAAGCAGCACAGGAAAACTGTTTTATTGGCCCAAAGATTGATGGGGAGTGCTGTATTTATACTTTCTGGAGCAGAATATCAGCAAGATGAAAAAAAAAGAAAAAAAGGAAAAACCAAGCTGGTTCAACTTTTGGCATTTCCAGCAGAGCAGAATACATGGTGGATGTGGCAGACATGTCCAGGAACAAGGACATCACTGAGACATCACTGATACATCCCTGGACAAAGCACAATCATTTAGCATCATAGAGCACGTTTCTTCTGTTATCTAGGTTCTGGGCACCAAACTCGGTTTGTCAACTTTGGCAGTGAGCCCTTTCACCTACAGATTCACTTCACTGTTCCTTGTCTTTAGTTTTCATGAGGATTACAACCATTTTCTTCTTGTGAATAATGATAAGTAGGAATGTAAAGAAAACATCCTTCAGAACTATTCTCACAGAATTTGTGTTCTCTTCATTTTTGCCTATGCTCTATTATTTTCTGTTTATATGTAAATGGAATCATGTGCCTTATATATGATATTATTTTGCATAACTGGATTTTGTGAGCTCTTTCTCCTTCCTTTGAACAGCTGGAGACCATTGTTTTCTACATTGTTGTATGTTCTTGGCTTCATATAATAAGGTGAGAAGGAGGCAGAGGAAGAATCTAATGAATGTCCTTGGTGGCAGGATATAGGATACTGCCTCTAGTGGTGGATAATTTTTTTCTCTCATGATGCACTGGACAGTGGTTGGAGCAATAGATTAAAGCAGCAGGTGGGAGATACTCTACGAATATTGCTGTGTGCAGAGGACAGCAGCATTCCACCACAAAGGAAGTCAGCAAGGCCACAATGAGCCCTCCTGGTTGAAATAGATTTCAGAGTGCCAGCAAGAAAATCAAACCCATCCCCTTACCAATCTTATCTAATAATATGGGCAAGTAAGGCAATAAATAACAGACAATAAGAAAATTCAGTAGTTGATAAGTAATATTAGTATGTATGTGTGTGTGTATGTGTGTGTGTGTATGGATATATGTATGTGTGTATGTATATATGTATGTGTGTATGTATGTATACCAGAATGAGAAACCTTCAGGCCTGATTGGATGCAGGAGAAGGAAGATACAGACAAGGTTTCCCTAGGAACAGAGATGGAATCAAGATAGGGAGGCACTTTAGGAATTAGCCTCTTTGGGGCAAGAGCAGATTCAGTGTGCTCCACAAAGAGTCCTGTTTGTCTGGAGCTACCTCAGCACACATGCACATGCACAGGTGTATGCGCAAACACACACACACACACACACACACACACACACACACACACACGCAAAGCTAGGATAGGAAGCTGATAGTCAACCTAGGACCACAGTGTGTTGTGAGCCATAGACCTGGGTAAGAGCTGTGTTGTGTGATGGGAAACTGTTGTAGAATTTCAAAAAGTACAATGGCATGACCTTTGGATTTGAGCAGACAATTTTGCATGTAATCTAGAGAATGTCCCGCAGGGTAGCAAATGTGAAAGCTGTGACTATCCTCTAAAAGCTTCCCTATCTGTCAAGGTTTGGGATGGCCAGACATCTGTCACTGGCCAAGCAAGAATGGTAAAGTGATCAGATTTGGGATTTGTTTTGAAGATGAAGCCAAAATGACTTGATGATTAACATATGAGATGAAAGACAGACACACAGGCAAGCTCCAGGTCTGCCAGCTCCAGGTCTGCCAGCTGGACAAAGCATTTGTCCTAGACTGAGGACCACTAGCTTAGCAGACAGAAAGCACAGTGCATGAAAAGGTGTTGAGCATGTATTAGTCTGAGATGCCTACTGGATGCTCTTATGAAAACACACAAAGCTGTTGAGTATAGAAAAACTATTGTAAGAGGAAGAGAGAGAGAGAGAGAGAGATTTTAATTCTAATTCCATAGGGATAAAGAACAAGAGGGGAGCAATATGCCAAAAATATGGAAAAAATGTCAAAATAAATTAAACCACCTCTCTGAAAATAATAATGACAATAGTTATAATGATACAAATGATTTCATTCAGACAGTAGACATACTTAGTGAGAATTATGATGACAGATAGTTCATTGAGACAGTAGACCTCCTTAGTGATACTTATTTTAATAAAAATTATTTCGTTGAGATAGTAGACCTACTTCATATATGCAAGGTCTTACAAATGAGAAAATGGGGACTTACAGAGTACAGTATAACTCAGTTCTGGGCAAAGGATTTTAGTAAGAATTTTGACGCCTATGCTGAATATGACGTCTAACTTCATATTCTAGAGAAGTTCGTTTCCACTCAGTTCTATCTAAATAGGAGAGAGGAGAAAGGGGAACTCAAAAGGCCCTTTTGAAAAGACACATAAAGAGGAGAAACTTTGAATGTTAAGGAAACAACTTGCTTCTGTGGACTAATGTTTATTCAATATTTCCAATTTTACCACCCGCACAGCAGAGGTGACAAAGTGTAAAAGCTTCAGAAGTGAGGGGAAATACAGCCTCAAGAGTGCTAATTTATCTATTGAAACCGGGAGAGGAAACACCAGGGTATGTAAAAATGGAAACTCAATATTCATGTCTTTTTATGCTGTTCTTTTGCTATGAATTGATAGGATTTATCTTCCTCAAGGGTACGTTAGCTGAGCATACATCCTCGAATGATGAGACTAGTAATGCAGAGTTCTGGGAAGTTTCATTTACCATGATTTCTGACATAGTTCCTTGATGTTTCTACCACAGATAGAGTTATAAGATGCCCAGAAAAGCCTTTCAATTTTATTGCAACCCAAGCCAAATCTAGACATGCTTAAATAAGTTTTGGAATAGAAAGCTTCTTCCTGATTATGTATCAAAGTTACTGACAATGCTATGCCTTCGGATTCTGGTTTCTCCTGTATCAAACATCAGTGTATCCAGGTAGAAGAGTTGTGATATTGCTTCCATTTACTCTGTTTATTTATTTAGTTGGTTATTTATAATGTCCTAGGTCCATGCATTCATAATGGCACGATCTGCTGCCCTAACTCACACAAGCTGAATCAGAAAATCTAAAACTGGAGACAGACCTGTTGAAGTAAGCATCAAGTACTCAACTCTTTTGCCAACTGCCTATGTCTGCTAAATTGTAGCATCCACAATCAAAGAACATACCAAACACATACATGTAGTTACTTATTTGTTTCTGGTCTGCCACATTGTCCTAATGTCCTCTTGAGAAAAAAAAAATACGTTGAAGGTTGAAGGCTTTGTGACAGACAGGGCTATGTATTTCCTAGCTTTGTCAGTAAGATGGGCTTTCCCAGTAGAAATGACCTAGCCATTTGCAGGAGCAACTGTTGAGGCCAAATCTTCTACTGAATACTGAAATTTGAATGCACTCATGAGCCATATAAATGAGTACAGAAGCCTCAGACTCTTCAATGTGACAGAAAATGGCATTCACTCTTGGGAATTTCTTAGCCTTGGTATTTCTGTGTAAACGTATTACTTTTCACCATGGACAGTGGAAGCAACTTAAATTCAGGAAGCACGATCTGGAATAATATTTAAATTCTCCTTGAATAATATGATGCATACAATATAAATAAGCCTTCCCATGCCTTCTGTCTTGGCACATACAGAAGAAAGCTAGCTCTTCTTGCATAAAATAAATCTGTGCTAGCCATGCAAGATGGAATATTTTTGCCTGGTCTTTTTGGCATACTCCCTAGGAAGTCCATAGATGGGTTCAAGTAGAACACCCTTCTCCAGCACACAGCCTCCCTTCACAGTAGGACTTCGTATCTAATTATACATTCTTAATCCCTTTATTTCATTTGAAAAGCGATGTATAGACACTGCAAATCTTAATCAAATTAAAATTAGTCACAATGTAATTAAACCAATTTGAAAATGACAACCTGCAGAGGATACCTTCCTGTAATGGAAGCAGTAATAAGTAGCCCCATTCTCTGAATGCGAATGCTCCAAAGAATTGAATTGTTAGTATTTTGACCAAGCATTTTATTTATAGGGACCTCATTAATCACCCAGAAGAACAATGTCTTGCCATTTTTAATATAATATTGCTTAACGGATATGTAGATAGAAATTATTGAATCATTTACATGCTTCCTTTTGTGTGTTTTTGGGCTAATTTGCTTGGCAGCTGAATGCCTGCTAAAAGGAGCTCTTTATAATTTCCAGTTGTGGCAATCCCATTCATCATGCCCTTTCAGCAGTGACCCACTTAGCGTGTGACAGCTGAAGCCAACGTGCTGATGTCTCCTTTAGCCCACTCCAGGACAAGTGAATGCTCAGGAGGCCCACACTATTGTCTCTTCAGCTGAACAGCACAGGGAGATTTTGATTTAGCTCCCGAAGATCTCTCCAAACACACCATTCATAGGTAAAATGAACATACGGCAGCTTCTCTTTCAACTTTATTTGTGTTCTTAACTTTCTAACTTAAAATTGTGTTTTCCTGTCTTCTGAAATCAACTGGTGCTCCTATGGCTTGGTTTTGGCCAGATGGTGTATTCATAATCCCACAACATTGCACAGCAAAGACCTATTTTATATCAAATAAAGCCTCCGGGGACTTGGGAAGGAACTGATCATTTTTATCAATTCTAAATTCTGCAGAAAATGATTCGAGAATTTCATAGCCCTTTGGCTGTACCTATCTCCAACTAAACAAACACAATACCCCAAAGGGAGGGAAAGGTAAAGAGAGAAATTTGCCAGTTCTCCTACAAAATCATATTTTATCATTCATATTCAAGCATCCACCCAAATAGCATTTGGCTAAGCCTTTTACCTGCCATTTTGGTACATATAGTTTATTGTATATTTTCATATAGAGTGGCTGATATAATCTGAAAGGATACATACCCACTAGCTGCATGTGCTGTCAGTATTCTGGTCTTACCCAGTAATTTTCCTCTATTAATTCCAAGTTCTTCTATACAGCTGCAACCTTCAAGGTGTATAGGAAATAGATATTTATTTGTGATTGCACATATGCATGCATTTCTTTCTCATTCACACAAAAGAGCAGGGTATAAGCCCCTCATTAAAATTTGTTTCTTCACTTAACTTTACAGCCCAGAGGTCACTTGATCATCATGAAGGCCTTTATCTGTGCAGTCAGATCCTTAGGGGTCCATTGCTTGGGTGCACTGCTGTTTTCAAACTCATTTCTGAAGTTGAACATAGAGATTAATTATCATCTCTATGTTAATATTAATATGTTATCATCAACATAGTGATCATGTGGGGATTATAAATTCTCATTGGATGAGCAACCTTGTGTAATTTTGTTTTTATAATATTGGGCTATATGTTAATCAAAAATTTCAGATATGAGACAGAAACCAAGCCTTTTCTTTACAATCATTACAATTATTACAAATTGTAATTTCATAGAGTTTTCTTTTGTTTTATTACCACATGTCATGTATAATTGTTCATTTTCCTGATCTAACCAATTATGAAAATTGTTATTTAACAAACTTTAGAGATAAGACATATCTTGGTGAGATTGCAATTTGTCTATGATTGAATAGTTTTAAAGCTTACTTTACTGGTTTGTTTAATTGTTGCTATGCACATGTATGCTTGTCTGTATTAATTTATATGAACCATTTAGATGTGGGAACTGGAAAATCCATAGGAGGGCATCAAATCCCCAAGAGTATGAATTTATGACAATTGTGAGCTGCCATGTAGATTCTGAAATTTGAACTTGAGTCCTCTGCAAGAAGAGTAAGCACTCTTAACAACTAAGGCATCTCTCCAGCTCCTATGATTGAATATTTTAAAATGTCTAAAAGTCGCTTGCAAATACTTTTATTGAATTGACTGTTACCTTTTAATATGTTCTCTATCATGAACTATCAATTTTCTAAATAATACAATATTTAATGTCCCAAAAGGTTCTTGTGAATATTTCTGTTACAAACTCATTGTTACATTGTTAATTTTCAAAGGAACATGATATAGTACTAAATAAGACTGACTTGAAGATTCTGGTGATGCCTCTTGGGTCAGTCTATGTTGACTGAATTGCTGAACACAGCCAACGGGAGCCTATCTATATTCATATCTGGAGCACTCCCAAATATGAAATGCCCAAAGAATAACGCATCTTCAGTGAGACTACGTAAGTAATACATTATATCTTTTGGATGAACATTATAGCATCTAAGTTCCAGGAACTGCACATAAATTAATAGGTAGAAACATATCAACAGAGAGTTTGAGTAACTGTGTATGTAAGAATTCTGGCTGCAGAACATAAATGAAATTCAGCATGGTGCTAGCAGTCTGAATAATATTTTTGAATTATACTGGTTTATGCTACACTTTAGAGCTTGCTCAACATTTTCAGTAGTAGCATAATCTCTGATTATCTACTCTCCCCCCCCCACACCAGATTGTCACAGCAATAATTATGCCAGTGAAAGTCTTCATTCTATTGTATTGGTTAATATTATTGCTTTAGTGCCTAATGAGTGTTAAGTATGCACACACATTCTACCACTTAGTTTCTTTCCAGCTTGGGATAGCTTCTATCATACTAAGATAATATTTTATTTTCCTGTGTGGCACTCAAGTTGATAGTCTACTTTTCTTTGAAAGGGAAACACCGGAAATGAAGTGATTTTATAGATAAAGAAATATTAGCTCATCTCCAACACTAGGAAGAGAGGTTGACAAATTTTCACCCAAATTATTTGAAATAGTAGTGTGCTTGTAAATCAAAATGTAAAGCCTGCATATATCTATGAGTATATATGATTTCAGAGCATAAAAATACATATTCCCCTTCTCCTCCTCAGAGTACCATCAGTCTTTATTTACCCAATAATATTCCAAATATAGTATTTTGTGGAAATGAGACATTTTGTTTTCTTGCCCATAGACAGCTGAGCTTCAAGAACAACATCACTGAATTTAAATTTTGATTACATGTGGATACATACTATATGATGTAGATGAGAAATTCTATGGTTCAATAACAGCTCTTTAAATGTCTTCAATTAAATACCTGGGCATTTGAATACAGTGATATAAGCATTGGCTTTTATTAACTATTGATCACAATTAGCATTACTTCTCTCAAACTCTGCAAATATCACAAGTGCTATTCATTAAACATATATTAATTATAGGTATGTCTAATAATTAATAATACTAATATTAATTATACTTAGCTACTGACTTATCCCTCTCTGGGCATCCATTTAGGGACTTCCTTGCTATGTGTATGATCTTGGTGGCTTCCATAACTGGGGAGGGAGAGTGTATAGCCATCTTTGTATCCTTCTTAAATCTAAATCCAGAACTATATGGCTGAATTTGGACCATAGATCAATCCTAGACTTAAGTTTGTATAAACTTTGATTGTTGATGGTTTGCTTTGCTGCTTAAGCTTTCCTTCAGCTCTTTTTCACATGTTGGATGCTTGGCTGGGTGGTTCTTGCTCTGAGAGCACCACTACTTTTATTCTATTTGAAACAGGCATTTCTTTCAACATTTATCCTCCTTGAGCACAGAACCTCCTACCTTATATTTTCTGATGCCCCTTTTCTCCTCAAGCCATACCTTTTGTATATCTATTCATTTTGTTTGTTCCCTTTCACTGAAGATCTCATAAGAGTGATCACTAATAAACCCATTAAACAATCAATACTAGGCTAGCCTGAAATCTCCTCCGACAATGTCATTAATTCAAGACACTTCAATTGCGCTTCAGAAAGGTGCAAAAAATCAGTCACATTCTTTGCCAAAATGTCACAAGAATGGACAGTAATCCAGCCAGTCATATTCTTTTCTTCTGAAACTTCTAAAGCTGTGCTCCTATGGTCCACATTGTCCCCAATTATATTGTCTTCCATGCTCCTAGTAGGATTAACCATTAAGCCCAACTGAAACATTCAACCACCCTTTAAGTCCAAATTCCCAAAGCCTTTTATATTCTTCCAAACAACAAATTAGCCAGGACTGTCACAGCAATACCCCACTTGTGGTGACCACTCCTATCTTTGTCACTGTCTGTTGCTATGAAGAGAAATCAGGGCCAAAGCAACTCTTATAAAAGAAAGCATTAATTGAAAAGCTTGCTTACAGTTTCAGAGTCTTAGTCCATTATCATCATGACATTGAGCAGATGGTAGGCAGATAGGCATGGGACTGAAAACTTACATTCTATTCCACAGGCAGAGAGGGAGAAAGGGAGGGAGAGGGAGGGAGGGAGGGAGGGAGGAGAAGGAAGAGGAGGAGGAAGAGGAGGCAGAGAGTGAGGAGAGGGAGAGCTCTTCTTTGAAACCTCAAAGCCAACCAATGAAATACCTCTTCCAACAAGTATTTGTTGGAATATTTCTAATCCTTCTTAAGCAGTTACATTAGCTGAGGACCAGCATTCATACATATGATTATATAGTGGCCATTGCCGTTCAAACCACTATAGAAAGCAATCTATCTTTTCTCTCAGATATACCAAGAAGCAGGCCCATTAGTTTTCAATTCACTTCTGTACAAGGTTGGCTGGGGTCCCTTTCCTGAAGTAGGTGGAAGCCTTTTCAGAATTACAATTACCTACATTAGAAGCCAGAACACATGAAAGCACAATAGTGCACAACATATTTTTCCGTTGTGGGATTGGTGAGGATGGTTTCAGAAATGCTAGCTAGCTAGCCAGGTCATCAACGTTGTCCTTATTTCTCAGATCCTAGTCACTTCAGTTTCTGTTGGCTATCACATACTTAACTTAGAACTCTGTTTCTCAGCAATAGTGTTCCCCCTGTGTTAACCCACATTTTTGCTTTTAACTCTAGCATCAGCTTTCATTGAAATGTGTGAGCAGCTTGTAATTTCTTTTGATCATGAACCCTTTCTGTAATACTTAAATCTTGCTTCTGCGTCAGTAAGTAATATAAAGCACATCATATATATATATATATATATATATATATATATATATATATATATATATATATACACATTCATATATGTGTATTTGCATATGTGTATTTATGTTTGCATGCACACATGTGTATGTGAGCACTTATATATGTGTTTGCATATTTGTGAATGCCTGTGTATGCATATATGTAGAATATATAAAAAGAAATGTGAGTATATATGTGTGTGTGTATGCATGTGTATGTATGCATTCTCTGTGTGTGTATGTATGTGTGTGTATTTGTCACCCATGCTTTGTTTCCTCTTATAGTATGTTCACAAGCACCTTTCTTGGCAGAATAGAAGCACAGCAATTACTAATAGCTCTAAGTAGCCATAAGTGAGTGATTGCCTTGACCCTTATTTACAACTCACATGGAACTTTGGAGATTCTTTCATAAGAGTTCTTGCCTTTTCTTTTCCATATTTGATGAGCATGTTATTGTCACATAGAAGGTGGGAGAAAGAGGATACAGAAGTTGTCTCATTCTGCTTCCATCTGTGCTCAGGGAAGAGAACTAATAGAAAACTTCTCTTACAAAGGGAGTGGCGTCTAAAGGTGGTCTTTTGCTGTGATTCAATGTGACAGTTACATTTGATGAGTGACCTGTGGGATAAGAGGTGTGGATGGTCAATTTTGCCTTGTATATTCTCATTGTCTCTGTGTTTCTGGTTTGTTCAACCACCTATACAGCTTACTTCCGACTGAATTGTGGGAGTGAGGGAGGGGATAGAGTACTGGTAGAGACTCTAAAGGATAACTCTCCTTCCTCACTCTTTGTTCCATTTCTCTCTACTTCTCCACTCTATGGTCTCATTCTTGAGCCAAGCTTCAGGTCCATTTGGCTGAATCAAGTGGGTGATATTTCTGAGTCAGGTAATGCCTTGGTATGTCAGCCTCTGTGGAAGAAGAAGCCATTTATAGTGACACCCTCATTAATCAGTGTCCAAGGTTTCAACAGCAGCAGGTCCAGGTGAATTTGACATCTCTACTTGGCTCTGGAAATAGCAAAGGCTGTGGAGAAAGTCATTTCCTTGTCAGATTGTTAAGCATGCCATCCACTACATCACCCCTTTGTTCTCTATGATGCTATGACATATTTGGGAGTTTTTGTAGACTTCATAGGAAGAAGTCAAAGATCATATATCTTAAAATTATTTGAGAAGTACATAAAGTCCATTGTTAGTATCATGCTATAATTTTTAAGTCATTTATTAGAACAAAATTGTATTCAAGATGAGAAAAACTGTGATATCAGGATAGCGTTTAAGTTATCATGTCAAAACCAGACACCATCTATAATAGTCAGTCCAGAAGAACAGAAAATATAGAATGTGGTTAACTCTAAGGCATGTATGTGGGTGCTTGCTAGATTGTCTCAAGGGATCTGAGGCTGAGAAGTTTCAATCTGTAGGTCGCAGAGGCAGAGTCAGCCTCAGAGTTGCACATCTCAGCATGAGGGGATCCCATGGATGTCTAGGTAAGGTCTACACATTCCCTTTCCTTCTCTTCAGTCTTCCCTTTCTCTGTCTTCTTCTCCTCCTTCTCTTCCTTCTTTTATTATTGCTGTTTGCTTTTGGTTTCTTGGTATTTGTTTTACAAGGAAGGTTTCTCTATGTTTCTCTGGCTCTGCCACAGCTCATTATGTTGACCAACCTGGGCTCAACTTCACAGAGATCCATGTGCCTTTATGTCCAGAGTACTGGGATGAAAAGTTGTGTGCCTGGCAGAGCTCTGGATTCTCTGCCATCACGTTGGGTAAATAGATGAGACTGGAGACTTGATTTAAGTGCCACTGTATTCGTGCCATGTTACTTCTTATGAACATTATTGTGTTTAGATCTCAGCATTCTCATTATAACAGCTCTCACTCCTGTCTGTTGTCCATTTGGAAAATTAATCATTTATCATTTGTTAATTTATCAATAAATATGTAGATTTTTTCCCAATATCTCACTTAGATTGTTTCTGATATCTCTAGTCTCTAATATGGGTATTATCTTGTCTGTATTTCTTGCAATACTTTTCTTATCTTTGAAAAATTAAAATGTAAGAAGGGAAAAATGAATTTCAGAAATTATGTTTGGATTTTGATCTTAATTTGATTCTAACCTCTATGGAATATTTACCACAGGCCCACACGCTACTATTTTGGTCAGCACATTATGAAGGTAAGTGAACTATGACACCGTGGACTTAAATTCAGGACTGCCCTTGCCGCTACTGCTCAGTTCAACCTGTGTGCAAACAGGACTCAAGGTTGCATGAAAGAAGTCTCCCCAGGGTGCTGATGCTGTGGAGCTAACAGTGGCAAGCCTGGGCTTCAGACAGCCAGGCTAAATGTCCTGAGATCTAACAGCCTCTGTGTCAATAATCTCCAAGGCAAGCATTCAAAGTCAAAAGTAATCAAATGGTGTGTGGCTAGGACCTGAACCTCCTTTCATCTCTGCCTCCATTCGCATTCATGCAAATCTTAGTGAAATACTTCAGTTCCTCTTTGATCATCTACAAATGCAAAGAAGGTTAATACAGTAGGTTCTTTCTCAGTCCAGATAAGACCTTCATTGCTTAAAACCCTTGTGCTCCACTTCCTTCATCTTTGTCTCATCTGTGGTACGAATAGCATGTATATATATGTATATGTGTGTATGTGTGTGTGTGTGTGTGTGTGTGTGTGTGTGTACAGATACATACATAAGTACACACAATTAATATGCACAAAGGCTAATACACACACATACATGGACATGTGTGCACACATACACATGCATGCACATGTATCATGCACACACATAAACCTTTGCATTGTTAAGACTTCCTTCAATAAATACATGCTAAGACCAGTTCCTATTCTTGGCACAAGCTGAGGTTCTGTAATATTAAATAAACAACAACAACAACAACAAAAAAAACCTAAAAACTGAAAACAAAAGGCAAATTAAAAAAAAAAAAAATAAACCACCAGTAAAGCAGACTCATCTCTAAGGATGGATCATACTTCTATTAGAAGATAATTAACTGAAACAATCACATATTCACATCCTAAATCAGGTTTTATCACCCATCAGAGAGCATATTTGCTTATAACATGGGCATTTTCAAACTTTTGCTTAGCAAAATGCCATATGAAAAATACAACTTGCATCTTTCTGGAACCAGGATACAGTGGTTAAGCCTTTGTCTAGAAAAAACCAGCAAATACTTATCTCCCTCTGTTCTGTAGTAGAAATCTGTTGTGGATTGTCCTGCTGCCATTTGTATTTTGATGCTAACTCCACTTCCCCAAGAAGTACTGCCTAGTCAGTACTCAGGTGACTTTATCAGAACCCTCTTTCCATTTTAATCTGTAAAATAAAGGCCAGAGCCTGTGATTGGGTGGGGGAAGGGAAGGTGGAAAGAGAACAGTGGAGGAGTCTGGGACAGAGAGGAGGATCAAGATGGAGCTCAGGAAGGATGAGCTGGATCCAGGTGGACTTAATTGACCATAGGTAGCTATGAATATTTTAAGGATTTTATAGGTCTTTTACCGTATATGGAAGGGCAGTTTGTATCTCTGTCCATTTGATGCAACTTGTATAAAAAGGTATCAGGCCTTAGAGTCATGTTTGTGCTGGGCGGGGCGGTAATTACACCAGGGATGGAGGCGGTAGGGCAGGTGGAATGAACTGCCAGAAAAGGGAACTCTGCAGAGAGTACTGCTTGTGGACTGAGGGACAGAGCCCTGGGCCCGGCTCCATACTAGAAGCAATGCCCATGGAATGAGACTGCTGGGCCAATAAAGAATTGGACTGCAGAGATCACTCAGTGATTAAGAGCACTGACTGTTCTTCCAGAGGTCCTGAGTTCAAATCCCACCAACCACATGGTGGCTCACAACCATCTGTAATGAGATCTGATGCCCTCTTCTGGTGTGTCTGAAGACAGCTACAGTGTACTTATATATAATAAATAAATAAATCTTTTTAAAAAGGAATTAAACAATCAATTTTTAATATTTACAGCAACAGAAATTCATTGCTGTGGGCTAGGAATTCTTATACATTTTCCATCAGAAAAACTATTTCACCTTTCACAAATCAGTGCTAAGTCCTTCCTCGCCTAAATCTAAGGAAGTTCTGTATTCCTCTCCCCTAGACTGAGTACTGAACTATAAAATGCTAAAGTGTGTGAGAAACTTGGAATTTCAGAAGGCCCCAGTGAGGATCCTATCCCCTTGTCTATAGTCACATAGCAACCTGAGAAAAACATATAAAAATCAATTTGTTTATGCTGCATCCTGGTTCCTCTTGACCCATTCTTGGTTGAGAATCACATATATACATTTTTTTTGTTGTGTTCTTCTCCTTTAAAATAATTTCATATTTCCTTGAAATATAATTTTTTTCTTTCCCTGGATTTAAGAATAAATTGTACACTTCAGCCTCCAAATGGCAATTTATATTCACCACAACACAAACATTAGCCTTTATAAGCCTAATATCAACACAAGAAAAAGATTAACTTGATTATAACGATCATATTTGTTCAGTCTCCAAGCCAGAAATTCTAATTTTTTAAAAATAGTTCATCATTTTGGAGAACTGGGGAGATGGCTCAGTATATACGAGCCCCGATAGAACTAGCATTAAAATCCTGAGTTTTAATCCCCAGCAATCATGTCTGTATTCCCAAAACTGCGAGGCAGGAGATGGGACAATCCCTTGGGCCTGTTAGTTGCCAATCTGCTGGTCTTACCTTGAGGAAAAATGCAAAGAATGACACTAAAGAGCATCCAGTGTCATCCTATGACCTCTAAATATACAGGCACATGTGTCTGTGCACACACACACACACACACACACACATACACACACACACACATTGTTGTATGATAAAACTTTTCCTGGGGAGATGCAACACATATGCACTCACCCCAGATAGGGAACCCTCAAATCAAAGTACCAACACTACCAAAATTCAGTTCAGTTAACTAATGAATTTTACTGGGATTACTTACTAAAAAATAGGTCAGGGTTTGTTTACAGGAGCAGAACTGAAGAGAGGTGCATCAGAAAAGTTCACCTCAGCATGGGTGACAGCTCAGAAAGCTGGGAATCTATACCAAAGTGAACATCCTGCAGGCAGCTCAACAGATGGGGCAGTCTCCTTTCCATGTGCCTGTGTTGGTCTACTCCTCTTACAGGAAGCTTGACTGGGTTCTGCTTCTTCTAGATAATTATCTTTCAGTGATTCTCTGGTTTAAGAGTCCTTGTAGCTTGGCTCTACTCAGTATTAGAAGGACTCTCAGCTTCTGGCAGGAAGGTACCTAGTTAGTCTGGTCAGTTTCAGGGACTTCCTGTAGCTATTCTGAGTTGTTTGTCTCCCTACTTTAAAGAAATTCCTGCAGTTTAAATGTTTCAATTTGAGATAAAACTGTTATACAACACACACACACACACACACACACACACACACACACACACACACACACAATCTAACTGCTCAAAAGTTTATTTATAGTACAAAGAGTTCTTGAAGTTTAATAATAAGGCAGAAATGGATCAGAAAAATGAGCCATTAAAAGATAGTGTGGGACTAAGTTTTACTGTGTCACCAAAGACATATAGAATGTGCGAGGTCCCGACTGTCAGCTTAGCCTGGTTTAAAAAAATATCAACTAGATAATATGCATTCACAGACTATTCAAAATATAAGACCCAACAGTTATGCAAATTTATACAGAAATCATTTTAAAAATTCAGGAAATCAGCTTGAGTAAAGCCATATTGAAAGATTCCTAATGGAGAGACCCTGTGGTAACAATGCGATCCTTCCAGTGAAAGTTTGGCCAACAAGATTATGTCTAGTGTCAGAGCTAGTCTGAGGTAGCATGCTCTAGAATGAGCTCTGAAAATTGAGAGAAACTTGATTGTGTATGCATTGCACACTCTCCTATTAGAGAACTGTCTGGAATCTCCCTCACCCTGAGGAGGCAGGTGAGGCCAGATGGCTGAGTCAATCTTTCTGTTGCCGAAGGGCCAAACTGTCCTGAGGCACCAGATGTTGTAGGAACAGAGCAGGTGCTCATCACGGAGCCCTAGGAGGACATGAGGAGAGAAGGATTGTAGCGCAGACTGTTATTTTTGCTTCATATGTTAAATGCATATTAAGAAATCACATGGTGGCTGCTCAGAGAAACAGCCAGCTGAGAAAGGCTTACCCTGAAAATCCTCTCAGACAGTAACAGTGATACACTGTCCTTTATAGCATGTAGATTATCTCTCCCTCTCCGACATTGCAGAATGGGCTGACAATACAGGCTTGTGTTTTCAGTTATCTTTTTGTTTTTTTCTTTTGTTGTTGTTTTTTTTTTTGTTCTGTTTTGGGGTTTCTTTTGTTTTGTTTGTTTGTTTTATTCTGTTTTTGTCATTTCAAATGTAAAGATGCCATTCATAAGGGCCCCCTTGAATTCAGTGTAATTCCCCAGAGGGATTTCCTGAATAAGATACAATTGGTGGGTTACATAAAATCTTCATAAATATTAAGTGACATATTTTACAATGGGAACATATTGAACTACTGTTAGAGGCACAAGTCCCAACCGAAACAAACGAGCAAACAAGTGAAGAGCAAGAGACATTTAAGCAAATAAAAATGGCTGCCTGAATGTCAGAGAAAACAAAAGGCTCGGAAGAAAGAGAAGGAAACAAGGAAACGTGACTAGTGCCTGGCCCAGCTCCGCACCCTCTCACTTACCCACAATATGTCAAACATGAATATTCATTTAATCGAAATTATGATCTGCTATTTAAAGAATATGAGAGCTCAGAAGTAAGCATATTCCTGACAGGGCCCGGAAAGTGGAAGGAAGCTGAATTATCATATTCCACAGTGAATAGCCAACAGATAAAGCCTATTAATAAACCCCTCAGAAACAGCAATGTAGGCATGCTATTCAGAGACGCAGAGAGATATTAGAACCAGCTGATACAGTCGGAAGTGGTCACATCTGTGCAACAGGAAAGGGGCTGCATCAGGCACCCAGGAAATTGCTGTTTTGGCTGCAAACCTGCTGAACCTGATTGGTACTTTACATGTGACATTAAGACAGTAGGTAACTCGAAACCTACGGTGACCAATCTCCTGAAATGTAAGCATACCTATGCGTGCTCCTCTCTGAATCCATTTTAATTCATCAGAAGAATGGCCCTGTTCTCAAGCATGAGAGTCTGAGACCAGATCCCAGCACCCTCAAAGGAACTGGCCATGTCTGTTTTGAGACCCGTTTCAGCGTGTCACCGTTCCACGCTGCTCCCTGGCTCTCTCTGACCCGGGTGGTTGCTCTCATGCTAGTTCCAGCTCCATCTGGTCATATGGAACTAATGTTAACTTACCTTTGATTAGTATCTCTCGCCTAGCTGCCTCTCTGCTAGCCGGGAACTCCATTCACATTCTCTGCTGCCACCCCAGGGTCCCAGAGATGGCTATCCTCTCATGGTTCCCAGGGATCATCGCAGAGCACCATTTTTTTTTTTTTTTTTTTTTTTTTTTTTTTTTAACTACAACACATGTCTGTAACCCTAGTGCTGAGACTGAAGACAGGCAGAATGAATATAACTTCCCTCTCCACACACACACACACACACACACACACACACACACACATATGGGATACTGGAAAGATTATGCCTGCAGGAAAGTGTCACAAAAGGCTCACTGTCCCCTCTCAAATAAATTATAGTAATTTGAGAACCTCCACATGCCACGTCTCACAAGGCTTCAAAATTCTGACATACATAGCAAAGCCAGGAGTGTCAATACTATTCATTCTCAGCAACGTTAGTAAGTCTATCCATGGTGGCGGGACATTTCATTACTCCCTATTAGAGACTACTCTGGGATGTTTTAATCAGCTTTGGAACAATGGCTCACAAATACAGATGTCGCTAAGTCAAAGAATTGTAGTTTTCTGTGACTTATTACAGGCCTGTTAAGGATGCCGGTTTCTTTGGAGATGCAGCGGTGTGTCACATGCCCATGGATCCTGACTCAGACATTTATCTTGTAACTACAGACTGGAGGCCGGGAAGCCACTGAGTAGCCATGGTCTAGGTCTCAATTTGCTCCAAAGAGGTGTGACCCTAAAATATGGAAACTGTGGGATGAATGGTGTTCCTGAAAAATAAGCTTACTGTTCTGTGGGTGTTTTAACTAAATTTTCCTTATTTTTTGCCATTTTGACAGGTCTTTCCCCAAGCTACCAACCCTCCAGCCCAAGAGTCCCAAATGCTAAGTCTGTAGCGTTATATGACACAACTCACTGACGCTTAGGGATAGATCCAACTCATAGTACAGAAAATCTAACAAATGCATATAAAGATCTGTGCACAGCTCACGTGGTATCCCACACCACGTGACCTTACCTGTGCAGGATAAAGCACACACACAAGGCTTCTCACGTGCTTCTCTGACCTTGCTCATATAAACAGTGATAGCAAAACTCCCCTATCAGGTCTGGATCTTAAATTCAGAAATCTAGCCAACCATAGGTTATTTATATTTTGGGGTATAGAAGTTGGAGTAGACAAAACCAAAACAAGATGTGTGTGTGTGTGTGTGTGTGTGTGTGTGTGTGTGTGTGTGTGTGTGTGTGTGTGAGTCTTTCTGTTTTCATTGCATAAAGTGGGATACACATCAGAATGTCCTTATTTTTCCTGTTGACCCCCGCTGTGCCATTGCTACCTCGTAGACCTAAGAATCTCTTTGTTAAAAATAAAGTTGAAAGAGAAAAAAAAAAAAGAATCATGAAGAAAGCACAGGAGGAGTTGAGGAGAGAGAATGGACAGGAGTCATGTAAATCCAGTGATCATAATATCATAAAATAAACATAAATAAAATAAATGTTTATTTCTGATAGAATTGGCAATCTACCAAATAGGTCCAGCCTTTCTTGTGATCTTCCTTAAAATAAAATCTTTATGAAATATACCTGACATTCTATAGCCGTACATGCTGTGATTAAAACAAATCATTAATGATCACAAGTGTGCAAACACACACACACACACAGAGCGGGGTGAAAAATAATTGCTTGAATATAAAGATGCTAAGTTATCATAAGAAACATACTTATGTAGAAGTGGGATTTTAAACAATTTAGTTGAAATCATAATTAAACCGACAGTGGCAATATTAACTAGGTGAATTTTTATTCTTGATGTAAAGGCAAAGAAATTGAAGCCGGGCAGCATTCAATAACCTCACTCCTGCACTGGAGCTGGTAAGGGCTCTCCTGTGTACTTCCTATTGTGCAGGTCTGAACTGGAGCACTCGGGCAGCTGTATTTAAACAGCCAATATCTCCTTAAACTCGGAAGGGCTGACAGATGATCAGAAAGATATAATTGCTCACAGCATGTAATTTTAAGTGTATTAGCAGGTGCTTCCATTAACACAGCCTCCTATTTTTCTGCTTCAGGGTTTGAGAATTTATTATCATTGAGATAGAAGTAGGAAAGAAGGGTACTATCCTTTTGATGTTTATTTGATGACTGGGGTGAGCCAGGATATCCAGCATCAGCATCAGCAGAAGGGAATAAGAAGAGAAAACCTTGAAAAAAAAAAAAACAAAAACAAAACAAAAACAAAAACCAAGGACTGAATTCCACCTATTTAGTAAACTCCCCCGATGTGGTTTACAGGGAATGGTGGTTTACTCTTTCCTAGTATCAGCTGGAGTCTCTGGAAGCCTGACCAAGGAAGGCTAGAGAGTTCAAAATACTTTCAGAATCAATAAAATGTGCTTAGAACTTGCAATACTTACAGGAGCTCATTCAGCTCCGAGAAACTGTGGGAGGGTTGAAACTGGCCATTCAAAACCAAAGAAGCAAAACATGGTAAATTTCCCACCCAGTAAGCAGAGGTAGCTACTTCGAAGCCAGATACAGTTCTTTACCTAGAAGGAATAAAGGGGGCAACAAGAAGAAAAGAAAACAAAGAGCCATAGAATTCTGTTTTTCAACATGGCACATGTACCTGCCTCACTTTCTAGACTTAAAATAATCGCTCCTCAAACAGGAAATAAAAAAGGTTGTTGACACTGTAAGGTGCTTAAAGCATCAAGGGCATTTTGAGAAGTAAAAAAAAAAAAAAAAAAAAAAAAAAAAGAATTTATTCTAAAACCAACCTAAGGAGAAAAGGAAGTCTAGATGTTGCTGCTGTTGTCGGGGTTGGGGAGGTAGGGTTCGGGGTAGGATTTCTTTATGTAGCCTTGGCTATCCTGGAACTCACACTGTAGACCAGGCTGTCCTTGAACTCAGAGATTCACCTACCCATGCCCGCCCAATGTTGGACTACAGACTTTTGTGGACACCACCCTACTAAAAGTTTTCTGGAGTTTGTTCTGTCTTGTTTTGTTTCATTTCATTTTGTAAGTCTAGACTTAAAGACTTAGAAGAACCAGTGCATTAACTGGAGAAATTATTACAGTGACTACTTTTAATGATCAACTTGACAAAACTACTTGAAGTAAATGACACAGAGTATTGCTGAGTTATGTTGTCAGTGGGCAAAGGCATTTCTGGGGAAGATTAACAGAGGATGACCACCCAGCCTGAATGAAAGTGGCACCATTCTGTAGTCTGGCATCCAGGACTGAATACAACGGAAAAGGGGAAATGTATAGTAAATCCAAGCATTTCCTTCCTTCTTCTGAGATCCACCCAAGATGTGAGTGAGAACCCTCATGCTTTGCCACCACTGGAAGAGAGCTTCTTCCCCTGCAGCCACCCTTCCCCTGAGGTGACGACGGACTATAACCACAACCTCTGAGTCAAAATATACTTCCTTCCTTCCTTAAGGTGTTCCTCACAAAAGGAAGCACTAAACACAATACTAATTAGTAATAGCGATGCTGGTTATAATAAGACCTAACTTGACCAGAGTGTTTCTTGCTTCAGATGCTATGATCCTTAATTTTGGAAGCTCATCATGTTGAA
Organism: Micromys minutus; assembly: GCF_963924665.1. NCBI lineage: Eukaryota > Metazoa > Chordata > Mammalia > Rodentia > Muridae > Micromys > Micromys minutus. The sequence goes on along the minus strand of NC_137960.1, from coordinate 13,623,076 downwards.
TACTCTCAACAATGCTGTGATAGAGCTCCAAACTGAATTTTGCCTGTGGTCAGGCTGAAAATAGAAGTTATACCAATTACTTGAAAGGGTTCAGGTACCAAGACTATGATTCAGATTGCCTTTAAAAACAAACCTTTTACTCTTTATCACTCAGAATGTTAGCATTTTGAATTTAAGTGAGAAATGTTATTTTGCTGTTGAGAAATGGGATCATGGCTGCCAGTTCCTAGATGGTATTTGTGAACAAACCTCCTCTGTCTGTGTCTGTCTGTCTGTCTGTCTCTCTATTTCTCTTTCCCAGTATGTCTATATATTTATAGATATATATATATAGTTATAATAGATAGATGATATGTAGATAGGTATATATATAAGTAGATAGGTAAATAGATATGTATATATATATATCTTATATATGCATTAAATAGATAGAAATGAATATATACACAAAATCTAGAAATTAGTGTTTAGTGCATAGATCCTCTCTCTAGGTGAACAAATTCTACTTACTTTAAAATAACACAAAATAATTTGCCCCTAAAATTTATCATTATGAAATGGGAGGCATAAAAAACTATGGCTAAAACAAAGCAAAAACAAAATTCTCCTTGACCAGCTAATTTAAGAAGTGCTATTTTGTGGGCAGGTTTATGCATGATAGAAGTTCACCTTGTGCTTGGATTTAGTAAAAACATTTATTAGGTCAGGGCAGATGCTACTACCGTGCTCATAAAATGTCCTTCTTAAAGCCACAGTGCAAGAAACTAGCTAAATATAATGGCTTGTTAAAAGTGTCTCAACCTGCAGACAACTCAAAAACCATTTTCAGCTCAGGTGATTGATTGCCTGGGAGGTGAAGCTCGGCACAGAACTTAGGTTGTCACTCATCAGAGTTGCTAAGTGGGCCATGATTAGCTTGTCACAGAATAATAAAAACAGGGCCCCCCCAGAAGTGGGTGGTGAGGCAAACTGGGTGTCCTGGTTGGGAGGGAGAGTGAAAGTGTGGTCTCAAACTGAAGAATGAAGAGATGGCTTAGCTATGGGAAGCACCCTGGGTATCTGTGAGAGGGTTCTACTCCTGTCCTGTTTTGTTTATCCATTCAATGGAGATGGGAATAGCCTCATACTTGGGGCACTGTTGATCTCTGAAGGCGTTTGGTTGGATACAGTGCACATGTGCATCCCATGCAATATTTCTATGTCCCTCCAGATACCCCAAGTTTCTGAGGCTGAGGTGCCTGAGCTAAGTGGCCTTTGTGATCACCCCAAGTGTCTCACGGTTTCATTTCGCTCTTCTGAATACAATAGCAGAGGGTTTTTTTTTTTTTTTTTGACAGAATTGCAAGACTAGATTTGCTCTTTATGATTATTTACAAGTTTAGATATCATGGCTACATAGAGAGTAAAAGGGGGAACATGTGTAATGTATGAATTATGCATATTAATAAGCATTTTCTTCATATCTGTGAATATATGTACATGTATGTATATGTGCATATGTACATATATACGTGTGTGTGTGTCTGTGTGTGTGTGTGTGTGTGTGTGTGTAAAATCAGACATCAACATCTGAGGTATTGTTCCCTTTTATAGAGACAGGGTTTTTTGGTGTCCGAAAACATACTACTTAGGCCAGGCTTCCCGGACAGGGAACATAGACATCACCCTGTCTCTGCTTGCCCAGTGCTAAGATTGCAAGGCCACCATGCTTGGCTTTTTCACATAATTCCAGGGTTTAAACACAGCTGGGTAAACACTTTCCTGACTGAGCTACCTCACCAGTCCTAACATTATTGCCCCCATGAGACAGATTCTCACGATGCAGACCAGAATACCCTCACATTCACGACTCGGTTGCTCACTGTACTAAATGCTGGAATTACAGTGTAATTAGGAGCCGCCATCTTTTGCATCTGACATTCCCATTACTTGAGCATTTGCTTTGCACACTATGTGAATGGCTCCTCAGTAAAGCCTGTCAAGAGAGTTCCGAGCAGCCCAGTCATGACCAGTGTCTAGGGAAGTTTGTGTGGGCTTACAGCTCCACAGGTTTTAGTTAGTGATCATGAGACTGTGCTGCTGTTTCTTCTATAATGAAGCATCTTGGTATGAGTGCTTGGTAGAAGAAAGCTGTTCATCACGTAGCAAAGAAAAGAGAAAGGAGTTGGCACAGTTCTAAGGACACTCTAAGGGCTTGCTCCGTTGACATGGAGACTTACCATTAGGCTACACCACCTAGAGGCCTCTCCATCTTTTAATACTGCAACAGGAGACCAAGCATATACCATGAGGAACATTGGGGAGACACATTCAATCAATTAATGTCATAGCTCCAATGAAAACTGTGCATGGAAGAATTCTGCCTGAGGTTGGCTTCAGTTCCCTGGTAATAATTCCTTGATTCTGAATATTCACTTGAGTTATTGAAAACAGTAGCTAGTTAATTTCACTGAAATCAAATCATCCTAAGATCATGGCGTAGACTATCATTTTGAGCTTTTAGGTATTATAGCCAAATAGTAGATTTCCCTTTAACATATGACAAAAACTTCATCAGCAGAGGGAACAGATGATTACCTTAAGCCTACATACAGTTCCTATGAATTACAAAACATTAATTCATTAGACTACGGAGCCTTTCAAAGCTTAGTGTTACATAGTATTCCCACAACAGTCCTTTCTGTGTGTAGGATCTGAACAGATTAAACAGTAGTGGATAAATAACCTCTATGGCATTATTCAGAAAATTGTCCTCTTTGGAGAAATCTAAGGTCATAAAAATTAAAGAATATATACAATACCACTTGAAAAGATTCTCTTAATGTTTTATATGCTGAGTGGAACAAAATGCATGTGTATGTGGATGTTCATTTCAGCCAGAAGAGGCCACTGGATGCCCTGGAGCGGACTAAAAGGTTTTGTGAACCTCCATGTAGATGATATAAACTGAACTCAGCTTCTAGGCAAGAGAAGCAGAGGTTGTTAACCATAGAGCCATCTCTCCAGCCCTGCATTAGCATTCTGAAGTCTGAACTGGAAGGCCTGGTTTATTTTCATTTGTGGAGAATTTTGGGTGTTATTGAATACAGAAGGGTCCAAGTACCTCTTAAAGCAATAGCTGGAATTCGAAGACAGCCCTGTTTCCTTGTTAGAGGAAACACCCCTCTTGTACTCTCTGCTCACAAAGTGTGTTCTTGCCAGAAGCACAGGGTATAACTGGTGATTGAGGACACTGCAATTGTAATACTTGTAAAAGTCTTTGATAAATTGCCCTTGGTTCAGATACCGCTTGACTCTCATGAAACAAAGACTGCACAAGGCCAGTGAGACATTTTAAACTTCACTGTGTAAGCATTCTCTGTCTCACCTTCAACATAATATGTTTTCTTGGCTCAATTCTTGCTAGGAAACTAAACTAAAATAAAATGCCAATATAATTCACAGTAGATTTTATAATTCAATATAATTCATTTAAAAACCATTAGAGGAGCCAGGCGCAAGGCTCTCTGGGTAAAGTATCCACCGTATATGCATACCATGTCACTTTGGATGCCCAACACTCACATAAAAATTCAGATATAACTGTATGAGTCTCCAACCTCAGAGCTAGACAAACTGAGCCAGGAGGGTCAACAGAGCTTGCTAGAAGCCAGACTAGCTCCGAGTTGAGTGAAAGAGTCTGTCTCAAAGTTAAAGCAAAGAATAGTTGAGGAAGATACAAACACCAATCTCTGTTGTCCACAAGTACACATAGAGAGAGAGGGGGCGGGGCACACACACACACACACACAGACACACACACACACACAAATGCATGTGCCATCATCATCAGTTTTAAAACGACACTAAGTTTTCCCTAAATGTACTCAAATATGAATGGTGTGACTCTCCATGTAAGGAAGTCTAAGAATGACTAGATGGATATCAGAGGACCAGCTAACATCTGTCTTCCAAATGATAAAAGGTCTGCTATTAGCTAGATATCTACTGTGCCAGCAGCAAAGAGACCTTAGCTGCACTTTATTTTCCCCTGAAGTGAAATAGCTACCAAACTCTTATTTTTCCAAAGCTGCTATGATTAACAAAAATAAACCCATGAACTTGACATTTAAAACAAACAAACATAGTTTTAGATTTCCCAGCCCTGGTGGTCAGAAATGTATCAGCCAAGCCTCCAAAATGTCTACATTCCTATTGAGAGGTCCCACAGAACAATCCACTTTCTAGTCATCTGAGATCTTTTGAGAGTTCAAGTAACTATTTTGCCCTTTTCCCCCTTTCATACTGACTCTCAGCTGAGCTCAACTTTTTGTCTCTAAAGGCCACCATAGTCCTTAGCCTATGGAACCTTCCTGTGCATTTAAGGGAAGCACCATGTCCCTCCCTTACAATGAGAAAACAAAACATGATGAATTTCCTCTCTCTCAGCTATTCCCTTGAACTTGGTTGCTGTTTTGCATAATTCCTAACTTGAAATAGCAAGGCACTGTGGGAAATAATAATGGTGAAACTCTTGCAAGCACAGCTAGGCTACCTGGGAACTCAGAATAAAATGAAATCTTTCCGATTTGCCGCTAGAAAATTCACCATCAGAACTTTAAAGAAATGTGCTGATGATGTACAAATGAAAATCACTCCTTTCCAGACAGCGGGAAATAAATTAACTGTCTGCAGTGGGGAAGCCTGATCCCCAAGCAATAGCCTCACATCCATAAAGGACCAAATGCTTGGAATAAAGGCAGCTATAAACCAAAGGACAAGGTCTTAGTCTTACCATATATTTAGCTTGTGCAGTGTAGCTTATTCTGTTTAGTTAACTTCACATTTATCCACCTAATGATGGGTTGCATTCAGAACTGAAATACATAACAATGCACTATATCTAGATTTCGGATACCATGTGGCACAGGCATGTTCTGCAAGGGAGAACATGTAATTACATGGAGGTTTATTTTCCTGCTTTTCACAATGATTTTGATGAAATACACAGTAAGTTGGAAACTTGAAGTTCCATGGGAATCCTGGAAAACATACTCATACAAGCACACAAGAACAGGCAAGGTGACAGTTGACCTATAGTCGTTTAGTGAAAAGGAATATTCAAGAGATTCAGTTTTCACACTGTTATTCCAGTAAAAGGTAACATACAACAAAAAGTGAGAAAAAAGAGTGTTTACGCTAAAACTGAGCTTAATTAAAAGATTGTTAGACAGAACGGGAAAGGAGAAGAGATGTGAACCTAGACTATACTGTTTTTACATGGGGAATCTCCTGTAATCTTTGGTGTGTGGCTATTAAAATCTGAAGATTACCATTTGCAAATACTGCAATTGTCAGAGTAAAACTGTTTTCTGATAATGCTTAGGCACTTATGTATTACACAGAGACAGAAGTGTGCACACAGTGTCTTCCAATGGACTGCCACAAAGGAACTGTGTGACTAATTCCCTTGCTCCCATACACTCCCAATATATATGAGTGTTTTCAGAGAGTGCATGACTACCATGTTCTACAAGCCAATATCAGCCCCTTCTCTCCTTCCAGGACCCCCTTGTATAAGTCCCCCCCCCCGCCTCCATTCCCCTTTGAAGGGAAAACTCCCCCTCTGAGTGTCAACACTACTGCGAACACCCATTAGACTCCTCACCCTCCCACCCTGCACATCAATTTGCTCTCTCCTCTCCCACTGAGACAGCAATGAGTCACTGACTCCGTGTTCCTCTAGGTTCTATTTCTCCTCAGCATTCCATCTCTCTGCACAACATTTAGATAAATAAGTTAGCTGGGCCAAAGATTTAGCTCAGTTGGAGGAGCACTAGCCTGCCATGCATACAGACCTGGGTGTGATTCCCAGCAGCACACAAACCACTAGTGGTGGCTTACGCCTGTAATCCCAGCACTCGGAGTTGGAGACCAGGGGATCGGAAGTTGTAGATCATCTCTGGCTACCATCTTTGTGTCCAACTTGGCACAGATTAGGGTCACTCAAGTAGAGGGAAGCGTAATTGAGAAAATGTCTCTACTGGGTTGGTCTGCAGGCAAGCCTAAAGGTCATTTTCTTAATTAATGTTTGGTGTGGGTGTGGTCAGCTCATAGGGGTTGGTGTTATCCTGGGCAGGTATAAGAAATCGAGTTTGTTTAAGAAAGGAGCAAGTGAACAAACATTTCTCCATGCCTCAGTTCCTGCCTTGTCGTTTTCTTGCCCTTATCTTCCTGTCCTGATTCTGCCCAATGATGGACTAGAAGTTGTAAGATGAAATACGCCCCTTTCTTCCCATGTGGCTTTTTATCACAGCAACAGAAAGAGGAACGGAAATAAATACATTTCCAGTCTGAGGCCACCCTGGGCTATCTTAAACATTGTCTCAAAGTAAAATAAATAAATAAACTAGACCTGGTTAACACCAGGGCATGGCAAGAGGCTGGGACTGTAAGACCCTCTGTCTTCTTGGTGATATTAAAAACAGTTATTTCTGCTGTGGGCAAAGATAAACTACCTGGTAATATTCAGAGAACGAGTGTCGATCAGGGAGGCTTTGTCTGCTTGTTTTGCATAAACAGAGTTGGCCATACTCTCTACTTCTTGTACTGAACACTGAGTAATAAGGTTATCAAGTCCCTGCCAATGAGCTTGTTCCCTATTAAGCCTAATAATTAACTGCTGCTTCTCTTATGTTATTCTGGTTGACTCAGTCACAATCATGCGGGTCTCAGATACGAAGACTGATATATTCTAAGATATGCAAAGCATAACTGTGGTAATGTTCTTCAGAGAAACAGAACCACTGCTGCATGAGGGAAGCAAGAGAAAGGGGGTATATACATTTATGAGAGAAAGAAGGGAGACAAGATTGGTTGAGGAAACTGGGTGTCTTCATCAAGATTTTTATTTCTGCACAAACATCATGACCAAGAAGCAAGTAGGGGAGGAAAGGGTTTATTCAGCTTACACTTTCACATAGCTGTTCATCACCAAAGGAAGTCAGGACTGGAACTCTAGGAAGTCAGAAAGCAGGAGCTGATGCAGAGGCCATGGAGGGATGTTACTTACTGACTTGCTTCCCCTGGTTTGCTCTTTAATAGAACCCAGGACCACCAGCCCAGGTATGGCACCACCCACAACGGCTCTCCCACCCTTGATCACAAATTGAGAAAATACCTTACAGCTGGATCTCATGGAGGCATTTTCTCAAGAGAGGCCCTTTTCTCTGTGATAACTCCAGCTTGTGTCAAGTTGACACACAAAAGCAGCCAGTACGCTGAGATTGTAGCAACTCACACGATTCTCTAGACAGATAAATCCGGTACAGTGGCATCTCCAGGCTGGAGACCCAGCAAGATGATGATGCAACTCAGTCCTAAGCTGTAGGCCTAAGGACCTGGGTAGGGAGACCTCTATTGATTTAAGTTCCAAGCTCCCAAGGCCTGAGCCCCTTCACCTCTGATGTCAAAGCTCGGAAGATGGATATCTCAACTCAAGAGCAGTGAAGGGGAAAACTCACCTCTCTCTCTCTTTGGCTGACACCTACAGTTGACTAGATGACAAAAGCCTACATTGGTGATGGTCTTCACTATAAGATCTATTGACTCAAATCTGCAAACTCTCTCATGGACACACTCATTGTTTTAAGAAATTATCTGAACCTAGTCAATTTGCATAAACTCCACCACCACTTCACAAAGGCAAAGAAAGGCTGCAAGGTGTTCAGCAATGAGATTCCTAGCAAGGCATGCTCAGTAAAAACAAATAAGGGACATTTCCAAGGGTTACCATGGTGGCACAGTTCATTTTGTTCCATCATAAAACATAAGGTTAGCAAGAAGAGTCAAGGGTCTGTTACTGTGAAATGTGGAGGAAGTAAGCTCACAGGTTTTGGGGTGCAGTTGCTTGCTCACATATCTTGATGGGCGTTACCCATCGTCTGTAAACTAAGTGGTGTTTTCCCAGTAGGTAGTAGTCTTCACTTTAGTACCCACATCAAATTGGACACATTATCTGCCAGGCTGTTATATTGTGTGGATTTATTAACATATGGAGGATTTTATTTTATTTTATTTTTTTAAAGCTTGTGCCAAGTATCTCTCCTATGTACCGATCTGGTCAATTTTTATCTATATTGTGGTTCACAGAGATGTATTACAAGCTGAATTTATATTCAGTTCTAAGCTCTCCTATCACAACCCATTTGCCAGGAAGGTTATTTTTTTCACAGCATCAGCAATTAGTCTAGAGACTTCCAGTGGATCTGGAGAGAAATAATTGTGGCTTGTAGAGTGATTTTGGAAATGAAAATGGAAATAAATGGCTGAACCCAAGGAATATTTATGAGGTACCAGTGCAACTTGAGTGATTGATTACATGCCAAGACTGAAAGGAAAAGTATCACGGATGCTTGCCGGATGCCTCGGTCCTCAAAATATTTAGCTGATACGCATCCATATACACAGAGAGCATAAACATGTGGCCCGTTAATATTAAAGAGAATGCAAAACCAACCAACCCTATAAACATTACATGCCCCATCAAATACTGTATGTATCATTAAGATGACCTCAATGCCAAGCACGGGAATAATTTTAAAATAAAACACCAATAATTAGGGTTTTTAAAAATACATCTAGTTGAGAAATTGTACCTATTTTACCAGAACATTAGATTTCCATAATAGTATTTTATTTGGGCTTTGATGCAGTGATCCAAGTGCAGATGTTTTATTTAACGTTTAGCAACCCCAATGCATCTGATCACTCAGCAGTGCAGCTCTTAAGAATTCATAGATTTTATTCATGTAAAAGTTATTCCTCTTCTCCAAGTGGTTTCTCCACTGTTCGCTTATCCTAACGCCTGCTCATTCATGCACAAGAGAACATTTTAAGTAACACTCAGAATATGACCTACGCTTCATAATATTCACACATGCACTTGGCAGTGGGAAGTCAAAGGATCCTTGTTGTAAGTATCTGGGAAAGCAATAGATGAGAAACAAGCAAAGTTTACACTTAGGATGCTACACAGAGTCCTGACAAATCTAGACAATAATTACAAATAGTGCGAGGTTCTAAGATGCTGTAAGAATAATACAATCTAAGACACCTGTGGAATCTGTGCCCTTGGGAGAGGCATAAATGGGGCTATCCTACATTGCCTGTTCTAGTAACATAAGAAGGCACTACACAGGTTTCTCCAATGTAAGCGCAGAATGTGAATCAGTGCTTCGGGATGGCTCAGTCAGTAAAGTGCTTGCCCGGAAGATTTTAAGACATGCATTGAATTCCTAGAGCCCATATAAAAAAGCATTTATAGAAAATGCTTAAAATCCCAGCACCAGGGAGACAGAAGGAAGCAGATGCCTTGGATTCTTTGGACCATTTCACACCAAAGAGATAGTGAGTCTCAAAAAATAGACAAACAGCAATGGAGGAAGAACAACCCTCCTGGTTGGCTTGTACAATTGCACCTGTGTAAAACATGAACAAACAACAACACACACACAATACGCACACACACACACACACACACACACACACACACACACACACACACACGTGTGCAGGCATGTATGCACTCTCAAACTAAACAAAGACCCTTTCCCTAGATATCTTTAGAAAACATTTAATGCAAGCCACTGATCATGTTTCTCAGATTACCTAGTTAGGACAATTACTCTAGTTAAACAATGGATGCATCGATCTTCCTGCATCTTCTGCACTCCATAGTAAAGCTTTCAACTCCTTGAGAATTTCAATGAAGCCACATTAGAGGTGAAAGATTATTTGTTTAACCCAGGACACATTTGGGATACTCTAATGACTCATTTTTACTTAACCCGAAAGTATCACAAGAGATCTAAAAATAAACATGTTAAGCTATCACTACCATAAAATCTTTTAGGCAAATTGTGTGTCAGCAATAATTAGAATTTACAGGTTCAGCTGGCAAGTTGGAAATCAAATGTCTCTTAAGCCCAGCATCTCTAGTTTAAAACACCTAGAATAAATGTATGAAAAAACTTGGCTAAAATGTAAGCGCCCATCCAAATCCTGGGTACTTAAAGCAACATATCCTCCCCAGTGCTGGAATTAAGAATGTGCTTTGGCAATCTTCAGAAACCCAATATAAAACTGTTATACATCTGTACCAACAGATAGTCAGGTTGACAGGGACATCCCATGTCATTCTCTAAAAAGCAACCCCCCCACCTCTGTACACTGCTGCCATTCGACCAGTGCACCACAGTTTTTAAAGGATAAATGGAGCCATGGCAGTAACATCTTGCCTGGAGTCTCATAGGCAACGCTGATTCATTTTCAGAAAGTTTTATCAAGGACGTGCAATGCCTCATGACTCCTAATCTTTACCATCTGAAATTGCAAATGTCTGTACCAGAGAGGGGAATGTCATTATAGACCGCACAACTTATCTTACAGACAAGTATGAACATGGAGAAAAAGAGGGAGCTCTGTAATCTCACAGGATACCTTACAGAACTATCATTTCAGGGTTTCGTTTCATCCATACAGTGGTTAGAGAGAGTACAATGGATATATTTGTTTGTTAGCGAATTGTGGAATCAACTCGAGAATTATTTTCCTTGTAATAGCAACTTGTGGCAGAGAGTGTAATTTGCATACTGAGGCTCACACGTGTGTCTATGGACTCAGCAAGGGGATTCTCCCTGGAGAACCTCATGAGCAAGCAAAAATGAATGGCTGTCATTAAGTAAATCTGATCTCCCAGTGTGAGTAACAGTTGAACAGCTGTCAAATTTTTCGAATACCTGGTCCTTTATCCATTCTAAGCTGCACTTCCAAGAACACATGCTGTGTTTTACAACATGACCCTATAACTTATCATTGGCTTCGTTCTCTGTCCAGTGTCTTGGACTAGGTATTATCAAATGAACTCACTAGATAATACACTGTTAATAGAAACTACAGGTGTCTATTCTAGATGATGAGATAAATCTGTGTGACTTGTGGGATGCTTAACTCCATCTTGAGAGATGTGTGTGCTAATTTATTCATAAATATAAAATGCAAGTACTTTCTTTCCTTTTAAACTATATCGTATGTGTTTATTTTTGTGTGAGCATGTGCACAAGAGTCAAGTGCCCCAAGAGGTCAGAAGTGAGTGGGCATCAGATTCCCCTTCAACTGTGGTTATGAATGGCTATAAGCTGGGAAGCGCACTTAGGTTCTCTGCAAGGGACCATATAGTCCCTTTACCAGTGAGCCATGTTTCCAGTATTATTTCTCAGTACTGTAATCTGATCCACTAGGCTGTGCTCGGGTCATTCCGGTCTGTGGCTTTTCATGTCCAAGTTCAGTTTTTACGAATAAATATTCTGGTTCAATAGTTCGAGGATTTATGTCTCCTTGAATTTATTTTTAAGAATCTGTAAATACTTCCACCACTCTTTTTGCAGTGGTGTCTCTTCTATTACTCTTAGCTACAGTGCATAAATTATTTCTCTTGTTTGTGAGGTTCAGTGACAATCATTCTGTTGTACTGAAATTGCTTCTCTGTTTTCAGTTCTTCCAGGAGCTAAGTTCTCCTGCATATGTTAATTACTCTTGTTTTTCACAAGTTTGTCATTTGTGGCCCTATCCTCTGTGTGGAACTTGAGGATCAGTCTTCCTTTTCTGTTTGTCAGGCTGCAGAATTCCCCACACTGGCTAGAAAGGCTGGTAAACAAGATCTTATGCCTTCCTCCAAAGCCCATCATCCCAAGGCAATCTGAGTACTGCTCACTTAGAAGCGCCTCCTCCTTGCTTTGATTCTCTGCAGTTGAACTATTGGAGTTCCTACTAATTTTATCCCCAACCTTGCATTCCGTCAGTCGAATGGAGAGACACAGTAGAAAGGACAAAGATTAGCTGAGCAGGGGACTGTGTATAACCACTCCATCTCCTTACACAACACCCAGCACACAGGAAGCTTTCTGGACACCTGTGGACACAGATCTCCTCTGAGACACATTGAGACACTGTCCCAAAACATTCTCAAATCATTTGTGGAATCCAGTGAACTGTTCCATGGGGCCATACAATTTATTCCATCAAAAACTCAGTTCAAAGAAATAAGGAAATGACAGGATTCTTTTACAAATCAATATTTTTTTTATTCTCAAGAATTTCATATATATTTTTTGTCATAACAAAATACTATTCTGATTCTGTCCACCCATCATTTCCTCTATTACCCCTACATAACATTTCCTCCCACCACTGACATGTATTACTTTGATAACTTAAGTCCAGTTAGTGTTGTCCCCATTTGCATGGGTGGGAGTGTCCTTATCCACTGAACGTAGACAATACACAAGGTGACATGTCTTTAAAACAGAAGAATTCTCCCTCTCCCAGACACTCTCCACTGTCAATCATTTCTACAAAAGGGGTGGAAACTAGAAACTGCATCTTTGCTGGTGTTTTAGTTGGCTTAATCCTGTGCATATTTTTTTCATGTTACTATGGCTGCTGTGAGTTCTTGATACTGATATCCATGTCCTGTCCTGAAGAAAGCATTTAACAAGACTCTAGCCAATTGTCTGGCTCTTATATACTTCCTATTTCCTCCTCTACTGTCTTGGGTTTGAATTAGGGATCCTGCTGAGTAAAATTTTGAACTATCGTTTTCCAGTAGTTCCTGAAAAACCTAAGAGCCTGCCCTAAAGGGAAGGTTGCGTAATCACCCAATAGCACTATAACTTGAGCTATATACACCATCTTTTGAGCTGGGAAATCAGTTCTTCTTTAACAAAGGGTGCTTTTTCCACTGTGGGGTTCTGTAAGATTTGCTACTATTTTTAATAATAATCAGAGATTATCATCTCTATTTATATAATGTCACATACTTGAGAAAATGGCCTTTCACCATAGAGTAAAGAAAATAATATGGACCAGCAAGATGGTTCAGCTGGTGGAAGTGCTTGCCATTTAGCCTTTAAATCTGAGTTTGTAGAAGAGGAATGACCCTTGAAAGTTGTCATCAGACTTCCATATGTGTACCAAGACACATCTGCATTTACACATACACCCACACACAAATAAGTAAATATAATAAACATTAAATATCAAATAAATTTGTCTTCAGCATTTACATCCCTTTCAGCTTCTGGAGATTAAAATACTTTCTGCATTCACATTTTTCCAGTTAATGCTTTGTGTTTGGACTAACCAGTGAACAGCAGTCTCCACAAGACCCCTCATTAAGAAAAGCAAGAGGGCACTTTTAGATCAACAGATTTAACACTGCACTAGACACTCTATGTCACATGTATGTCTAAGAAAACATGAGATTATTGAGAGGCAGTGGCTTGTTTTCAGGAACACCTATTGCTATCAGCTGACACTTGTTTGTCTTGCTTAGCCGATCCATCCACATTCACTTGACTGCTGACAGAAGCACAATGCAGCCCATTACTGGTATGGACCCAACCCCACATGGCAATTGCCACAGACATGGAAGAACAGTTTCTGTCTTTGCCAGATCTTTTCAATGTAAATTTATGTCTTAGTCAATGATTATTAGGCAGACACAAAGGGCTCTGTTTCCTCTATTTATACCTTGATAGCAGGAACTGATACTTCAAATATACAAGGTGATAACCTCATGGTACAAGAAACTGGGGACTGAGCAAAGTAAATGGATATGCAAGGTGGTGGTTTGTATATTCTTGGTCCAGGGAGTGTCACTATTAGGAGGTCTAGCATTGGTGGAGTAGGTGTGGCCTTGTTGGAGTAAAAGTGGCCTTATTAGAGTGGGCATGGCCTTGTTGGGGTAGACATGGCCTTGTAAGAGTAGGTGAGGTCTTCTGGGAGTGGGTGTGACCTTGTTGAAGGAAGTGTATCATTGTGGCTGTGGGCTTTAAGACCGTAGTTCTAGCTACTTGGAAGCCATTCTTCTGTTTGACTTCATAACAAGTTGTAGAGCTCTCAGTTCCTCCTACAACATGCCTGACTGGATGCTGCCATGTTCCCACCTTGATGATAATGGACTGAACCTATGAACCTGTAAGCCAGCCCCAATTAAGTGTTGTCCTTATAAGTGTTGCTTTGGTCATGGTATCTGTTCACAGCAGTAAGACCCTAATGGAAGACATGAGGCATGAAGATAGAATATTTCTCCAAGGATTAGCCTACCAAAATCAAAGGAAAGCACTTTTAGTCATTGTTTCGGCTGGGAAAGCCAGAGAAAAATAATTTTCTAGGGTTGGAGAAATGGCTCAGCAGTTAATAATGGTTGTTGTTTCTCTGTAGAATCTGAATTCCTAGTGTCCACACCAGAAACTCACAAATACCTATAAGTCCAGATCCAGGTATCTGATCTCCACTGGGATCTGATGCCAGCCATACAAATGTAGCATTCACTCACACATACATGCACAGGTACATCCATGCACACCAAGAAAAATAAAACATGATTTTAAGAAGATATATATATATGTATATACATATATATATATACACACATACACACACACACACACATACATACACACACACGCACACACACACACATATTTATCTTGAGCTGGTTGGCCACAGAGACACAAACAAAATACATCATTCCTGCTCTCTTTTTTTCATTTTGCAGAGGGAGATTTGATGAAAAGAAGCCAACAAATTTCTCTTATCTTTCAAGGAACAGATATTAAGTCCTTTAGGCTTCTATACTGCAGCCCCAAAATGGTCAGAGGTGACACTTGACTTGTGACATTTGCATTTCTAGAGTGTCATCCCTTATCCTATGGCATGTGTTTAGTGTCAAATGGACAAATAGTAGTGGTGCAGCCTTTCAATTTCTGCAATAAAAGTGAATCTGCCACTCTATCCAGTCAAAGTAAAAGAAGTGTACAGGCACTCCAAGAGTGCTTTGTCAGTGAAGGAGTTCTGGCTCTGCATCATGTAGCTGTCTCGAAAGCAGTATTGGGTTTCCTTCTTCCTTGCTCACCTTTAAAACAATAGAAGCAAAGGGTATATAATTTTACCATCTGTTGATTTAGATAAATATGATCTGAGTAGACTTGCAGGACAACTATGTACCTTTTTTCATAGGGTCAAGGACACTGGTCTGGTCAGACTTCTTTAAAGGTATCTATTTAATAGTAAAATAGTTAATAATAACTTGAAACATATTGAGTCAACATCTATATTAGTTACATATTATTTTTGTGCTTCACCATCCCCCAATCCCCTCCCCAAACACATATAGAAGGTAAGGACAAGGACAACTTTTTCTTACCATAATGTAGAACCTTGAGATCAAACTCAGGTTATCATGCTTGAAGTCTGAGCCATCTCCTTAGCAGGAATATGGAGTTGTGCATGTAATTACACATAATAATTCTAAATGATAGAGACACATTTTCTGAAGTGATACACAGAAAATTTGCAAGCAAGTTAAATTTCAGTCTTGAATATGGCTTTACATTTCTACGATAATGAGTGCCAATTGGTAATCTATTCCATATATCTCCAGTAACTACAATAAGGGTCAACCAATAATCTATTCCATACGTTTCCAGTATAAAACAACCCACAATGTAGGTGCTGTCCTATTTTCTGTTCTTTTTTAAAAATCTATTCTAGAAACCAGTCCTTTGGCACTCAACTTAGATACCTCTGACCCTAAAACTCAGAAGGCAGAGGCAGGATGGTAAGAATTCGGTTTAAGACCTGCCTAAACAACACAGTAAGTTCTGGGTCATCCTATATGATGACAGACATCAAATCTCAAAACAGGAAAGGAAGAGAGATTCCCCGTGCTTCTCATTAATATAATAATATTACTATAATTATCCTTTATTTTGTGTGACCATAACACCTCCCCTTTTCTTTATAGAATGATGTGTTGCCAGGGCCTAATGTTCTCATTGAGTAGTGGAAACCTCCCAATTCGTCATCTGTTAACGGACTGAGTAGAGAAAACTTACATAAATTAAGCGGGTGAATAAATTCATAGCTGTGAATGGAAATGTTCCCAACACAAGGCAAGTAATAATTCACAACGATCAGGAGGAAATTACCAGAATTAAAACTGGGTCCTAAGGCTAGGACTTTCCCATCCTGTTAGAACAGCAAGATTGAAGTGCTAACTAGTTCAAGAACACTTGCTAGTTTACAAAATCCTGTCAAGTCAGCTGTCTCTTATCCCCGGCACAGATCACTGCTTGGTGCATCCACATACTTACCACACTTAGGATTTCTCTCCCATAGTGTGCTGCCTCAGCCACCAAGGAGTCAAGCCACATGGGCTAAGGATTAAATCAAGATATGCATAGAGTATTATTAAGCATATAGAAAAGAGACAATCAACAAGGTCAAAAGTCAGCCCCAAGCTCTAGGAGACAATGTTGATATCACATACAAGCTTCAAGGACAAATTGCTTTTCAAAGGCTTATTCCAGTTCTGTGAGGCTAGCATGAGGTATACATATTTGCCTGGCCAAATTGATACTTCTGAAGCAGCTCGTGAGCAGATGCCTGGCATCAGCTTGGTCCATCTGGAAGCATTTATGGTAGATGAAGGAGGGGTCTGACTCCCCGTACTCCTGCTTGCTGGTCCACATTTGCTAGAAGGTAGACACTGAACCCAGGATAAAGCCAACAATCCAGAGTAAGTACTTGTTCTAAGGGGTAGCAATGGTCTTGATTTTCAGGATCTTAATTTATGGTAGCCTCATGGCTCCATGCCCAGGGAAGAGGGCTGAAAGAACACCTATGGACACTGCAATTGTTCAGTGCCAATGGTGATGAGACCATATGTTTGAAGTATGTCACCAGATTCCACAACAATACCAGTAGTGCACCCAGGGATGTACAGATAAAGCACCACCCAAATGTCCATGCACATGGCGGGTGTTGAAAGTGACCAATATTATCTGTATCATCTACTCTCTGTCAGTCTTGAGGTTCAAAGAGCCCTTTGTTAGCAACAATGGGTATCCCCCAGGAGCCATGACAGTTTTAGAAGATGTGATACCAGATCTTCCGGATGTCTTCCCAGTTGTTGACAATGCAGTGTTTGATAGATATGTCAGGGTCAGAATATCCCTCTGGACTTGGTCTCATGGGCTGTATCAGAGTCCTTCTGGCCCATGCCTACCATGATGCCTTGATGTCAGGGATAGCTCTAGGATGAAGCAGAACCTGGCTCTGAGGGCATCATTACCAATAAATCCTGCTTTTTACATGCAAGAGCCATTGTATGAGGATCTCCATATTTTCTTCTTCTAATGCCATCAGCAGAGGACAGATGGGGGGAACAGTAAAAAGATGCATGGTACAGACCAGAAGTAGAGAGTGGGCCTAAATTTTTCTTTTTATAATTGGTTATTTTATTTATTTACCTGTCACATGTTATCCCCCCTTCCCAGTTTCCCCTCCACAACCCCCTCTCCCCTCAGCCCCCAGACTCTGAGGGTATTTCTACCCCCTACCCACCGACTCCTGACTCAGTGGCCTAGTGTTCCCCTATTCTGAGTCATCATTCTTTTTACCTTCAAACTCTTCCACTACAAAATGAGCACAATAATTCATCAATATCATTGTTTCAAGGAGTTAGTAAAGCATACAAATTTTCTGGCAAGGAGGTGAAGACAGATGGTGGGTTACACCATCACGGTTATAACTCAGAACCTAATCATAGTACACACAGGGATGCTTTAAATCCAAGAAGTATGATGCTATCAGTAACTGTTAGGTGAGTAATTAAATATCATCAATATAGGTCTGAAGATATACCAGGCCTAACGTAAGGGTCAAACAGAAATTAGAAACATGAAGTAAAGTGAGATATTAAACAAAACCTGGAGAAGTCACTGTCTTAGGTGCAGCTCAGCCCCATCATTATCACTGGAAGATTGGAGCCCATGCCTGGGGCAAGTGTTGACCACTTAGCATCATGCCTTATCAGTCTCATAAGAGTCTATGTTGTAAATATGGGTTAACTCTGGGCACAGATTCCACTTCGTCTGCCTATTGTACCCCTTACATTATGGGCAGGATATCCCTACCCTCTGCTGCCCCCAACTGCCTCCTTGATGATTACTAGAACCCGAAGAGGCATGGTTCTCCTCTCATGCTCTTTACTTGTGGACGTAATTTTATTGTTCTTGCACCAAGATCACTATAGTGGCTAGAAGAGAAATGTCCCCCATTGGCTCATATTTTCCAATGTTTGGGCAATAGGGGATGGAACTACTTGCTAAGGATTAGGAGGTGTGGCCTTATTGGAGGAAGTGTGTCCCTGGGGATAGGCTTTGGTTTTCAAAATCATCAACTGCTCTCTCTGGGGCCTGTGGCTTCATGAATAGAGCTCTCTAGCTCCTTCTCCAGCACCATGGCTGCCGGTATGCTGCCATGATATTGGCCTAACTTCTGAAACTGTCAGCAAGCCTCAGTTAAATATTTTCCTTTGAGTTACTATAGCTATAGCCATGGTGTCTCTTCACAGCAACAGAACACTGACCAAACAATCATTGTAAAAGGAAAGTCTTCCTGGAATCAATCAATGGACCAGGCAGGAGTCACGCCAAAGACAAAACGTATACCCCAGTAAAACACTCAGAAATTAAAACATGTAATAAGTAAGTAAATGCACTGCTTTTAAAGGGGGCTTTAAAGGGATCTAGGATATTTGTTTGATTTCAGTCAAGTACTCCAATATTATGGCCATAAATGTAAGTATGAATGAGTGTTTTCAAAGGCATATGGGTTGTGAGTAAGTACTCTTAGATCTTTCATCCCTGGGCTCACCTCAGGTAAAAGCTGTTAAACACATTCATGTGTGTTATTTCAGTTCATGCAATCTCTTATTTGAATTGAAAATAGAATGTGATTATCACACAACTAAAAGATCTCTTAAACTATCACTTCAATGAACTGTTGCTAATTAGAGTGTGAAGACAAAGAAAGGGACACAAAAAGGAATGTGTCTGGCCATCAGAGGCAGAAGACAACAGAATGCTTCAGGGTGATGTCACATGGTTAAAGTGGACTGGGCAGGGAAAAGACATGAAACACAGAAGTAAAAGTGGGTGGGATGGAACTAAAAATCCATTTTTCTCAGACCTCCCTTGCCACGATGGTTTGATTTGATTCCCTCTTTTGCATGGGGGAGGATTTGGCAATGTCTTATGTTCTCCTTGGTACAACATATATAAACAGTATCCCTGAACTTCAAATCGTAGGAGGGTAAGTTTTATTCACATAGCTAAATTTCAATGAGTTTATATGATTTTTGTTAACTTATGACTAATGAAAACGCTTGCACATGAATAGATTTCTTTGTTAAGGAGCTTTTAATTGTTCCTTTGTTAGGGATATTATATGCATTTTGACTCTGCCCACTGCTGCGTTTTTTGCAAATACACAAGTGGGTAAGTCCAGGCTAGGCAAGACCGTTCTGCCATATGATTTTAAATGTTATGTAAACAGTCATCTTGAAGACTGTTGCAGGCTAAAGTGTTTGTTATCTGGCCTTTTAAGATAAAAAGGTTACTGACTACCTATATGGATGTTATCCTCTCATTTGAAAATTTCAAAAGCTGGGTGGCTTTTAAACAAAACAAGAACCTTCAGTAGCTGAGCACTTTCATCTGGCTGGCACACGAACCATAGCAGAGGAGGAAATGACAGTTATTACCTGGATTAAATACATAGCTAGGAAATTGCTAAAGCACACTTCCGCTTTGTCTATGAGAGAATAGCATGTAAGGGACTGATATTAGTAAGTCCTGCCTTGAGTGTGGATAACACTATCCAGTAAGCTGGGAGCCTGGATAGGACAAGGAATGGAAAGGAAGCAAGCTGCCAGCTAGATTGATTTTTAGTAGGTATGGCTTTGCTAATACTGCCATGTCCTGTGGATTCCAGTCTTTAAACATAAACTTAGACTAGTCAGTCCACAGTGGCTCACTATTGGCAGTCTTTCACGATTGCACACACACCTTTCCCTGAACATATGTGTTAGTACTGCTGGTCACCAACCATGGACTGCAAAACCGGTTCTGTGACTCCTGTGATCACTATCCTGAGGAAGACTGTATGGAATTACCATTGTATTTTTAAAACATGACAAATGCATTTAGTTCTTTCTGACCCGAAAGTAATTAAATTCTTCTCAGTCCTGTGAGCCAAACACAGAAAGGGAAATCGCAGGCCTAGAAAGGTATGGGTACTTTCAGGGGGTTGTTCATTTTCTTTCTTATCGGATGTGGAAATGACTACACGTTCCAGACTGTGTGTCCTAGAAATGTGTTCAGACAGTTTTCCTTTTCATCATGTTTGCTATCAGAAACTTAAGTGAAATTGTTTATTATTTTTTTAAGGATGAAAGTTTCCTTCCTCACATTCATTTATTGTGATCCCTCCCTCATCCCTTCATCTCTACAGTGAACAGAGCCACGTGGAGGCAGGTTCTGGTAGAATATCTCTTATGTACTGTTGAATGCTATGAGTCTTGCCTAATACAGTTATGGCCTATTAAGAACAGAGATGTGTAGTAAACATACTGAGTTTCTTCTGCCTTAGACCAGGTATGTGTCCAGATAAAACAAACACATGGCCTTATATATTTTAATATGCCTTAGGCAGCAAAATAGCTGAGCAGTTGCCTACTGTCTATGCTGTTAGAATCTATTTCCTATCCATAACCCAAGTTATTACTTACTATGTTTCATCTGGGCTGCTCTTAGCTCCAACCAGGCAGGCTTCTGGGCCATATTCTCTTGGCCCATAGCCCTAAGTGGCTTTCTCTTGCATTCTTCTATTCCTTACTGTTTTCTCTCTCCTTCTCATGGTCTCAGCTTGGGAAACCTAAACCCACCTATGTCTCTCTTCCCCAGCTGTTAGCTGCTGGCATCTTTATTTACCAATCAGAATTAAGAGGAGGCAGGGTCTCTCAGTGTCTTATTTCCAGAGTCTTTGGTCTTATGGGCAAACAGTTTTGAGGCACGAAATTAGCATTAGAGTGCCAGCAGCATTAGGCTAACCCACTATGGGAAGGCTTTCTGTTTATTCCCCAATCACTTGGTTTGGATGAATGGATACCACAAATTTGTTCATAAAAATGGAAAACACAGATTCTCCTGTTGTATTACATTAACACATCATTCCTTCCAGGGCTAGCTGCTAGTTCTTTTCATCCTATTGAGTTGGTTCTATGGATCTAACCAGGTCATCAAGTATTGTGTCTTTACCCATTGCACATTCTTGCTGGCATTGCTTTTGTCAATATTATTATTCTGATTTTTGTAATGTATGTGACATGATATGAGAAAACTCCAAAGATGGTGCCTTTCTTAGGAGTGTTTCCCAGTGAACTTTCCATGGGACTTTTAGGACAAAAGCTTTGAAAGATATCTTGCAGGCAGTTATAAAAGATGTACACTTCTTAAAGTCCAATTCCTTCAGACATGTCACAGACCCAAGACAAAGCCCTTATCCACACCCTCTTGAATATAAAAAAAAAAAAAACTGATTCAAGTATAAAGCTCAGATTTGCTTTATTGTTGCTGAGACAAACAGGAGTTTCTCTGTTCGGTCTTGAAGCACAATGGTTTTGTTCACCAAGTGAAGGTCAAGTCATGCTTTTGCTGTGGTCTAGGCAGACTGAGCAGGTTGATGGAATGCAATTCCAGTTTTCTTATTGTTCTGTTATAGATATCTGAAGAAGTCATGATACCAAGTTATTTTAGCTCTTAGTAGATCTTATAGACATATCTAGAATCAAAACCAACTAAAGTCCAATGTCCCTGAACATTGAGTCTATGTACCATATAAAGGGGGGGGGGGTTGAACTGATCTCAAAACATCTAAGCTTTGTTCAGATGAAATTCCCATGGTTATCATTAGTATGTGGACCTCATAGTTTCCAACTTGACTGTAATGAATATGTCAAGAGCACATTGCAAATGAAGTTATAGCACATTTTTCACTGTAAGTGAACTCATAACCCCTTGGGGAGTTCTTTAACTAGTATGCACCATATGACATTTTATTTCCTATTTATTTTTCTTTCTCAATTTATTAGTTCTCTGAGAAGTTAGCACAATGAGTTTTGATCACATTCATATCCTCTCTCTCAACTCCTCTCAGATCCACACCTACTTCCTTATACATGTATAAACTGCATACATACATACATACATGTATGTAGTTTTTTATATATACTGCCGCAAACTCTTAAATATATGGCCTTCCACTGGGCATGTTCAACCCATCAGTTCCCAAGCACTAAAGAAAGCTAACCTTCCCTCATTGCATAGCAATTAATGGTCAATAGCTCCTCGGGTGCGCGGGTGGAGGGCTCCCCAATATTTATGCTGGGAGTTTTGTCATGTTTCAGCTTGTTCATGTTTTGTGGATGCTGTCAGTCATTGTGAGTCCATATGAGGAGCTGATCTGCCATGTCCAGGCTGGTTCCTTTAAGTCATTCTTGACTTGGGCTCTTTTAATTTTTCCTTACACTTTCTGTATGGAACCTGGAGCCTTGGAATGAGGGTATAGGATACGGAGGTACCATTTAGGACTGAGCATTCAAGAGTATCACTCTCTAGACCTTGATCAGTTGTGAGTCTGTGTTCAACTTCCATGGCCTGCAAGAAGGAGCTCCTCTGATGAGGACCAAGTTAAGTCATTCAGAATGGGTTTAATATTAGTTTAGTAAAATAACAGGACTAAATTTCCCAATGAGGCTCATAACATGTCTAGCTATGATGACGGTGCCACATATGGGTTTTCCTCTGTGGAGCAAGGCTGAAGTTCACCCAGAAAGTAGATGGTTACTTTTATGTCATTTATGCCACTGTTGTTTCATTAGACTTATTTTGCCAGCACACCCCTTAAGTGTAGCTCGCAAGGCTTTGTAACATTACATAAAATGGCACTATCCGTTCCTTATATCTTCATTGGGAATACTAACTGGAGTTTGGTTGGAGCAGAAGAAGTTCAAGTCAAGGCAACAGCATCTGTGTTGTCCTAGCAGATACAGGGCACGGGATCTGGTGCAGCACTAGACTCAAGGCTGAGTGGGGCTAGAGGATGAGAGCTCTGGCTGGATTCGGATTCACATTAGGACAGCTTCTGTGTCACAGTGACAGGGGACACTGTGGAAAATTCTTACAGGATCTAAATCAATTTGATGATGAGTTTGCTTGTGTGCTAGAGATCACTTTCTAATAGGAAATTAATTAGCATCTCTTGAATGGAGATGTTGTGAGGGGTTCTGAGAGTTCACTGGGTAAAAGGTGACATTCTTTGTGTGTCTCATTGGTAAGGACAAGCATGAGAAACTGCCAAGGTGTTCAGGGTAGATGCAAGAAAGGAGAGGTAAAGTACAATGAAATCAAGCAAGGCCTATGAGGGGTTAGTGTTGACTGTCAACTTGTCAGAGTCTAAACTCATCTAGCAGACTAACCTCCAGGCGATTTGCAAGGATACTTTAGAATAGCGCAGCCTCTAGGCATTCCCAGGAAGGATTATTTTGATTAGATTGATTGACTTGGGAAGGTCACTCTGGTCTTGGATAGCACCTTTCTCTGGGATGGTGTCCAGAAAGATGTCTGAGTGTGAATGATCCAGTGTCATTCTCTGTTTCTGCAACCCCAGCAGCTGTATGAAGCTCCAGGCCCTGGGACCTCCTGCCACAATACACTACTATAATCTCAAGAGTGGCGTCAACATAAAACATTTTCACCCAAAGTTTCCACCCCATGGTATTTTATTATGCAATAGGAAAAGTTCATGACATCCTTGGATGTGGACCCCCCAGTAAGGCCACAAGGTACTTTCTCCGGGACAATCGAGAGTCTGAGCTATTTTCTTTTCGAGAGAGCAAGGAGAATATAGATCTGATCCATAGCTGCAAGTAGGAGGGTATGAATAGGAGAATAGAAACCAAAGCATGGCTCACTAAGCCACTAATGACAGTAACCTGGCAGGAAACTGAAATGTATGCGCCAATAAAGGCCAGAGACACCTAGGTAGCCTATGTCCCATCTGATGGAATCTGGCTGTCTTCAGAGAGTCTGTTACTGTAATGGAAAACGGTGGTCTAGGCAGGCCACATACCATACTTTTAGAATGCTTAGATGCATGAGCTGTATGCTAAAGCCCCTCAAGTGTCTTAGACTGATACTATATCATGTCTGGCAGCTGAAGCACATCTGCAGGCAAGCCTCAGTCCCTGGCTTTCACGTCATTCATCATTTTACTTATGTGATTGGTCAAGCTGACCATCTTATTTATGATACATTTCCCAACGGAGCAGGACAGCCATGTGCCCAGAAACATGACTCTAAGCTAACACAATCGGTAGAAGTTTATAAACAGGCAGGGTTTAATCGCAAAAGAAAGAGGAATAGAAACTTTATACCTTGCCTCCCATAGGCCCTTTGCTCCTGTGGATATAACCTGCTCCCAGCCTCTGACTCGCACAAGTTAAATTTTAATTATTTCATTCGAGAAGGATTCTAAAGGCAAGATGACTTTTTTTGTGTGTCTTATTAAATTATACTCAGCAGAGAAGAATATCAAAATACTGAAGGGAATGGTACAAAACTGGAAAACTGGACCCCAGTTTATGTATAATAGAACTTTGTTTAGCTGAAGCAGTGGCTAGCTTCTTACCATTACCCTCTACAAGATGTTCTTGTAGATGGACTTGAGCAATGCCTCATGCCTATATATATTCCTAAGCCCTGTAGAAAGCTAGGTATGCGTATAGAAGAAGATCTCAATGCATGAGATTGAAACAAGCTAGTTTCACCATGGCATATACATACACACATGTAAAATATGATATGTGTATAATACATAAAATATGTTTATGCATGGATGTGTCCCCCTTATTGCTATCAGACAGACACCATCTCATCTTTCTTTATTATACCTCTGTCTTAGTCAGGGTTTCTATTCCTTTACAAACATCATGACCAAGAAGCAAGTTGGGGAGGAAAGGGTTTATTCAGCGTACACTTCCACATCACCAAAAGAAGTCAGGACTGGAACTCAAGCAGGTCAGGAAGCAGGAGCTGATGCAGAGGCCATGGAGGGATGTTACTTACTGGCTTGCTTCCCCTGGCTTGCTCAGCCTGCTTTTTTGTAGAACCCAGGTCTACCAGCTCAGGGATGGCACTGCCCAAAATGGGCTCCCCCCACCCCCTTGATCACTAGTTGAGAAAATGCCTTACAGCTGGATCTCATGGAGGCATTTCCTCAACTGAGGCTTCTTTCTCTGTGATCACTCCAGCTTGTGTCAAGTTTCCACAGAAAAGAAGTTGTACTCCCCCCTTCTTTCTGTATGTCTGAACATTCTCAGTACTCAGATGTTAAGTTAAATGTCAACTCCTAGGAAGTTCCCATCTCATCTGTCCCTTCATTTATACTACTGCTCACTGAGATATTTACATGTTTTCAACGTCTCGATTGCATTCTGAAATGTCAGTTTCATCGTTTTAAATTTCTACTTTATGTGCCTGAATATTTTGCCTGCATGGATGGCTGTATAACACACAAGTGCAGTGTCCGTGGTGCCCAGAAGAGGGCGTGAGATTCCCTGCAACTGGAGTTACAAATGGTGATCTGTTATGTGGATGCTGAGTGCCAAACCTGTATCCTCTGCAGGAACAGTTAGCTCTCTTAACCATTGACTCATCTCTCTAGCCCCCGGAAATGTCACTTTCTTTGCTTTTTGGGCCATGTGTAATGCAATTACACTGATAGGTAAACTCTGAATGCAGAGTTCAGAGGTCATTCTTATCCTTATTGTAGTTTTCTTGCTTGTGATAAGACGCCACATAAAGGAGGATCTATAAAGAGAAACAAACAAAATTACAGACCAGTCAACGGCAAGCCCAATGTATTAAAATCATTATTGGGTTTATCTGAATATAGTAAATTAGTATGTGCAGAAGAGGAAAAAACTATGTAGACATGCAGACAGGTGTAGGTGGTCCTACAACTGTTCATATTTTGATATTAATCCCACTTCTGCAAGAAGGGCTGCCCAGTAACGTACTCACATAGGTGACTTCATCTGACCCTTCCCATTTTAATTAGTAAAGTAAAGGAGATAGCCAGTGATTGGGCAGGGAAGGGAGGTAGAGAGAGAGTATCAGAGGTCAGAGGATGGGAGAGGACCAAGACAGGAGTTCCAATATGGACCTCGGGAAGGATGGATTAGATACAGGTGGGCTTTATTGGTATTAAGTAGCTATGAACATTTAAGGATTTTATAGGTCAAATATATAGAAGGGCAGTTTGTATCTTTGTCCATTTGAAGTAATCTTGTTGTGTAGAGGGGTTTGTGGATTGAGAATTGAATATATAAATATGTATGAAAAGCTATCGGGCCTTAGAGTTGTGCTTGTGCTGGGGTTTGGGGTAAATAAACACCCTGGGACAGAGGCAGTAGGACAGGCAGAGTAAATTGAGCAGGGAGGAGAGTTGTGCGGATGGAGTGAGATCGTGGAGGTGGCTCGAACCAAGCGACAGAGTCTGTGGGCAGCTCCATACTAGAAGCTGTCCTGTGGAGTGAGACTACGGCCTGATAAAGAGATGTTTCATTTTTTTAAAAAATATTTACTGCAACAGACAGGGGCAGTAGAAGAAACACACATTTTAGGTCAACTCACAGAACATTTTTTTTTTAAACCAACCACTATATGACAATTTGATTCTCCTTGAAAATCATAGTAGATAAAAAAATTAAATTTTGAGTTACTCTAACCAAATAGGTTATTTTAGTTCACTGAAATATGGATACAACTTTATGGTAGTTCAAAATCCACATGATTACTACTAATATGAGTGTGTCCACTTGTGTATGTGTGTGTTTATGTGTGTGTGTGTGTGTGTGTGTGTTTCTGTGTGTGTGTTTATGTGTGTGTGTATGTGTGTGTGTTTATGTGTGTGTATATGTGTGTTTATGTGTGTGTTTGTGTGTGTGTTTATGTGTGTGTGTATGTGTGTGTGTTTATGTGTGTGTATGTGTGTGTTTATGTGTGTGTTTGTGTGTGTGTTTATGTGTGTGTGTATGTGTGTGTTTATGTGTGTGTATGTGTGTGTGTTTATGTGTGTGTGTATGTGTGTGTTTATGTGTGTGTGTTTATGTGCATGCCACAGCATAGGTGTATAAATCACAGGACAACTTTGGAACCTGACTCTGTCCTTTAATGTCTATGTGATTTCCAGCAATTGAACTCAGCAATAAGCCTGTGAACCAACTCATGGGCCCCCAATAGTTCTGTGCGGGTGCACTCTATTAAATGATCCAGAACTGTATTCATAATGTTTTTTCTCTCTTTCTTTAGTCTCCAGCGTGTACTCCCATGTCTTACATGACATAGGAACAGTGAGTACTTGTTTAATTAATGATATGTTGAAAATTAATTACTTCGCCCTCATAGAGACATAGGGACGAGTACTTAGCTCATTGCTTCATGGACTGACTCATGGTACAGAGTAATTGGAACACTGCAAAAATGGACTGAACAATTCCATAGTATTTTAGTAATTTATAAATTGCAAATTACAGTCTTGATTCCGTTTTTAACAATCTCTCCTGGGATGGCTTGCTGTCTGCAATGTGAACTCGGATGTGTAATCTTTAGGTTCCTGTCATATTCTCTGGGCTCCAACAAACTTAACTTCAAGGACTGCTAAAAAGAAGACAATGCTCAACAAATTTTAAGTAATATGATTAAGGCACAACTTTCCCCCAAATTATAATTTCCTAAGACATTAAAACCAAATTAAAGAGTTATAAATACTTGAGTTTCAAGGCAGAAATATAAAACTGTTGAATTGATATTCAGTCTGAGCTGTGCCTGAGGCAAAGAGCAAGAGGACACATTGTTTTTCCACAAAATCTGAAAGCTCGCTGGGAATTTATTGTGTCCACAGGTAAATAAGAACATTAAGATCTTAGGAAGCAGGAGTGTTTGCCAAACAAAATTTATAAGGATATCCATCACAGAGGATCAGCCTTTCTGTCTCATTTCTCGGACAGAGAAGCCCATACATTTAAAAGTATTATACAAGCTACTACTGTAGCTTAGGACTATAGGTGAATGTTGTGCTAAGGTGTGATGCTTAAAATTTAAAGAACTAGCCTTTAGATCACTTCTTTGCCCATTCCTTACATTCCCTAAGATAGAAACAAACAAACAAACAAACAAACTTTTACAATAAAGCAAAGGGTGTACTGGGGGCAGGCAGGATGGAAGCAGGAGAGACCAGATGGGGGAAGAGCAGAGGGAGAGGTGACTGGAATGCATTTGAGGGGTGGAATGTCACAGCTCCATCTAGAGTTGGATCTGGGCAGCACATCTCCAGCTACAGTCACTGTTGTGAGCACCGCAATGCTCTTATAGTAAGAAGAACATTGTCCTATAATAATTCACATCCCAGGACCCGGGCAGATCCTGAAGCACAAATACTATAGGATTCCAGGTCTGACTGTCTACACATTGCATCTTACCACATATGCAAAGTTGGCTTTGACTTTGTCTTAGTCCATTCTTAGCTAAAAGAGGGTGGAAAGAGACTTCACTGGGCTCTTTTTATTTTTCCTTATATGCAATGCCCATAATGGGATGCGAATTTCCAGTATTTTGTTGTTCAGGAATTCTACTACTTACTGCTAAGAATTCTATATCATGCTCTAAGTTGTAGTGCCAAGTACTTGTCTGATAGGCACAGAAGTGGAAGTGTGCTATATTGATATTGGTAGTCTCCAAAGTAAGAACACTCCTGTAAGAAAAGGCCCCACCAGGGTGTGATTTCATAAGGATTATAGATAGAAGGACATTGTGGGGCTGGTTTATGGTGAGCAATAGGGAAGCATCAAACCAATCAGAACAATCAATAATTACACTCCTCATGACTGCTGCAGATGATGTCTGTGTTTGCCATACCAATGTCTTTTCTGAAGAAAGAGGACAGAATGTGGAGTCTGAATACGTGTATGACTTCTCTCTACTTACTAGGAGCAAAGAAGGTGATATCTATGCACCCGGATTGCTCAGTGCTCCTCTTCTTGGAATTATTATTATTTTTCTTAGTAATGTGGTTCTGGGAAATGATCTACTTTTTGTCTCAGATACAAGGGTCAAGATCTCAAATTTCAGTATTGCATCATACGTTATTTGATTTGAGAGGTTTATTGTTTATCTATGGTGTGTGTGTGTACGTTTGTGTGTTTGAGTAAGTGTTGGGTGAGTCCATGTCACCACACATGCATGCCACAGCATATAATGGAAAATGTTTCTCTCCTACCTTGTTGAGACCCAGTATCTTCTATGTATTTGCATCTCATCCTAGCTTTCCTTTAAACTTCTAGCTGTTTCTCATGTCTCTTCCTCGATCTTGCCATAAGAATACCTCAATTTCAGATATATACCATCACATCAAGTTTCTACCTAGGTAATGGGGCTCAATCTCAGGTTGTCACACTTTCCGGGTTCTCTATCTCCCCAGCCTTCAGTATATTTGCAGATGGCAACAGTGTTTGTGAGTAGGAGTGATAGATCAGAGCTAATACAAGTTTCTACATTGTGTTGTTGATACAATGTCACAGGGACAAGCTTCCCCTCACATTTGTAGCCAAGCCTGTTAGCTGCTGTTGGGGTAACTTTCTGGAGTAACACAAGTATCATAAGCAGGGGCTTTGTAATTCTGGGAGAGGTAATAAACAGAATACTGATGCTGACATTGAAACCTGTAGATTCAGCTGAGTAAGCGCGTGTCAACGCCTATGAACCAATATACTCTCCTTTATATAAGAACTCAAATTGAGTAGTTACTGATTTGAAAAAAAATGAATTTTTTAAAAATAGTCAGTAGTTCTCTATAGTCTGGCTTCAGTTAGCATCTTGTGTTCAACTTCTATTGCCTTTCTTGTCTGAAATTACTTTTGTAACTGCACTTTCCTCTAACTATGCTGAGTTCTTGTTGTCGCCCTAGAAGGTAGAATACCCCAACCCAATGCTAGTGCCTGAGCTTTTGCAAAAAGCCCTTGTATCTCTAAACATTCTACATCTTAGTCTAAGTTTTTCAAAAGTTTGGGTTTCTCGTGAAGACTCTTCTGAACACTCCACATGAACTTACAGTTTTATAGCTACATCGCCCTCTTCTAGCATCTGTGGGCACCCACACACATGTGAACATGCTCATATTAGTTACATATGTCCAGACATGTAAATATAAATAAATATTTAAAAATAAAACTAAGAGAAATTCTTCAAAAAATCAAAGAATTCTCACTTCAGATTAAAGACTATTGCTTTTCCTTGGTTACTTTAACAAATGTAGGATTTGAATTGGTAATATATCTATGTTACAGTTATTACATTTGTCACCTCCTTGTAATGTAAAAGAAATAATTTGAGGGGTTCAGAAAGTCTAATGATTAAAATGAATCTCATATCACGTTTACTGTAGAATCCCAAATTATAGTCATTGGATTTCTAAGGACTCACAGAAACAAGTAGCCAGTAGTACACCTGTCAGCATGTTTACTGCAGCATGTTACAGAGCAACAAAACACTGAATACAGGCAGGTAAAAGAATTATGGATATTGGCTAATTTATACATATGTACACCTTGAGAATACATAATTATATATGCAATTAGGATATTTATAGTTAGATGGACTAATAACAAATACTTAATGGGAGGTTTTGACATTGTACAGCACATTCAACATTCAATTGTAGGAGAAACCACATAATATAATTAAAAGGTATTAAAGCAAGTTATAGTCTGTTATATTGAAATTATTTTACTTTTTATACTTTTCTATATTGATATGAGATGCATAGGCTATGTGATATGTCACTAAAATTTTCTAGAACATTCCTTCAAGAAAATCATTTAAGGGGCTGGCAAGATGGTCCAGTGGTTAAGAACATGTGTCATTCTTGCAGAGATCTCAGGTTGAGTTTTCAGCACCTATATGGTATCTCACAAATATCAGCAACCAGAGGTTCAGGGGATCTGATGCCTCCATTTGACCTCCTTGAACACTGTACTCATGCTATATATAGAATTTATCTAAGCAAGCATACATACACAAACACATAAAAGTTTTTAAAGTCCCTTAAAAAATAATTATATGTGTTACTAGATGTTAATACAATTTATGTTTATACATGCATACAAATTTTATGCATATATACATTTGTGATTATCAAGAAAAACAAAAGCAAGTCCAGTGAATAAGTAAAGTTAACAATTAGTTCGCCATTGAATGAACAACACCATTAAGTTGTTCAGTGAAGAATAAAGTTAAGTCATTATCTTAAGAGTTGTCACAGATCCCTCCTCAGGACAAAAGAGTGTCTTCTACACTAGAAATTATAGTCTAAGATCACTCTATCTTTAAGACATACCAGAGCCTGGGGCTCTTCACAATTTGACTGAACTGTCTCAAAGACTTTGAAATCTTTCACACCATTAGTTCCAGGGGCTATATACTTAGATGTTGACAGATTTTCTTTTTAAAAATTGAAAAATATAAATCATAGATTGAGTGCAATGGCTTGAATGTGGTTTCAGTATCTCCAGGCCTTTATGATTTTTAATTGAATTTTCATTGTGAAATATTAAGTTTGAATAATGGTGTTTGGGAATAGGGCGTTTAAAAAGTGATCTATAGTATTACACAGATTATATGGATTCACTGAGTAGAGTTTAATGATTGAATCCTAGTGGCCTATTAGCAAGATCAAAAGAGGCTGGGAAATAGGCATGTGTGTGCATGACCCTGTCTCATGCTGTATCATCTTGGACTCTAGTAATTAGGAGCTAAGAACAGATGTAAACTGTGAACCTTGAAACACCAAAAACATGCTATCTTAGGGTTTTACTGCTGTGGACAGACACCATGACCAATGCAACTCTTATAAGAATAACATTTAATTGGGGATGGCTTATAGGTTCAGAGGTTCAGTCCATTATCATCAAGGCAGGAACATAGCATTCAGGCAGACATGGTACAGAAGGAGCTGTGTGTTCTACATCTCTATCTGAAGGTTGCTAGTAGACTACTGGCTTCCAGACAGCTAGAAGAAGGGTCACACCCACAGTGACACACCTATTCCAACAAGGCCACACCTTCCAATAGTGCCACTCCCTGGGCTGTGGATATACAAACCATCACCCATGCCAAAATTAACTTTCCTCTTTCCATAAGTAGTCTGATTAAATTGTTTTGTTATGGCAATGAAAAACTAATGTTCAACATAATTTAGTTTAATGTGCATTTGTTCAAATAGTCATTCTGAAGTCACAGGAAAGCTATGGCCAAATGCAAGGATGAATAGGAAAGGCCAGTCATTCACCAAAGAACAAATGCAGACATCCAGAGACATAGTATCATCTTAAAAATTAGTGATGACTAACAGTTATAGTCTAACATAGTGCTGCATCTCATTGTATGCTAGAGAAGTAGTTATTTCAAATTTTAGTGCTTTCTGTGGACAGTTGCAAGTGAGGAGCGGTTGAATAAGTACCTCAAGGGATTCCAAGCGAAGACACCATTAGATTGTGTACCCACATCTTCGGGACAAGATAGTGCAAATAAAAACTCCAATCTTCCTGAGTGTAGCATGCATACTTCAGAGAAAATCTTGAAAACTAATTGAATAATTAAAAGATGAAGTGTGGGCGAATAATTTCCTAAGACTCATTGTGCCTGTTTTAGTTGGTAAAGACACTAGGAACGATTATTAAACAAGAAGCAGGCTCAATGCCCTGTGTCATGTAAAATATCCTTTTGTTCTGTCTACTTCATGATTCAAGCCTATTTTTCAATCATATACAGTGGCATTTACTCCTCCATTGCCAGGCTACTAAATGTCTATTTGAACTCACAGACTCTTATATCCTAGGCTTTGGATGTCCAGCAGTAAGCTGGGTTTCTGAGAATACGCTGGTCACTCCCAGTAGCTCAAAGATTAGGATCGCTTGGTTTGTTGTTTGCAAAACATAAACTGGTACTCTTTCCTCAGATATTCTCCACCAGAGCCTACTTCTAATAGAATGAAATGCAAAGCAGCAACACATTGAAGAGGTTCCCTTGATGGTTGACTATTTAAATTGTAAATTCCTTTAGTGCTGGTGAGGTTCTTAGGGCTCACTGGGTTAAGGTTTAGAGTAACGTCAGTCACATGAATTGTAATTGGGCAACACGACAATCACTAGCATCTTCATTGAGGTCACAGCATCTCAGCAGAGCTCCTTCTTTCTGACCCTATCTGCTGGTGTTGCACTGGCACTTGAGGATCTCACCTGGGAGCTGCCCTTGGTACTATACATCCTTCACAAGCTCCTGTCACATGCTCCTTTGAACCTTCTTTCTTTTATTATTCTTTCTGTCAGGTACCTGATGAGTAGAGAATGCTCACAGTGAGGTGTGAGGAGTGGAGGTAATGAAGTATGTGGAACGGAAAAGGCATAAGATGCTGTCATGTGGCACATGGGATTCATTGCCCTGTGTGGATGGAGGGTCTCACTTCAGTACTGCCTGGCATCTAGTTCTGGACACTGAGCTTTGCCAACAACACAGAGCAGGTATGTGTTCATCACTTCCAAGCAGGAACTTGGCTCCCTGCAGTTTGTTGTCTCTCTTTTTTATTAGGCAAAATAGTAATTCTTGCTTGGAAAACTAAGTACTCTGCCATTCCAGATTTCAGAACAAAATGTGGCTCAGGATTGGGCCTACACTCAAAGGATACTTGGTTATGTGACTAGTGTACAGATGTGTGTTGTGAGCCAGGGTGGCTTCGTTTATTGACTTGGCTGTGGATTATGGGTGGATGAGGAATGTGTAATTTGTCTGTCTATTTAGTTTTGAACAAACTGTTATTAGTGAAGCACAACTGGGACCATCCATATCACTGAAGAGTTTTAGTGTCAGATGGACCTAGATGCCTGCTTCATCTTACATACAGAGGACATGTTCTGACCTCATAAGTGTTCATTCTTACTTTTTTAATTAATCTGTCTCCAAATAAAGGGGTGACAAATATCTGTTTTCTTGAGGTTCCTGTCAGAGATTTTCTAAGTCTATCGCAAGTCAATGACATTAATTTAGATGCCATTACCCTTTACTTGTATCTTTTATTTTGTTTCTCAAGAATTCTAAATTGGAATTTTGATAGCAAACAGCTTGCTGGATGCTGTAGGGAAATGGTGTACCATGGTGCCATGTTGACAGTTTTGAAATATTTTCTCAGGGATGAAGATGATGTCTGGAAAATGAGCAAGCTCTGAACACATGCAAGTCACATCTCATATTCAAAAGGTCCGTAATTAAATTATTGGTATAAAGCAACAGAATAAACCATAAAACATCCATGCAAGGAGTTTACTCTCAATAATGATGTTTGTGTAAAGGGAAACATGGCAACAAGCCATTGGAACCACATGTAAATTTAAAAATAGTGACTGTCAGTAAGTTCAAACTAACACAGGACCATTCACATCCTTGTACTGCATGGGTTTTCTTACTGTCCTTCAATCCTCTGAATTGTTCAAAATAACCAAAGCTCTAAAGCTTTTATCTTGCTATAAAACTCCCTAATCTTAAAATTGACCCTGCCTGAAAATATAGACTCTGTTGCAAAGCTATTTCTTGTTTTAGAAAGAAAGATGGTGTGCTGGGGCAGATCTTTCTTCCTTGGGTGTGGGAAAGAGAAGGCCCATTCATTTCAGTCTCCCTCATCTGTGAAATGAAGTTTCAGTTGTTCAGCTCTGGCTCTGGGATTTTGAATATTCCAGATCAACTCTACATTTAAGTTTGAGGTCTTTTTTTTAAAAGAGTCATTTTTGTTTACATGTAATATAAAATATTAAAATCTAGATACATATTTTAACAAAAGAATAACCGAGAGAGTGCAAAGCATCACATTTGATACCAATAACAAAGATACGAGTTAGCTTACTTGATGCCTTGGTACAGTTAATAACTATTTATTCTGATATTCTCTTAACAACTAGAATTATGTTTTGAACACCAAATGTGCTAATTGTAGAACTAGCGACAAATTCATATAGAGGGTTTTTGTACTTATTTTGAAGCATTATTTGTTGTTACAAGTTATGTAATTCTGATCTCTGTTTTAATCACCTTTGTCTACCTAGATGAGACATATGTAGCTGTACTGGCTTAAAATGTAACCTTTGGCAACTTTGCAGACATTAAACCTCCAACATTTTCTGGCTGGACCACAGTTCATAAGGGCCATTGGAAGAAGTAACCAGCATCTAGCCTCATCTCCTCTAAATACACTTCTTTTTATTAATATAGGATTTCTGGCTGAAGGAGAAGTATATACATAGCTATACTTTCATGGAAACCAAAGCTGTATATAAAATTTAAAAATTCAGGAGATCAACTTTTCATAGAACATCTTCAACAGAACCTATAGTACATAGATATAGATAAACAAATGAAGAAAACAAAGAGGAGGAGGAGGAGGAAGAGGAGGAGGAGGAGGAAGAGGAGGAGGAGGAAGAGGAGGAGGAGGAATTTGAAATGAAAACAGAGAAAGAAACTAAAACATGACATTTCATATTCATAGACTTGGTGAATAAGCAATGGTAAAATGCTTTTACTAGTGAAAAATTATCTGAGGACAATACAATGCCAGTTAAATTTCCAACAGAATTCTTCTGAGAAGAAGATAAAGAGGAGAGAGGAAAGGCAACGTGGGAGGAGGAAAGGAAGGAGAGGAGAGCTGAGGAAACACGAGTGCAGGTAAGGACAGGGGAGGGGAGGGTAAGAGAGGGCAACATCAGCCTGGAACTATAAAACAATTCAATCCTGAACAAAATACAAATCTGGGAGCATCATTGGGCCAAATTTGAAGACATCATGGACCTTGGCCTTGGCAATAAAGCAGTCATAGACCAATGGGCCAGAGGGCCCAGAAATACATTTCTATATCTTCAGCTAACTGACTCTCAACTTACTTTCTTAGTTAAGGTTTTACTGCTGGGAAGAGATACAATGACTAAGGCAACACTTATATGGGACATCATCATGGCTTGCAGTTATTCCTGGTGAGAAAGCATAGCATAATGCAGGCATACATGGTGTTGGAGGAGCTGAGAGGTCTACATATTCATCTGAAGGTAGCCAGGAGACTCTTTCTGCACTGGGCAGAGCTTGAGCATAGAAGCCTCCAAGCTCACCACCATGATACATTTTTTTCCAATAAGGCCATACTCACCCCAACAAGGTCACTTCTCCTAATAGTGCCACTCCCTGGGCAAGCATATTCAAACGACCATAGGTACCTAAAACACATGTTGGAGGAAAAACAGCAGGAATGTTTCTGCAGTAAATAGAGCAATGGAAGCTGAATATCCACATGCAAAAGAGGTAGAGTCTACCAGTTCTCTGATGCACAGTAATCAATTAAAATGTACTGAAATCCTAATGTGAAATGTTACAGTGCAAATACCACAGAGTAGATGGACACAATCAGTGTATTATACACTCACCAGAATATCAATGAAATCAATCCATTTAAACAATTAATGCCTTTATAACCATAAAAATAACAACTAAAGAATAGGGGCATAAACAAGAATAAGGACAGAAGAAAGGAGAGGAGGAGGAAAGGAAAAAGACAAAAGCAAAGAAGAGGAAATGCCTAGTGAGAAGAGCCAGTAAACATTGAGAAGGAGGCAGAGAAAGCAAAGAGGGAAGAGAGAAAGCAACAATACAATGAAAGTGTGTATATGTATGTGTGCATGTGTATGTGTGTGAATGTGTACATGCATGTATGTGTGTATGTGTATTATGTAAGTGTATGTGTGTATATGTATATATGTTGTGTGTGTGTGCATATGTGTGTGTGTGTGTGTGTGTGTGTGTGTGTGTGTGTGTATGACTTATCTAGGTTATGGAAGGATCACTATGTAATTTAAAGAACTTAATGCTTCTGCAGGTGACCTACCTAGGTTCTGTTCCCAGCACCACATGTTGGTTCACAACCATCTTTAACTCTAGTCCTGTAGAGTGAGATGGCCTCTTTAAGAGTCCATGACCCTACAAGCACCTTCACATATGTTCTGGCAAGACATGTGATACATAAAATAGAAGTAAGTGGTTCTTTAAAACTAAAGTTAATAACATCAATGTATAGTTTTGTCTCTTGCCTACCCATGCAGCCTAATCCGCAGTCCGTCCTGACCTCAGTAAAGCACACTGTTTATTATTCATCACCTATCACTCAACACACACTTTGGATTGCTGATCTCAAACCAATTAGAATCAAAAAACAACAACAGCAAAAACCAACGTGTTTTTTGAAAATTACACCATCTGTAGCGTTATCATTGAGTTAAGTCTATGCACAACTCACAGAAATGCTAGTATGTTAATGTTTTGTGAAGTAGGTTTAGTTCAAAGCATTAAATACTTATTTTTTTTAGTAATATGCCTGTTTCTCTCTGTGAGAAAAGTAAAAGTGTTTGTAAATTGCTAATTTATACACCTCACCCTAAAATTAACTTACATCCTTGTTTCAGGGAGGAAAGAAAGCAACAATATAATGAAAGTGTGTGGGTATATGTGTGTGTGTGTGTATGTTTATGTATGTGAAAGTGTGTATATGTGCATGTATGTGTGTGTGCATGTGTGCTTTTACTAGTGTCTGTGACAAACTACCTTACAGAAGCATTGTTAAGGCAAAGTTATTTTAGCTCATTGAAGGGTATGATCCATTATTGTAGGTATCTTCCCATGGGAACAGGTGACTTGGTTGGATGTCAGAGCCCTAGGTATCTGGTGACTGGGTATCAAACTAGAAGAAGAGAACCAGCTCTAATGGCTCAGTTATTATAGCAAGGAGCAGTCTTACCCTAAAGGTTTTACTGTGTCCTTAAAATAGCACCATCTGCTAGTAAACAAATGTCCAAACACATGATACCATCAGGGACATTTCACATTCAAATTGTAACATTCCTGATAATCCCATAATGACTTGAACATACTGAAGATCAAAAATTAATTTAACATAAGCACATTAACCTATACTCTATTTTAGAAGCAAAGCTAACTATACCCTAAAATGTGTTTTTACTTCATGATTTTATAACTGTCTGAGATCAAAGGCTAGCCGCCAGTGTCCAGAACAGGAGAGAACTTTATAATTTATACAAAATCAATATGACCTTTGATTTGTACAGATTTGCTCAGGGGGGAAAATATCAAATTTCAAATTTGAAGTATGGTTCTCTTTCCATGTATGTTGCTTTCCATCATAAATTATTAGAAGACAAATAGGCATTCTCAAAGGATGCTTGAATTTCTAGAGACCTCTTTTAGGTAAATATGACTTCCTCGTGATAGCTTTGACAAAGAAACTCTTTGTTCGTTGTCATTTTTAGACAGAACCTGGAGACTTTCCTTCTGAGAGAATTTTAAGCATAGTATCCACAGAGCAGAGACACATAAGATGGTGACAAGTGCTGACCACAGGCTGCCTACACAACTCATGCATCACAGTAAGCCAGTTGGACTGCAATTTTATAAGGGTTAAAATTTCCTAACTTAATTTTAATGTGATTATCAGGAGACATGGGGATGCTGGAATAAGGAAGTGAATTGGGCTCTTTATTGGTGGATTGATCTTAGCAGGAAATGGATGGATCCATGATCCTTACAATTCATACTCATGTGCCCAAATGAATTTGGTTTCAATAGGAATAAGCTGAGAAATCAAGATGGGGGTTTTGGGGCATTCAGCCACCATGGCACATAATAACCTTAGAAAGCAATGCTTGGATATGATTAACGTAAAGCTTTTAAACTGGTGTAAGGACATCTGTTGCCTCCAATCTTGCTGTGAAGTGCTTTCTTTGCTTCAGTTATTCTCACCCATTTACAGTCTGTCAAGCCCACAGTGATAACTGTCCTCATAGCAGGAAGCTCTGTACACCTCTGTCTAAATCAGAAACTTGGCCAGTTTAAAGATGTTATTTTCCTCATGAAGTTGACATTGTTGAGCTTCTTTTTTCTCTGTGAGAAGCACTTCCCACCCTTGAAGTGAATGGGTGATCCAGCCTCTTCATTTTTAAGGTTGCACAGCAAAGCCACGCTATTGAAGAACACAATTTAAAAGTCGTCCATTCTTTTGGGTTTGGGTTACCTCACTCAGGATGATATTTTCTAGTTCTATCCACTTGCCTGCAAAATTCATGATATCCTAGTTTTTAATAGCTGATTAGTTTTCCATTGTTTAAATGAACCACATTCTATGTATCCATTTTTTTTTTTAAGTTGAGGAACATCTGGGTGGTTTCCAGATTCTGACTATTACAGATATGGCTGCTATGAACATGATGTAGCATGTGTCCTTGTCTTATGTGGGTGTATATCCTTGAGGTATATACCCAAGAGTGGTATAGCCAGGTCTTCAGGTAGACCTATTTTCAATTTTCTAAGGAACCTCCAGATTGACTCCCAGGGTGGTTGTACCAGTTTGCAAGGGTGATCTCATAGGGAAATCAGTAGTCTCAATTAACCCAGACTCCAGGGAACCTCCAGAAACTGAGGCACCAACCATACAGCACACACAACCTGGTCTGAGGCCCCTAGCACATACTCAACAGAGGTCTGCCTAATCTGGCCTCAGTGGGAGAAGATGCACCTAATCCATTGGAGACTTGAGGCCCCCGGAAAGGGAAAGGCCTGGTATGTTCATAGGAGCACCCTCTCAGAGATAAGTGGAAGGGGGAATGCAATGAGAAACTGTAGAAGGGGCCAGGAATTGGGGGGCAATAGCTGGAATGTAAATAAATAATTAAAAAGTCTCTAGTTCTGGCACAAATGGAAAAATACTTGAAAGTCCCATCATGAAAAATTCTAAAGAGAAGACAAAGGAAAAAAATTTTAGGAGTACACCAAAGCATTCTAGGTTCCTGGGACTTGGAACTGATAAGAAAGGCCCCAGAGCCACTTGGAAGGTTCTGTTTGGGTGGACAGCTAGTATAGGACTCATCAGTGTGGATGGGATGAAGTGTGAACTCTCATTCAGTGGTGAGGAAGCAAGCTATAGCTCAGTGCTCACTGGTGCAGAGAGGATCTGTTATAATTACTCCTCTGGCAGTCGTAATTGAGCACACACTCCCTAATGAGTATGCCTCCAGGGTCCTCCTAGCAGAGAGAATGCTGGGTGAGAAGTGGGTTTGGGAAGGTGCTAACATAATTTATAACTTCAACTTTGAACACACGACAATTAAGATCCCCTGAGATCTCTCTCTCAAAAATCCAGGCAAGGGGAGAATGGGAATACTTTGAGTTCAGGAGAGACACATGTAGACTCATGTTTAAACACATTCAAGGTGAGGTGAAACACATTGTGTAGTGGAAATGGCATTGTTTGGTAATCATTAGGGGATGATTAGGGGATGTTCCTGGTCATTTTATGTTTACGTAGTTGCTATACCCGTCAGAAATCTTGCCACAGTTTAAAGAAATGTTATTCTACTGAAAAAAATCAGCACTTTATAAGAAGCTGGCTGTGTATCACAGTTTCAAATGTGCTTGTGATGTTTGTGAGACAGACTCAAACATGTGTCCTTCGATCTTTCTCTTGTGCCTGTTTTCCCTCTCCTGAAGCACCTGTGGGAAACATAGTGAGAACCTCTTGGTGGGGGGGCTTTGATGGGGAGCATTTGCTGAAAAGCATGCATGGGGAAGCATGTTGTGAGAAGTATGCAGCAGGAAGCATGCAGAGAAAAGCATGTGTTGAGAAGCAATCACCTTGACAGAAGTGAGTGTACTGTTTGCCTTTGAAAGCTTAAGGGCTCTCTTGGGTTACAAATCACACAGCAAAACCGACATATGTGGGTGTGTCAGTCTCTGTACCTGGGTAGGTAGGGAGCATGAAACATACCCATGTACTATTCTATGTATACTTTCATTCTAGAATCATTCAGATTGGGAGCCATAAATAGAGGTGTAGTATCTCTTATTCATCCAGATATCCCAATAATAGTC
Organism: Micromys minutus; assembly: GCF_963924665.1. NCBI lineage: Eukaryota > Metazoa > Chordata > Mammalia > Rodentia > Muridae > Micromys > Micromys minutus. Next base: position 13,582,049 of record NC_137960.1, on the reverse strand, counting down.
ATGGTTTCATTTTCTTCACTTGGTAGACTAAAATTCCATTGCAGTGAGTGTTATAATGATGCAAAACTTGAGTCTTCGCTGCATATTACATGTAGCTAAATATTAATTTTGACCTGGATGTCTGGCAGTCTCCATTAACAGAAGTGGTCTTGAGAAAGGCAGGGGGCACTCAAGTCTCATGCACCTTTAATGAGTTTCTCGGGACTGATGAGGAAACCTAATGTGTGTGGCTCACCTCTGGGACAACTGCCAAAGTCCTCATGTCCAGTAATATAAGTGGGAAGTCAGCATGGTATATTGACCTTGCAGAAAAACCTTGGATAATCATTGCCAAGGAAAAGGACAAGAGAAGAAGTAGGGTCCAGAAAGATTGGTCACATTGCAAACTGTTAGACCCATGGTGTATAGCCAGATAATTCTGGCTGTTCTCACTGAGGAGAGGGAAGCTACTGTTATTTTTTACTTCTAAGGAAGATGTTTGAAAGATAGTGATGTTATATTTGGGACATAACAGCAGAAGGATCAGGATTTCATGGTCGTCCTCATCTATATAGATCATGGGACACAAACTTGGCTACATGGGATCCTATCTCAACAATAAGGATGAGATGCTTGTGGTTAGATGTGAAAAACACACCGGGATGGGTGGATTCAATGATAGGAATGCATATTCTTACAATTTTAGGGCCTGGATGTTCTAATCTTTTCCTCACATCGACATTCCTCGGTTTCACTAGTTAATATCCCTCTTGTTATGTAGGAAGATGTAACCCAACAGTTCACTTGGATTGAAGTTCACCTGCTGAACTCTTCTCAAGAGCCATCTCCAAATAACATCAAGTCCAGCATATTTTATGTGGATGCAATGTGGTTCCTATCAACTGACACAGCTGGCGTGTCCATAACCAAGTGAAGGGAGGCTTTCTTTTCCATCAACTGGAGACAACCATAGTAGAATCTGCAAAGCTGAGTGGTTCTACAAGATGCAGGAAAGCATTTGGCTTATTAGCCATGTACATGTTTGTCCTACAAATACAATCATAGGAAGCATGTAGAATGTTCCCCCTTGAAAGACTGCAATTTTTAAGCAAAACTGATCGTATTCTTGTGAAAGAGTGTGGGTGACACAGAGGTCATAGAATGAGAACTCCTGAGGCACCAGCAAAGCAAGAGAGCTGAGTAGAGACAGCACATTACAAAAAGGAATTGACTTGGAAGAATGTTTTCCCTTTTCCACTGTGCACAGTGGCTTATTACTTTCTACTGGAGACCAGGCATGGGAATCTTGGGGCTCTGAAGGAGTAGTGATAGATAAAATGATGGGTACTCTATAGATGTATGAAAGGTTCAAAGAAAAATATTCTTGAAAACAAAATAGAATGTTTTGTATGTTTTTTCTAAAAATTGCCATATAGATGTATATATATATACTATATAAATATAACTATAAATATATATAAAATAAATATAGATAAGATATAGAGATGTACATATAGAGACAGATATAGATATAGATTATATATATATTAGATATACAGATTAGATATAGATATATGTATCCTTATGGAATAGGCAATTTGATAAGCTGCATGTGAGTTAAGTACATAGTTTTTATTTATTATCTTGAAACATACTGTTCAGACAGAAAACAGTGCACCAAACAAATATCAGACTTAAAGTTAAACACTAGCATTTATTTTTTTCCTGACTTTGATAGACTCTACACAATTATTTAGCATTAAGAAAATTTAAAAGCACACACACACATATGCACACACATGTGTGTATGTGTGTATGATGTGTTTGTGTGTGTGTGTGTAAGAAAAAAATGCATAAGTCAGTTAATTTTTTTATTCTCTGAGTCCCAAGATAGTAGTCAGATTTCTAGGCATGGCAGCAAATTTCTAAGCTGCAGAGCCATCTCACCACCCACTGTTGACTCTTTCTAGTACTCAGTTTTCCTGAGGAAGGAAAGCATAGAAGTTATGAAAACACATAGTGCTTCCCAGACACAGCACTGGCAGTAGGATGATTATTTTCTATTGTATGAATAAGTTGTGTTAGCCTATTATACTTTCTTTTCAGATTAAGCAAAATGATTTTTGCTTTATGTTCAGTTCTGTAGATTTTTATTGCCAACGTTAAAGGCAAAAACGTCTGTCTGGATTTATGACATGCATTTTTTGGGGAACTACAGTATAATAATATTGAATTATTATTTCTGTCTAATAGGGCTCATCTTAAAAACCACATTGCATAAAATCTCAAGCAACATAATTATTTACATACTTATGTTTTCTGAAAGAAACCCTCAGTAATTTGGAAGAGAGCTAACATTGTAGAAATTTTGGAATTGTACTTAGGAGAATTCTTCATAACAATGCCCCTATTATATCAAATGCCTGAAGGTAATAATCACACATGGGTCTTAATTCTTAGTATATTTCCGAAGAACTGTGTATGTGTTAGTCTTTCTCTGATTCCTCACAGATAACTCTAGCAGCCAGCCCCTCAGGAGAAATGTACCACTTTACTAGATCACTTCCCTTCTCTTCTCTCCTTAGTTTGGCCCTCACATGATGGTGTGAGTAGAGTAATCAACATACAACCCGGCACACGGAACACACAGAGAACACATATGTTATCTACCTTCTGCTAATGAGGCAACACAGTCCAACTCTGTAACCATCTTGTCTAGTTCCAAAGAGGGTTATAATTTTTTTCTATTGCTGTTATACATCTTAATATTACTCCTAGGTGTTTGGATAGGAGTCAATGGCAAATACACATGCTTTAGTAGAAATCATCACACTTAGAAAGCTGTAGGGAATAAATTATTACACAGTGTCCTTATTTTTTTTTTTTTTTTTTTAGTATTTTATGTTAACACTTGTATGAAGTGCCTCCCATACACCTAACAATATGCCAAGGCATGGTTGTGTTGTGTTTTTAAATACTCTACTCTAATGGTTCATTGCCAGAAGCAAATTACAAGCAAAATGCTGGCAGACATCAAGCTGATGACCCACATTGGGTGTGTGGCTTGGAGAGAAATAACATGATATACTATGTAAGTTTTTGGCTTGATAACTAGCACAGATCTTCTATCCAGTGAATTTTGTCAGTATCTCTCCTATCTCTATGTAGCATGCTTTGTGGTGTAGTTCATAACATTTGTTTCAATGGCTATTTCAATAGCTATCAGAAGATGGGCATGGTGGTGTCTGTAATTCTTTTTTTTTTTTAAATCCACACCAGTTTTTATTGCATAGTTTATGTATTTACACCTCAAAAGTTATCCCCATTCCTGGTTCCTCCCTCTTTTATGCCCCTCCCCTTGCTTCTATGTGGATGCTCTTCCTTCCTTCACCCATTTCTACCTCAACACCCTAACAGCCCCCTACACCAGGGAAATGAAAATTCACAGGATCAAGGGCTTCGCCTTCTACTGATGCCAGATAATGCCATCCTCTGCTACATATGAGGCTGGAGCCATGGGTCTTTGGTTGGTGGTTTAGTCCCAGGGAGTTATGAACGTCTGGTTGGTTGACATTGTTGGTATTCCTATGAGGTTGCAAACCCCTTCAGCTCTTTCAGTCCTTTCTCTAACTCCTCAATTGGGATGCCCAAGCTCAGTCTGATGGTTAGCTGCAAACATCCTCATTTGTATGAGTAAGGCTCTGGCAGAGCCTTTCAGGAGACATCCATATCAGGCTCCTGTCAGCAAGCACTTCTTGGCATCAGCAATAGTGACTAAGTTAGGTGGGGCAGTCTCTGGATGGCCTTTCCTTTAGCCTCTGCTCTACTCTTTATCTCTGTATTTCCTCCCATGAGTATTTTGTTCTCCCTTCTAAGAAAGACTGACTGGAGCATCTACATTTTGGTCATCCTTCTTGAGCTTGTCCATCAAAAGAGGAATGGATACAAAAAAAAATGTGATACATTTGCATAATGGAGTACTACTCAGATATTACAAACAAACATCGTGCAATTCTTTGGGAAATAGATGGATATAGAAAATATCATACTGAATGAGCTAACACAGACACAAAAGAATGTGTGTGCACTCACTGATAAGTAGACATCAGCCCAAAAGCTCAGTGTCTGTAATTCTAACACTACAGATGTAGACACAAGATATTAAGATCATCAGCCAGCCTCAAAAACATTGTAAGTTTGAAACTGAGAAACTCTCCTATAATAACTATGGCATATTCATGTTTGGAGGTCAGAGTGCAACTTGCAAGAGTCAGTTATTATGGATTTGGTCTAACGCTCGAATTATGTTAATTGGGTTCCCCAAATTTCACGTGAATCTGCACATCTGCATATAAGATACTGAGGGTCCTAGCCCCTATTTGGTTTTGATTGGTAAGTAACATTGCCAGCTACAAATGGCTGGGCAGGGAGATAGAGGTAGGACTTTAGAATTCCTGGGCAAGGGACCTTGGAAGCAACAGGATAAGAGAGAGCCATTATGTTAGAGAACAGAGTAAAGAGGAGGCCCAAGAGGTGCAGAAGAGTGAACATAGCAATCATGTAAGAGTCAAGGATTGTGGCCCAGGAGGGCTGCAGGTTTTGGTCCGGGGCTGCCAAGATGGAATATAGGTTTTAGTAACATATGAGTTGGGATTATTGAAAAGTACATCAGGCACGTGAATGTTGGGAAGTGGCCCAGCCATTGAGCAGTTTAAAGCATATTAAATATAAGACTACATATGTGTATCATTCATTTGGAAACCCAAAACATCGTGTAGGGTAGCAAGGCACTTGTGCCACCATTGCAGGGCCAATATTAGTAGCCAGAATTGGCTACTATAACAGTTTATAGCACTTAGTTTATCCTATCCAGGATATGGGCCCTGGGGATGCAGATCACTAAGTTGGTGGTAAACACTTTACCCCTGAGCCAATTCACCAGCCCTGATTTTAGGTTTTTGTTTTATAAGGAGATACAGAAAGGCTGTGGATTAGGATGAGGAGAAATGGGGAAGAACTTGAAGGAATGGGGAAATCAGAGCCATCCTCAGAATCTAGTTGATAGAAAAAAAAAATCAAGAAAATACAAACCGTTTCAAATAAACTATATCTCAGTAGTAAAAAAAAACATCATCATGAAAGGATGCCAGATGGTGCCGTCTTTACTATGTTTATTAAGATGACCATTTTACATGTATCTTTCCTGCTGTGATGCCCTTCATTGGCTTATTTCCATATGTTCTGTGGAATGAAGCCAATTTGGGCATGCCAAACCATCTTTCCATTGTATTCTTTTAAAAACCAATTTACCGGTATTTTATCGAGAATGTTTGCATACTGTTTATTAGTGGCATTGGCCATAATTACCTTTCTTTGTTGTGTGCTTAACTCGTTTTAGAATTGAGTTAATGTCGGGTTTATAAAATGAGTTTGGCACTGGGTATACAAAACACACTCCAGAACAGACACTATGCCCAGAGGTAGATTGCCGACTCAAAATGAACTTGGAGGTGATTTTGGAGACTCTTTCTGGATCATATAGCTTTGTTTGGCCATTTTCACCTTACTGATTTTTTGCTTGTATATTGTGGTTTCCAGTTTTTTGATTTTACAGTGTGTGTGGTTTGGATGCTTTTTTTCTTTTCTTTTAAATTCTGTTTCCTTTGGTTGGTTTTTGCCTGTTTGTATTCTAAAGATAGAAAGAGGGCTTGGAGTCTGAGGACCAGGGAGGTAGAGAAAATATTGGGAGATAAGGGAGAGGACATTGTGGTTAGAATATATTATATGAAAAAAAGTTTTCAATAAAAAGAATAAATAAAAAAGATGGGTTTTTTGGTAGTATTTTCCCCTTTTCATTTTATGGGACACTTTGAGGGACTTTGGTGCTCACTCGTTAAATGTCTGTTAACACTGAGCAGTGAAGATGATTCTTCCTGGACTTCTTTCATTTGGAGACATTTTTCTTAGTCTTTGAAACCACATTGATGGTTATTATGACACATCCTTGGTGATCCCTGCATCTCGAAATGTATCAGTGTCTCTACTTTTCAATTAAAATAACATAAATGTATGGAGTATGCCCCATAGTCCTCTGAATTTCACTGGTTCCTGTGTGAACATCCCTTTTATCTCTTGTTTTATTATTTTCTTTGGTTTCGTATAGTCAAGCATTTATCCATCTCGCTTATCTTTAGAAATCAACTGTTTCATTGATTTTTTTTGCAATATTCTTTTACTTTTCATTTTATTGATGGATTTTCTGATATTTGGTCTTCCTTTCTAATCATTAGTCTTGGGTTTAGCTGCTTCCCCGTACCCAAGTGCCTGAATTATCGATCTGAGATTCGCTTGATCCCTTAATGTCATTTATAGGTATAAGCTCCATATCAGAACTGTTTTTTGTTTTGTTTTGTTTTGTTTTGTTTTGGGGTTAGTCTAACAAGTTCTGGTAGATTCTGTTTTATCTGTACTCAGTTCTGAAATGTTTTCAGTTGCACTGCTGAATTCTTTCATAACTGCCAAGATGAAGTGTTTTGTTCAATCATGATGGGGTTCTCACTCTGTCTCTAGTTTCTCTTACTGTTGATTTTCAGCTTAAACCCATGCACGATTGCTGATGCCAAGTAGTGCTTACTGGCAGAAACCTGACATGGATGCCTCCTCAGAGGCTCTGCCAGAGGCATACTGATAACATAGAATGCTTGCAGCTAACCATCGGACAGAACATGGGAACCCCATGAAGGAGCTAGAGAAAGAACCAAAGGAGCTGAAATGGTCTGCAACCCCACAAAAAGAACAAAATTATCAACTATACAAACCCACCACAGCTCCCAGAGACTAAAATACAAAGCAATGGGTTCGATGCAGGGACTCATGACTCCAGGTACATATGTAGCAGAGGATAACATTGTCTGACATCAATGGAAGGAGAGGCCTTTGGCCCAGCTAATGCTCCTTTCCCCAGTGTAGGGGAATGCTAAGGAGGTGAGGTGGATGAGGATCATTGGGAGAGGGAACACCTTCATCATGGAGACAATGGGAGGGAGAGAGGGGATGGAGTTGAGGGAAGAGGATAACAGCTGAAATGTAAATACAGAGACTATCCAATAAGAAACAAAAACTTTAGTTGTCTTCTTGTTTAATGCTCTTGTGATTTTATTTTCATTCCAGAAATATGCACGTGCTTACTTGCTCTTTTAGTGTATCACACTCCTTGAATCTTCTGGAGTACTGGTTCAACGGTCACGAGTTCCTTTACTCTGTGTTTATCATGAGAAAGGATTGTTTCTTTTTTTCAATGACAGAGAATAGCATTAAGGAAACATTAATCTGGGTCCTGAGTTTGAAAGGCATTGTTCCATACCATATTGGATTTGTTTTTATTTTCTGTTAAGAAATCTGCTGGTATTCTGAAACATTTGCTTGAGGAGGTGCCTCTTCTTTGAAGCTTTCAACACGGTATCTCCATCTCCTTAGTATTTTATATAACATGTGACCGTGGGAAGGGCAGTTCTTCACTCCTTGTCTCTCTCCCTCTTTAAATTATCTGCTATAGAAAGTACATGGTGGACTTCCTGGGTTCTTTTCCTTGAGATAGTGTTATCGATCTCTAGGGTACACTTACTGGTATTAGTATCAAACTTTTGAGTATTCACTAGGTTTAACATTAACAGTTAATAATGTCTTTTTAGAAAATAGTAACTATGGTTGAAAATGGCTGTCCTAATTTTTAGGTATAATTTTTTTATTTTATGCCCAAATTTCTATGTTTGGATATGAAGATTGGCCCAGTCCCATTTTTTTTATTTTTATTTTCTTGAGATCCGTCATTTGTGGAGCTAGATCTTAGAGAAGAGGAAAACAAAAAGGACGAGAAACTACAAAATGGATCTACAAGCTTCTCTACTTATTACCTTTGCTTCTTCTGCATTGGCCATTTTGTCCTTAAACTAATATGCCATCTTTCCAGAATTATATACTGACTGAGGCATAGATCTGACTGTGGAGGCTATATTCCCAAAGCAAACAAAATTCAAATTATTTTTATCTAAGCATGACAACTTTTATGGAAAACTAATGTCTTAGGTGGTTGAGTTGCAAGAACGATCTTCTGCCTGTTTACTTAAAGGGGATTATGACAATTATAAAGATGAACTAAATAAGTTAAAAGAATAAAAATGAATAATATAAGCTGCAAATATACAGGCTATGCCAAAGAATGTTTAAGAAAATGCCATAAAGTGTTTTTCTTCCCAGTGGATATCAATTCTTTGGAGACCTTACATTAATCAACAGAGATCAAAAGTAAACTGGGAGCTTACATGAAAGATACACAAGAATTTTATTTCCCGTTTCTGAAATCGAACAGAAAGAATAGCAACAGAATGAGAAGTTGTTCACTAGGTTTTAAATTTACTCTCAGTTTGAAAACGCTCACTGAACTTGGAATTCTGGATATGACATGGGTGCTGGATGACTCATCTCAAAGAGTTATCATGACCTGAAAAGGGTCAAGCCAGAATGTTTGAATTGGTATTAAGGGACCGCTGAGGACCATTGTCTATTGGTGAAGCTATTAGCAGCTGATGGCTGATGATGTTGGGTCAAGTGGACAGAGAGTCACTTTTCTTGGGAAGATGGATGTTGGTAGTTTGTTCATGGCCTGGTGAATGGACTTTTGCTTGTCTCATGTGCATGAGTGTCACTAATTCTATTCAAGAATTCTCTTTAATATTTGAGTCTCTCTTTGTCTCTGTGTCTCCCTCTCCCTCCCCCCTCCGTGTGTGTGTGTGTGTGTGTGTGTGCGTGTGTGTGTGTGTGTGTGTGTGTGTGTGTGTGTGTGTGTATGTGTGTGTGTGCGCGTGCTCAAGAAGGCTAAAAGAGTGATATGGATGCCTGAAGCTGCAGTTACAGATGGTTGTGACTGTGTGAAGTGGTTACTGGGAACCAAACTTGGTTCTCTGGAAGAGATTAGAAACAAGTGTTCTCAGCTACTAAGCATGTTTGCAGTAATTATTCACATTATTAGTAAGATGGATTTGGGAAGGAAAGAGAGAGGGACACTAAGGGGAGTAGTAGGAAGATAGAGCTGAATAGGAATGATCAATTTATTGTATGGATGAATAAAAGTTTCAAAAATGCAAATATGATTTTGAAAAAGGCAAACTAGGTTCATGAAATGTGCCAAGGCCATGACCAAAAAGTTAACAGAACAAAACTCTTAGCTAAACCCCAAAGCAATACTTACTATAGTTACCATTAACTAGTTTTGCTTCTTTAAATATAAATCAGTATTTGCTTGTGAGTTTCCATGAGATGGAAGACAAAGTTTTGACACCAAGTTATGTCCACATGTTAGGAAACCCTGACTAGCCACATTCTATTCAATGTTAGCTGATTATACAATTCAAACACATCTGCTTAACTTAGTGAGGCCAGTGACCCCATCCCAAATTAAAATTATGTAAAGAATTTTCCTCAAGTTTTAGTAATTTTTATATGTTTGTTATTTTTATTCATTATCGCCTTTTGAGAGCTTTTCTATGGCTAAACTGAACATTTCAGAGTACTTTTCTTTGTGACTATGACCCGACCATTATCTCCTTGAAAAATTGATTGTGATTGCTTTGATTTGATTCTCCACAGACTTTAAGTCTTAATGCATACAGTCAGTCCTGACTTAATGAGGTCTGTCCCATTCCTCTTTGGAAGGCTTACCATTTTTAAATGATGAGACAATGCATTGGTACTTTCTGAGAAACACAAACTACAAAAGAACAAAAGCATAAAATTGTTTCAAAAGGTATTATGTTTATTGCCTCTGCTGTAAGTTTTAGAATGGAAAGGATGAAAACTCTGCAAAGGCAAGGATCTGCTAGACATTGCTCTATTTTATTTTAACTCTATGTTCATCATTTTGGATGGAAATTATTCAACCATTTTACATTGGTTAATTAACATTTCTGTGTAGTTTGTACACACATACACAGAAACAAACAAACACAGAAATTCTGGGAAGTAAAATAGATAGGAAGTCGGGCTTTATGACATCTATACTCTATTGTGAATACTGATAATTGGTGTATCATATATAGCTATGCAATCACAAGCATATATTTTTTCACATACGTACATGCAGTCATGTTGTGAATTGCTGTTTTTATTTTCTGCTCCCTCAAGGGTGGTGCGATGATGAGGAGTAGATCACTCAGTTGATGTCAGGTAAAATCATAATTAGTCAACTAAAGGCTAGAGCCTGTGATTGGCAGTGGAAGAGAAAGATGGGGCTGAAAGTTTTGGAGAAGAAGGGAAATGAGACTGAGGACAGAGGGAGAAGATGAAGGAAGAGGCTGAAGATGGGGCAGACCCATGTACCCAGGAGAAGCCACATGTAGCTGGGGATTTCATAAATGGTATAGTGTAGGGATACTTGTCCAATTTAAGCATGCCGCTTGTAATTATATTATTGAGTTTTGTGTTCTTTTATGGGCAATTTGGGGTTGGAGATTTACCATTATAAATCTGGCTGGTACACTTGCAACATGTAAGTCATATCATAGACAATTTAAAAGGGTAAATTAGTAATCAATTTCTTCAGATAATTTATTTAAAGTTGTTTTATTAGGTACAGTGCATACAAAAGGAAAGATGTTATCAAATTATTTCTTGATTAGAAGTAAGATCCTTTGTGTGGCTTAGGAATGAGCATGAGTTGTGTAGTATTCATTCTATTTCTGTTTTGTGGGGTAGTTTGGAGAGTATTGGTGTTATATTGTCAATGGATGTCTGATAGAATTCTGCACTAAAAAAAATAAATAAATCTGGCTGGTATAATATAAGTCCCTAGTGATTTCATTTCTCTGGGCTAAGGGGAGGTGACTAAGTAGTAGCTGGAGCTAGTGGTGGGAACCAAGGCAAGCTGCACAGAGCTAGCCAAGCCAAGGAGGTGGACAAAACTGCTGATTCTGGTGAATAGCGGGGTTTAGTGTGAGTTCTTTTTAAAACTGCACCTTACACAGTCATATGTAAATAATTAATATTATAATAGCAAGTACTATAAATCTCTAGAGTTGTTCCCTGTCTGAAAAACTAACATTAACTTGGTTATAAAATGTGGTATTTAAGTTGTAGTTTGACCCTCCTTGACCATAGTGACAAATCCATGCTAAGTGGAAGAGAAAATGAACTCTGAACTCCCAGGAGATTTTGTAGGGCTACTCCCATTCTTCGTATTCAAGAGATCTAGATAATTATAAAATGGTTCTTTGTTTTTGCTTCCCAAGATCTTTGAAATTGTCTCAATGCTAGTCTGAAAAAGAGAGCGTACAGTTTACTAAATTGTAGCACAGGTTAAAAACATCATGTATAATAGTTTGATGTATGGTATTGCAAGAATTAAAACATAGTAAAACCTTATCAGATCACATGATGATACTTGGATTCAATTGCTACAGGGGAATGCAACACTTTTGATTCAAATCCCGACCTTCAACTTCTTTTCCTTCCTCTTGTTTCTTTTCAATGTACATATATTTGTCCTTGCTGTGACGCTCAGAAGTGCTTGTTTCTAACTGTGTGGTAGAAAATATGTACGACAAGAACAGACATTCTTTTGGTCTATTGACCTGAAACTCTCATGAAAGACAGAGAAAACTGATTGGATGGATTATATTTTCATCCTGAAGGCCCAAGTTCATCTCTTTTGTCAATAGAAGCTTGTGGTCCTCCTTGTCTATACATCTTCTACTTGTACCATATTTAACAGCGGGCACAGGGTGAAGGACAGATCACATATGCATTTGAAGAGAAAACATTCACAGTACCATTTGTGATCACTGAGTGGTTTTGCCTTAAATGGAAAAGACATTGTATTATCCCATGATAGTGGCCTACATTAGATAGACCCACATCTACTTAGAATATTCTATCCAAGAAGAAAAATCCAAAGATGATATAGCAATGAGAAAATTATTTTTCCCTTTCATATTCCAATCATAATGGAGATTATCTCTTCATTTCTTGTAATATGAATAAATGAGCAGACTGGTGATATCTAAGACTCTCTCCCAGGACCAGGAACTGATTGAAAATAAGGATTTATTTTATTTTTAGTGAATATGTGCAAACTTTCAATAAAAATGTTCACATTTTTCCCAAAGCTTACTTTCCATCTTATCTTCTACCAGAGATATTGCATATTATTATTGGAGTGGTAGAGCTTTTTTAATACTCTTTGATTACTTTAACACTTTAAGGCTTACGACAGGTACTTTACAATGAGACTTCAACACGTTGGGAACAATATGCTCCCAATAAAATGTCGAACAGTACTATAAACAGTAATTTATGCTAGTAGCTCTTATTAATCTGATAAAAAAAAACCTTAGAGATACAACTGGGTGATAAGTCACTTCGATCACAAAGCCCATGTTCACAAAATACAAAAGTAGCTGATTAAAATCCACTCAATAGATTTGCATGCAGCCTACAGATGACTTTGAAGCTCGATACTACTTTTTGAATGTCTTATGTTCTTTGAATTTGATGGCAGAAATACTCTACTCATTCAAATGGCTTAGGGGAATATGTGCAATGCTATCTAGTTTGTTCTGGAGGCACTTACATAATAAAATAAATTTGATTAATGTGTTATCTTTTCCTCCCCTACCAATCAGCATAAAATATTCACCATATGTCTTGAAGCATATATAAATTTCCTATGTAAAATGTTGTGTGCTCATTTGCTAAATGACATTTAAAGTTGTTAGTTGCGCTTTGTGATGATTTCATTGACATAGGTGCATATTTATTTCTCTAAAGCAGATTGTTCCTCCAGTCTCTAACTTTTAAGATTATAAGTCTATCAGAATCGCACCACCAGCAATGCTGTCTTATGGGAAAATACAATGTATCCTGCAATAAAATTTTTACACTACTAAACCTCTAGCAAATATATAGAAGTAATTCTTTTAACTGCAAGTGAAAGATTAAGTATGGTGACTTTTGGCACTAATAGAAATTCTCTTCATTTAGAATGTGTTAGAGTTTTCTCTAGTATGCATAGAATAGTAGGAAATATCCATTGGCTGTTTTCTGTGGAGGTAGAGCAGAGAACTTTATGGAGTTTTTATGCTGCAAGAGGCTCTTCACTTGGATAAAGAAAGAGAAATGAAATAAAATGTCTGCACTATTTTCTGCTTTGTAAAAACTCCTACAGAGACTCCAAGGGAGCTTAAGATTAGCACTGGCTCTCTGTAAATGGTCTTGATCTAGACGATATTTTTAATCATTTTACAAAATGCTGGCACTGTCTGTGGGATGGATTGTGCCATCCCTTTTGAACAACTGCATTCTGAATGGTGCAAGTATAGTGAATGGAAAAAAAAACATGGGATTTTACCTATGTGTATGACTATAGTTAAATGATGAATTCTGACTGTTAGGCTGCTTTTTGAAGCACTACAGGAAAAGGTCATGAATCAATTCACTTGATGATTAATGTTGCTCATCACTAGCATCCTAGTACATGAGCGTGTGTAACATTTGTCTTTGTCCATTTCTATTGCTAAGTATGTTTTTAAATCCTGTGATGGCTTCATTCATGCAACAGAAAAAGAAATGTTAATTGATGACTGACTCCTCTTGACATATTTGTCTTCCTGGATGAGAGTTATCACCTCTTCTGGGAAACAGTATGACTGACTTGATGCTTCTCATTGCCTAGATGATGCAGAGAAATGAAAGGTTTAGCAAATGTAAAACATCAACTAATGTTGAATAAATGGTTACTCTACACATTACATATTTATAATTTAAATGCCCAAAAAATTCAAAGTATCAATAGAATACAGTGATATAAGTTTTCATCCAGCTGTGAAATTATATCATTGATCACTGCAGACATTTTTCTTCTCTTACACTGTTTCCTTCTGGAATAAATATTACTGGATGCTGCTGGTCTACTTGAAATGGGCTCATGTCTTTCTTATTCATTAATGTTTACCTAAAGTATACTCTGAAGAGTCTGAGACATAAGGGTAGCATTTTTGAGAGAAAGGTCACTTCAGGCCTGAGGAGATTTTTCAGTTACAAAATGCTTGTCAAGCAATCGTTAGGATGAGACTTTGGCCTCAAGAATAAGACAGATGTAGTTATGTATATTTATAATATCAATGCTGAGGAAGGAGAAGCATGTGGGTCCCAGGGTATCATTGACTGCCCAGGCTTGGTTTGTTCTAGAACCATGAAGATGCTATGCCTCAGAAAACAGCATAGACAATGCATAAGAAGTAATATCTCCACAATCTGTCATCTTTTTTCATACTTGTGACATATATGCATCCATTTATATGTACATACATGTATATAAACAAGAACATTCCACACACACATACATACATACAAACACACACACACACACACACACAAACACTACTACTACTACTACTACTACCAACAACAACAACAACAACAGAAAAGAACAAAAAATTTGAGGCAGAAGAATATAGGCTGCCCATACTTGTTACTAGATATTAAATAATAAAATAAGTCTAGATGGGGAAGGGTTCATGAAAAGGGGACATAAGAGTTACCAGTATGAATATACGATGTATGATAGCACAGACTGGAATACACTTCTGTGGAGCAACAGCCTGTTGTGAACAAAGTCATGGCTGGGCTGGATTTCTATCACTTGGGTAAAGGAGGCAAATATCAAAAGTCAAAAGTTAAAAACATGAGTGAAAGGTAGAGATAAAAACATCACTCTTTGCCGATGACATGATAGTGTACTTGAGTGACCCCAAAAATTCCACCAGAGAAATCCTACAGCTGATAAACAAGTTCAGCAAAGTGGCTGGATACAAAATTAACTCAAACAAATCAGTAGCCTTCCTGTACTCAAAGGACAAACATGTGGAGAAAGAAATTAGGGAAAACGTACCCTTCACAATCGTTACAAAAACTATGAAATACCTTGGTGTGACTCTAACTAAGCAAGTGAAGGACCTGTATGACAAGAACTTCAAACCTCTAAAGAAAGAAATTGAGGAGGATCTCAGAAAATGGAAAGATCTCCCATGCTCATGGATTGGAAAAATCAACATCTTAAAAATGGCCATCCTACCAAAAGCAATCTACAGATTCAATGCAATCCCCATCAAAATTCCAACCCAGTTCTTCATGGAATTGGAAAGATCAATGTGCAATTTCATATGGAATAACAAAAGACCTAGAATAGCGAAATCCATCCTCAACAACAAAAAAACATCTGTGGGAATCACTATCCCTTACCTCAAGCTATATTACAAGGCAATTGTGCTGAAAACTGCATGGTACTGGTACAGAAATAGGCATGTGGATCAATGGAATAGAATAGAAGATCCAGAAATGAGCCCTCATGTATATGGTCACCTGATTTTTGACAAAGGAGCAGTAAACATTCAATGGAAAAAGGACAGCCTATTCAACAAATGGTGCTGGTCCAACTGGCACTCAGCATGCAAAAGAATGAAAATAGACCCGTTCTTATCTCCTTGTACAAAGCTCAAGTGTAAGTGGATCAAAGATATCCACATTAAACCAGATACACTGAAACTATTAGATGAGAAAGTAGGGAAAACCTTAGAACACATAGGTACAGGAGAAAATTTCCTGAACAAAACACCAATGGCTCAAGCTCTAAGGTCAAAGATTAACAAATGAGACTTAATGAGATTGCAAAGTTTCTGTAAGGCTAAAGATATCGTCAAGAAAACAAAACAGCAACCAACAGAATGGGAAAAGATGTTTACCAACACCACATCAGATAGAGGCCTAATATCCAAGGTGTACAAAGAACTCAAAAAGCTAGACACCAGAGAATCAAATAGCCCTATTAAAAAATGGGGTACAGAGCTAAACAAAACGTTTTCAGTTGAGGAACACCGAATGGCCGAGAAACACCTGAGGAAGTGCTTGACATCCTTAGCCATCAGGGAAATGCAAATCAAAACAACCCTGAGATTCCACCTCACACCAGTCAGATTGGCCAAGATCCAAAACTCAGATGACAGCAGATGCTGGCGAGGCTGTAGAGAAGGAGGAACACTTCTCCACTGTTGGTGGGGTTGCAAGCTAATACAACCACTCTGGAAATCTGTCTGGCGATACCTCAGAAAATTGGATATAGTACTACCTGAAGACCCAGCTATTCCACTTCTGGGCATATACCCCAGAGACACTTTAATACACAACAAAGATATATGCACCACAATGTTCATAGCGGCTCTATTTATAATAGCCAGAAGCTGGAAGGAACCCAGATGTCCTTCAGAAGATGAATGGATACAAAAATTGTGGTACATATACACAATGGAATACTACTCAGCCACCAGAAACAATGACTTAACCAAATTCTCAAGAAAATGGCTGCATCTAGAGAATATCATCCTGAGTGAGATAACCCAGTCACAAAAGAACAGACATAATATGCAGTCACTGATAGTGGGATGCTAACCCCAGAGGCTCGCACTGCCCCAGAAACAACTCACAGACTGTATGAAGTCCAAGAAATAAAGAAAACAAAAAAATATACATATATTTACAAAACAAGAAGACTTTGACTATTTCCATGTTGCGTTTTGTTTTGCATGTACTTTACGCTTATTGTAACTATTAGGTTTTCAATGCATACTGTCAAGCCCTTGAAAAAAATGAAGTACTGACTAAAAATATATATTCACATGGTTTTGTGTAAAAATTATTTTAATGTCTGAAAAAACAGTACTGACAAAAATGTATAATTTTAAGCAAAAAATGTTTAAAATCTGTACATTTATCTTTGTTTTGTAAAATAAAGTCGTTAAAAAAAAAGATCTCCACATGAAACCAGATACACTGAAACTATTAGATTAGAAAGTAGGGAAAACTTTAGAACATATAGGCACAGGAGAAAATTTTCTGAACAAAACATCAATGGCTCAAGCTCTAAGGTCAAAGATTAACAAATGGGACTTAATGAGATTGCAAAGTTTCTGTAAGGCTAAGGACATTGTCAAGAAAACAAAATGGCAGCCAACAGAATGGGAAAAGATCTTTACCAACTCCACATCAGATAGAGGCCTAATATATAAGGTATACAAAGAACTCAAAAAGCTAGACACCAGAGAATCAAATAACCCTATTAAAAATGAGGTACAGAGCTAAACAAAACCTTCTCAGTTGAGGAATATCGAATGCCTGAGAAATATCTGAGAAAGTGCTCGAAATCTTTAGCCATCAGGGAAATGCAAATCAAAACAACCCTGAGATTCCACCTCACACCAGTCAGATTGGCCAAGATGCAAAACTCAGATGACAACAGCTGCTGGCGAGGTTTTGGAGAAAGAGGAACACTTCTCCACTGTTGGTGGGGTTGCAAACTAATACAACCACTCTGGAAATCAGTCTGGCGATACCTCAGAAAATTGGACATAGTACTACCTGAAGACCCAGCTATTCCACTTCTGGGCATATACCCCAGAGACACCTTAGTACACAACAAAGATATATGCACCACAATGTTCATAGCTGCTCTATTTATAATAGCCAGCCGATGGAAAGAACCCAGATGTCCTTCAGTAGATGAATGGATACAAAAATTGTGGTACATTTACACAATGGAATACTACTCAGCCACCAGAAACAATGACTTGACCAAATTCTTAAGAAAATGGCTACATCTAGAGAATATCATCCTGAGTGAGATAACCCAGTCACAAAAGAACAGTCATAATATGCAGTCACTGATAGTGGGATGCTAACCCCAGAGGCTCGCACTGCCCCAGAAACAACTCACAGACTGTATGAAGTCCAAGAAATAAAGAAAACAAAACAAAACAAAACAAAAAATTCTTTACACAACAAGAAAACTTTGACTATTTCCATGTTACATTTTGTTTTACATGTACTTTTTGCTCATTGTAACTATTAAGTTTTCAATGCATACCATCAAACTTTTAAAAAATCAAGTACTGACTAAAAAATATATTCATATAGTTTTATGTAAAATTATTTTAAAATCTGAAAAAAGTACTGACAAAAATGTATTGTATAATTTTATGCAAAAATGCTTAAAATCTTTACATTTATCTTTGTTTTGTAAAATAAAGTTGTTTAAAAAAAGAAAGAAAAAAAATAAATGAGTCCTGGATACAAAAAAAAGAAAGAAAGTAAGAAAGAAAGAAAGAAAGAAACAAGCATTGTCATTCAAAATTAGTCAGAGACATAAATTTGTCTTTTCCCAAGATATATGCACAGTCATAAGTGTATAGTTTTTACAGTTACTACTCAGCAAACTAAAGTTGCAGAAAGTTGCCAGTTTATATCTAGTAGGATAGCTAATATGAAAATGAGCAAAAATACATATAGGGTAGGATATGATAGTTTCTGGAGCTTGGCTTTTCCTGGAGGGAAGATGCCTCTTGTCGTGGCCACATAAAGCAGAGTAGTGATTTGTAACAAGTAGAACAGAATCAACTCGTGATTCAGAAATTCCAGTTCTAGGGATATATACAAAATAGCGAAAGGCAGAAATGTCCAAACAGATAATGTCTCACAGAGAACCCCCAAAAATCCTTTATAATAGCCGGAGAGGCTATAGAAAGAGGCAATCTGTGCACCGGCAGAAAATGAGAATACTTTATGAATATGCACTAAAACGTGAGTTAGATTTAAGGAATGAAATTCACAGAGATGCTACAAAATTGATGAGCCTCAGAAATGTGTTAAATGAGCAAAACACAAAAGAAGAAACACAGCATGAGTTTTTCTCGATCTAGTAACCCTGAACACGTAAATACATAGATGCAGAAAAGATAATCACAATTACCAAAAACTGGGGAAAACAATAGTGGAAATAGATCGCTTAGTGGACACATAACTGGAGTGATTAGATGTTCAGGCAGCAGGTAATGGCCATGGCTACTCTAATTGAGAACAGGCACACTGTCAATTAATTACACGCTTTAAATAGCTAAAGTCGTACATTTTATAGTGTGAGTTTTCACACTCATCTTGAGTTGCTGTAACAGAGTAACTGAGGTTGAGGTTGAAGCAATCATTCATCTCAAAGTTCTGATGCATAGAAAGCTCAAAATGAAGGTGTCCCTTTTCTAGTGTTAGAAGTCTCTCCTGGTTGTACACAGCTACCATCTTGCTGCTTCCTCATGTTATAGAAGGGCAGCACTCCTCTGTGCTTGTTTACTCACAAGCACTCCAAACATACACCATCATCTGATTAGCTCCGAAAGGTCCTACTTCAAAGCCCCGTCACTTTGGGTCTTGGGGCTGTAATGTATGAATTTTGGAGTCTCACAAACAACCAGTCCATTTGATCTATGTTTTTAGCACAATTAAAAATTTGTAACATATTGAGCATTCATGTGAGTTCATGTTATATATAGCTTATCTTGTTGCGGAAATAGCTAGTATCATTCAAATTATCCCTAGGTACACTTTAGTACTTCATCAAATTATGATTTTAGACTATGTGACTAGTCTTTGTATGAAAACTCAATAGTTTAGCTCTTTTCTCCTTCTGAGATATGTTTAATTGCTTTGAGAAATAGCATTGACATTTGAGTCTTACTATGATCTACATAGTGTGTTGGCATTTAATGGTACCGTATCATATAATTAAGAAATAGCACGATGCCTGTAATACAGTTTTCCAAATGAGTAAACTGTACTTCACCCTTAAAATTAATAATCAGACTACAATCATTTCCATCGACAGACCTGAACATATCAGAGCCTAACCCATAATTCACCAGGCTTTGTGGCATGAGGTCTTGGACACTTTGATAATCACGGGGAATTAGATTTCCTTCTATTCCTCTCTCCTATTTATCAGATCCTCATTCTTGCATCCTGGGGACAATTTCTAGGACAATTTCTAGAGAAGTCAACATGTGTACAAGTTTTTTTTCCTGAACCTGTAATTGAGGGAGGTCCAAGCTATGGTATTCTTAGTAGCTTCCTAAAAAGCTCATTTATAACTTATCAGTGCTCAGAAAGCCCCTTGGAGCACTGAAGCAGCCATGGCTTATTTGGTGCAGTCCTAAGATCTACCAAAAGTCTAGACATAGTTACTGGTTGCTGCAAAGTCTTACCAATATTATAATTCATGTTCTGTCCTATCTTGACCTTCTGCTTCATTGCTGACTATAAAATAGCTTTGAGCATTTCCTGTGTTTTCTGGATTTTCTTGTTTCTACCTCATCTCCTCACCAAGTTATTGAGTGGTAACTGTATGTACCACACCTTGCACAATTTTGAATTCCTGGCATTTAATACTTACAACATAGCAGGCAGAGTAGGTTCTGACACAGCAGTATTGTGTGGTTTGTTCCCCCTCCCCCCAGGAAACTGTTCAGCACATGACTTGAGAATAATGTGTTTGAAATCAGAAGTAAAACAGGAAGTCTTGCCCCACACCATTCATCTTTGGGCTTTCCATGCAGTCATGTTATAACACAACATGTCATAACATAGCACATGTAGTTCATGCCAGATATGTGCTCAGAGGAAAGTGTGTGTGTCATCCTGCATCCATCGTACCAACAAGCAGAGAAGCAGGCACACCTTTGAGCCACAGTGGAAGGAGGCTGATTTAATCTCTAGGTAACTGGTTTAAACCTTAGTAATCAGCATTTAGGACATGTGGAAATAGAAGTAAAGAACTTGCTTCCTACGGCCCTGAAGCAGAAAGTGTGTGAAAGATGCTTGTAAATCAAAGAAGCAGAAAGATTCCTGGTGCTTCCAGAAAACAACAGCAAGAGTCTGTCTATTTTCAGCTGACAGCATGAAAGAGCATGCAGAATAAGAGACTTGCTTTCAGGCATGAACAGTGGAGCTGACTGACAGAAGCAAACTCGGGCATGCGCGGTCAAAGATTCACACTGATGCCCACGAACAAAAGCATGTGTGATGCTCATATGGGGAGGACTGTTAGAATCTACAATGATGGCATTATAAGGTTCAAAGACTTGGTTCAGTTTGCTTTTAGAAGCTAAATTTTCCATATACAGTTCTCCAAACTTCCAGCTCTTCAAACTGCCCTACTAACAAAGATATGTCTACATATATCTTTTTTTTTCCAGAGAGACTGTAGCTAGAAAAATATACTCCAGAGACTTTCTGGTGAAAAACACATTATTGTCTTTAACTTTTTGTTATAAAAGGTGTGGATTAACAATTTAGTAACTCAACTTATTACACACTATAAAAATGTGATAATCAATTACTTATTGAAGAACAGATGTAAGCATCTAAGAGGCCAAGGAGGAGTTTACAATGACTTGGTTACTGCCGTTAATTACTTATTAGATTTTTAAGATTGAAAGTCCAAATCAGCAACACATAAGTAGGAAAATATACCTTATATTCACAAAGCATATATGGTGTTTTGCTTTTAATCAATTTCAATTCATAAATTTAAACTGGTCTTAAAAGCAGCACTAATGTAGACTTTTAATACAATATAGCATAACCCTTAAAACTGTTGATCTTATAGATGTGGTGATGGTAAGATGTATTCCCAGAACTTGGAAACCTCAGAAAGGAGGGTGGTGAGTTTGAGGCCAGCCAAGATTAGTTAGCATGATAATTTCTCAAAAACAAACAAACAAACAAACAACAAGAACAACAGTACTTAAAGATGGAGATGTGATGTAGAATGACTGCATTGACTATGGTTCAATCCCCAACATTACAAAAGACTAGATTAAATTTATAGTAACACATAGTGTTCAAAATACACATTGAATTTCACATTTAGGTATTGCTCCTGACTGGGAAAAAAACTTGGGCTTGTAGTATTGCTTTTGGATGATGTGTCTTAGTTTTCCTAGTTTTATGAATTGCTAATCATGTGATAGTTTGGGGGTGGTAAGATGCTCAAAATGAGTCAGTTCTGTTAAATAAAATAGAAGTAATTGCTTTCTGTATAAAATATGTATTATATGTTTACAGTTTTTGTCACAAGCGACTTTTGTTATTTTACTATAGAAAATATACCAAAGTACTAGTAATCTGTCTTGTTTACTTGACTACTGAAGTACTAGTAATCTGTCTTGTTTACTTGACTACTGAAGTACTAGTAATCTGTCTTGTTTACTTGACTACTGAAGTACTAGTAATCTGTCTTGTTTACTTGACTACTGAAGTACTAGTAAACTCTCTTGTTTACTTGACTACTGAAGTACTAGTAATATGTCTTGTTTATTTGACTACATATAGGAAGGAATGAACAAACAACTCTACAACATGACTCTGGTCATTCTCATTGAAGCTTCTGTATGGCAAAACATTTTTTCTATTGTTTTATTTATTTGTTTGCTTTACATCCAGGTACAGTCCCCACCTCCTCCCTCTCCTCCCAGGTCCATTCACAAATCTTATAACCCACTCTCCTCCTCAGAGAAGGGTAAGACCCCTTAGGTACCACCCTACCCTGGCACAAGTCGCAGCAGGATTAAGTTCATCCTCTCCCACTGAGGCTAGATCAGGCAATCCAGGTTGGGAGGTGAGGTTCATTGTCAGGCAACAGAGTCTGAGACAGCCCTTTCTCTAATTGTTAGGGCACTCATATGAAGACTAAGCTGTACTTCTGATAAAGATGTGTCCTAGGTCTACGGCTTGCATGCTCTTTGATTGGTGGTTCATGGTCTGTGAGACTTTATGGACTCAGCTTCATTGACTCTGTAGGTCTTCTTGGGGTGTCCTTGACCCCCCCTGGCTTCCTTAGCCCTATCCCACTCTCCCACATGACTTCTTACCTTCTGCCTGAAGTTTGGCTGTGGGTCTTACCAACAACATCACAAGTCCTGTTATAATTTCTTTCATGTGACACTGATGACATTTTATTCCTTCCGTGTTCTTCATTGAACAATGACCTACCAGTCTGTTTTAAAGTGTACTCTATGCAGTTTGAGGCAGTTCATTACTACCTAACAATGCTACCAAGTTATCTTTTTTTGTCAAATTGAAGCAAGAGTCAGACATGTAAACATTAAAGGGAACAGTAACTACTCTGAATCTATTTTGTGTTTACTTCCAGAGGTTTCTTTGCTTAAGAGAAGTTTGCCTTTAAACCTGAATCAAAAATTCAATTTGCAGACAGTTAAGAATATTGTAATTCTGACAGTATCATGTGAATTGAAAAGTAACAAAGCATGCTGACATTTACCAGCAAGTTAAACTTCAAATGTTATTTCTTTGGGGGAATCACTCAACTTTAACCCAAACACCCACAGCTCTGCTGGCATTTGCTAAGTGAAAATTACTATTGTATTTCAAAATAAAATCACTTTTTTGTTGTTAAGGTAGTTATCAGCTGAAAATTTTAAATGTTATTTTACTTTAGAGCTTGAGGAACTGTAGTGTAATCTGTTGTTTTTCACCTGACATACATTTCGTGTATGTGTGGGTGTGGTGTGTGTGTCTCACAAAGTAGAAGAAATCTCATTCTCAGAGAGACGTCATTTAGAAGTCTGAAGTTTATCCCAACTTGTGAAGAGAAAATGAAGATCATTGCTTAAAACTCTCCCAAAATATTCATAGATCACATCAAAATTGGTTATTCATTTGCCCAGTTTTGCAAAGAAACCAGGAGTCAACTTCAAAAGAAAAGCTTCAGGCAAGTATAGATTGTATACAATCTTCATTCTGACATGCCTGTTCTTCCTTCATAGAGGTTTGTGTGAGTTTGATATCATTGTTATAACCGTATGCACATCTGACATATTAATTACTGAAAGTCATGTTTGAATATGAACTGCCCCATAAATTTTCAGTCTTCGAGCACTTGGTCCTGATGTTTAGGGAGGTAATTGATCATCTGGGATGTGGGCCCAGGGTAGTGGAGAATGAGAACTGTGGGCAACCCTTTGAGGATTATGCTAGCCCTGGATCTGGTTCTATTTCCTGTTCCCCAGTTCATTGATTATGTCAGGGACTTTGTCACACGTGGCGTGTTCATGGAGCTGTTCCAAACTGCATTTCCTACCACAACAGCTTAACCTTCTGACTGAAGAGGAGCTAAAGAAAAGTCTCCTTGAGAAAGTTCTTTTTACATGAACTAGCACCATTGCAACAAGAAAGATATGCACATGGAACTTAGTACATGCTGAGGATTATTTTCCTTTAGGAAACTATCTACCATCTTTCTACTCCAAAAGCTTTTGATTCTGCTCCACCCTCTATATCTCCTCTAGTCTGTTTCAGATGCCTCTCCATAAGTCAGGGCCCTTATCCCAGCCCCACAGGAAGGAATTTCATTTGTTCACTCTAGGAAAGCTGATAATAGCATATTTCTGAGTTCCAAGGTCATAAATTAATGCTGTTCTTGCCTCACTTGCCAACCTAAAAACAAAATATATTATTTTTTTTAAACACAATTTATACTCTTTTATTTAGATTCTTAAAAATATCCTCTATAATAATCTCCTCTGTAATAGTCACTGTACCACTAAGGAATAATATTTCAGAAATGTGATCTATGGAAAGTAGTGGTAATTTAAGTAAATTTTATAAAATTATCGTTTTTTTTTTCATGTTACAAGCAAGCATCATGCCATTTTGTTTTTGTAAAAAATTTAAAACGCTATGTTTACAAAATTACTAGCAAACATCAGACACAAAATAATGGCGAAGGCAACTAGATCTAGAACCGTATCATTGGAAGTTTTTGTGGAAAATAATCTCCCCTACTTTTTAAGGGTCTCTTGGAGATTCTCAAGGCACTAATTCTTTCGAAGGCTCTGAATGGTCTTGTGAAAGTGAGCAAGGTTCTGTTGACTTGACATGATACTTTCTACAGTACTCTGTTGTATGTACATATCTGCACATATGTACTTATTCATGCATGGCTACTGTATACATTTGTGTGTATATATATATATATATATATATATATATATATATATATATATTTATGTACGAACTCATCTTCATGGGGCTACTGTATTTACATGTCTATATGAGCACATCTGTACATATATAGCTGCATATGTGTTCATCTCTACATGGGCCTATTTTATGTATTTGTATATGTGTACATATACATCCAATTACATGTGGCTAGCATACATATCTGTACATGTATACATTTACATATTATCTACAGGTAGCTGTTGTTTATCTGCACATGTGCACATATATAAACATCTACTTGTGGTTTCTGTATACATTTCCACATGTCACACACACACACACACACACACATACACACACACACACACACACACACACACACACACACGACTTCTCTTTATAGGTATTTAGTGTTTTGCAAACATGTCTTTTTCCAAAAGCTACAGAAGATAAAGATTCCAAGGTTATCCCAGACATGTGAGTAAGCTTGAATGATAGAGTATCAAACAAGCACGTGATTTAGTTTCAGCAAAACATGGATCATTCACAGATTGCACATTAAACTGTAAGTAAATGTTGAGTATTAGCCAATTTTTAATGAAATCCAGCAGAAAAACTTAATGACCTGTGAGCAGGAGAGAAGATCAACCCTACCTCACTTTAGCTTTAAAATTTATGTGTATTGTTGGTGTGACTCTTTGCCATGTGTTTGTTCTTTGATACACACACTTGTACCTTGGGACCTTGGGTCCAATACTCACTCCATTAGAAACAGAAGAAACGGGCACTCAGCATCCAACACTTCATCCAGATGGGGTTTGCTTAAGAGGAGAGAGGCCAAGAGGATTTACTGCCAACTGGAAATGTGCCAAGAAGCCTCTCCAGTGTGCTAAGTCGCAAGGTTAATTAAATTTTAAGTGAGGAAATTTCATTCACTATTTAGAACACAACAGTCCCAAATCAGTGGAATCTTCAGCACACATTTCTGAATTTTGACCTCAGTGACCCATTAGAATTAATAACATTTCAACTTATTTTTCTCCCTACAAGTTCACAGAGATACTAGATGGTAATTATCTAAATTGTATCAGATGATGTCAGTATTCTGAGGAGGGAAAGCTCAGTGAAGGGCTAGAGAGAAATAATTTGTTGTAGATTAGAATAATCGGATGCTTCTTTTCAAATATTCATTTCGGGAGTCCTACCTCTGCAGAATATTAGCCACCACACACGCTGTCATTCCAGAGTTAGTTGACTGAAATTCTCATGGTCACCTTTAGTGAAATGCATTTATGAAGAGGGGTCATATGATAAATGGTTTAAAATAGAATTCCAAGGCAAATAGTATAGGTAAAATGGAAATTTGCTAATTATAAAGTAACTTGCCCAGTAATGGGACCATCACAGTACTGTGTGTGTGTGTGTGTGTGTGTGTGTGTGTGTATTCACATGTGCATGCATGTGCACACTCCTACACATATGTGTGTATGTGTTTGTGTGTGCATGCTTAAAGGAGTTCAGTATACAGCTCCCTAGCTTGTGTCACCATTATCTACCCACAGCAAGCTAATCCTGAAGAAGCAGGTGGGTCATTATTTTAACCAGCATTTATAAAGGAACAACTGAGCTTCAAGCATAGACAACGAAATGAAGCTATGACAGAAGACACAAAGAGGTGTTTCTTATAAGGAATAGGTAAAGGGTTTCAGAGCTTGGATGTCTTCTCTGGGAATGCCGCTACCCCACTGTTTTATGTTTCCAGACCACAGGACCTTCTTATAAATTTTACTATTTCATTTTTTAAAAATCTTTTCCATATCAGCAACCGAATGATTTCAGTTTTCACAGGACCCCTCCACAGAACAAAGGGACCCAACTGTATAGTTCTTCAGCAGCTGCATCTGGGTTGCCACAGACCAATGTGAGGTTTGCTTCATACTGCAGGTTTGCTTAGAGAGATTCTCTGATCCTGGACCTGTTCCATATACAATGAATTTGTTGAAAAAATGATCCACAGTAGTCAGAGATTTGTCTCACCTTGACACAACTACCTCTTCCCTATCACGTGGCTGGCTATAAATAACTATAAAGTGCTGTGAACTCTTGGGATTTAATCACCATCTGACCTCTGCTTTTATTAAGATTGGGACCATGGTTTATAGATGCCTAGATCACCTTAAAAACAAGTATATATTGTTTGCATAAAGGGAGAAAAAAACAAAAGCAAATGAGCAAAGCATGTTTAGCTCATGTTTTAACACCTGGATAGTTACATGGAAAGTCTATTCATACTGGTGCTGTACTGGCTATTGTGTGCACGGTGGCCATCTATCCCAATGATGGCTCTGCCATGGTCATAGTGTCGCTGCAACCATCTGCCCTATGGCTATCATGGCCGTAGTCAGGGAGCCAATGTGGCTGTCTGTAGTTGGTGCTTCCATGTTTCTGGTGTGACTGTGGCTGTCTGTGGCTGGTAATACCACCAGGGTTTCCTCTTCTTGCACATGATTCTCTGTAGCTTGAACTTGGCATTGGAATATTTCCTCTTCCTGCTTTCCCCAGAACTGTCTGTCCCCGTTTGTCTCAGTTCATTGAACTGCCAGAGCATTCCAATCCCACCAAATACCTGCTATTTCTGTGGGAATTTTTTATGCAACTGTGTGAAGATGTAGACCCCTGTCTTTCAAATATGTTTGGTATACACTTAGCCTCATACATGGGCCCCCCTGAGTTACATTGTTTCTATTGGTAAACAAAACTGTTATATTCTCAAGTGCAAGTAGGCTTGAATGAAAAGTTTTGGCTTCTAGCTATAAATACCATTTGCCCTTTCTCTCACCCCCCCCCATGGTTTTATTACCTTTTAATGGAACAAAATGGATTCTTTATGTTTTTTCTGCATTAAAAAAGCACAAGTGTGTGTGTGAATACTTGGAGAACATTACAAGTTCAAAATCTTCACCCAGCATAACATTATTGTTATTGTCAGATATTTCCTTCCTGCTAAAGACCTTAAAATGTATAGCCAACATTTTCTACAAAAAAGATCTCATACATCTGCACAAATTGCTTCAGTTTTAAAAGGTTCTTTGTCAAGGCCAGCTCTCCAAAAACATGTATTGTGCATCTTGTAAGGAATTTGCTCGAGCAAGGATGTGTCCTGCTTGGAGATCAGTGGGAGGTACCATCAAGCTGCACGGGGACTCTGAAGACTAAGGAAAAGAGAGTTTCCCTGAGTCCTTAGCAGAAAGATGCAGGGGTGGATTTTAATTCATCTTCATCTCAATTCATCGGATTCAATAAATGATTTAATACACACATGGCAGGAAGAGACGTAGATGTTTCCACTTGGTCTGGTTAAAATTTAGTGAAAATATTACTGTACTGCCATATATGGTGTCAGTAAAGCTAACACATACATGCAGTGATATTCAGGTATACATATTATATATGTATATTTTCTCCATGAATTACTTACAATTACATTTTATAATTTTTTTTATGATACTGGGGATTGAACCTAGGGCATGGTATACCTCAGCCTTTACTATAATTGTATTTTTGCAAGAAAATATTCAACCAGTGACCCCACTAATCATGCAGAGAACTTATGGTTTGTGTTAACAGAAAGACAAAAATTGATGCATCCCACCTCAGAGTGCTGAGCTCCTATTCACAAATAATGTTCTGCTTATGGATAAGGCTTCAATCAATAACCACAATGGGAAATCAGTATCTCAGCATGAACATTAGCACACTGTTGACAACATCTAAGCACCTTTTATCATGAAATCAGGACTGTATCTTGCAGAAACATGCTAAGCGCCCACACAACAGACCATTTCAGTAGGAAAGGGTTCGATGGAAGTTCTCTTAATTTTTGGTGGGCTTCAACTATTATGACACAAAATTTTAAAAACCTGTTTACAGTATTTTAAATTGTGGTTTTATAGAGATTGTTAGTTTCTTTGTATGTCCTAACAGGTCTAGTTAGCACACAGACTCTCTTCTTGGTAAACATGAGTCTGTATATGTTCCCAGATACCATGTAGGGCAGGAACACAGAAGAGTAGTTTTCATGATGCCTGCGTGGAAAAATTTTCACAGAGGATGAGAACAGTATGGATGACACTGTGCTGTGCAGAGAATCATGTGGTCATTACTATTTGTTCCTGAGAACAGGAAACACTCTTTCTTTAAAATTTCCTCATCCATTCAACTTACCCCTTAACTTCATCAAAATCATGATGAACTCAAAACAAGATTTAGAAGCCTACATTTCTTTCTCCAGGTTTTCAAGAAAGGAATTATCTTCAGATTTGACAAGGGGCAGGAGGAGTATAAGACAGTGAGAAGAACCAATGTCCACATATGACATGAAAGTCAACATTCATCTGACACTGTAGTTTGAGGTTTATCTTTGTTATACAGAATGTTGTCCATAACTGGAACATACAGCGTCCCGAGTTGGTGATAAGTGTCTGAGTTATCTTGCACAGAATTGACTTCAGGACATTAACTTGATATTGGCAATGTGTTGTGATTGAAGCCCATTGATTTAAAACCATGTATAGATTCACGTTTCTATAGAAGAACAGATTCTCTGGTGGATTTTCTCTTTCTTTTTGCTGTCTTATAAACATGAGTTGGCAACAGATGTAGTAATTTGATGGTTAGCCTTTTGTGGGAAGGATGAGAAGCAGAGAATGAGAAAAGTTTCTGACTATTATGGGGTGTTTTTCACCTTGGCATGTGGGCAAACACCATATAGTGTCTGTCCTTAACATTAGTGAGAGTAGTGCATCTAATCTGAAATTCCCAGTGAATCACACAAGTTGCATTGGAGTGGTGTTCGGTTGTTCATGAAACTAAAATACAGACTGAATTAATTAAATAATCAAATATTAATAGTTGTTTTACTCCCTTGTAAAGGTAGGAATTGGAAGACAATTTTAAGTTACATTTGGTACAAAAGAATATTTTAGTTAAACAAATAAAAACATTTTGATAGAATTTTTTTTTCCAGTCAGACAGGGATGGTTTATTGAACATACACCTAAAGACAGACCATGGCAACAGTTCAAAGCTGTGCTCTGGATGTTTCTGAGGGCAAGCTTCATAGCAGTTAAAACCACAAAAACCACGATGAGCTCAAAAGCAGGTGCTGGGAGTATTGCCCCAGTGGTTGGCCCTGACTCAAGACATTTGAGACACAACAATTCATATTGACCTTTAATATTATGGGTCCTATGTGAAGCTTATAGTTGTGAAATTTCTTAAGATTAACAGACCTCACAACATACAGAGCATAACAGACTATGTAATCAGAATGAGCCTACTTTGAATTAAGTTATTTTTTTCTGCATCAATGGCTGGCAGACATATTACAGCAACACTATGAAATAGCTGGCAGGCATGGAACAAAATGGCAACAGCTGTGCTAGGGGACAGGCCTCCACAACTTTGTGACTGTCAAACAAAAATTCATAGTATTCTTAAAGAATTGTACATTCGGAGAAAGAGCAGTGGTTCTCAACTTGTTGTTATAACTCCTATAGAGGCAACTATTGACCATTCACTGGGATCACCTAAGACCACAGGAAAACACAGGTATTTACATCACAATTCATAAAAGTAGTAAAACTACAGTTATGAAGTACCTATGGAAATAATTGTATAGTTTGGTATTACCGCAAAATGAGAAAACCCATTAAAGGGTTGCAACAGTAGGAAGCTTGAGAACCACTGATCTGGAGGGATGCTTCAGTAGTTAATAGTATTTGCTGCTCTCACAGAAGACTTGAGTTTGGTTGTCAGAACCATTTACAACCTCTTGTAACTCCAGCTCCAGAAGACCTGCAGGCACCTGTACTCACATGCACATATTACACTCAGGCATATAATTTAAAACAAATTAATATAAAAAAAGAATTGTAAAGTTCACGCAACACTAATAGAAGGCCAGATGCATCACAAGATCTGTAAAATAAAAATAAGTTAATGAAAGAATTAGTAGTAGAAATAGATCCTAGTCTAATATTAAGAATTTTTTTAAACATAACTTGTTATAATTTAGAAGTGTTTGCTAGTGTGCAGGCTATGTTTTCTCTAACTAGAGCCACCTGAGAGGAGGAAAACTCAACTGAGAAAATGCCTCCCTAAGATCAACCTGAAGGCAAATGCTTGGGGGTATTTCTTGTGTAATGATTGATGTGTGAGGACCTGTCACATCTAGGCACATAGTCCCAAGGTGTATAAGAAAATGACCAAAACCTTCAAGAATAAGAGTCCCAGAGAGTGAGTTGTTAAGGATGATAAATAAATAAGACAAAAGCAAAGGTGGGAAGAGGAAGTCTTGTATAAATGGCCAAAGTCAGCAGAAAGCTAAATTGGACACTGAACTCCTATTCCCTTTGTCCTTTTATCAGAACCTCTAGAAAGACTTGGATTGGTCTCAACAAAGAAACAAGCCAGGAGAGCAAGGTAGTAGGCAGTGTTCCTGTGCTGACTTCCCCGGGTGACAGACTGCGATCTATGAGCTGTGAGATGAAGTGAGATGAAATAGACGTTTTCTTCCCCTTGTAGTTTTTGATCATGATATTTTATCTCAACAAAAGAAAGTGAATTAAAACACTTAGTTTAGGATGACATCCTGGATTACAGGCAATTAAATAACACACTAGGTTACAATATCTAAACTGTAGATGTTTGTGCTTGTGTAGAATGATATATAAATTTTTGCCATAGTTTGAATAGAAGTTTTTAAAAGGCATTATACTTACATCATGAAATTTCAACATGGGAAGTAAGAAAATAATGAAGCCTTAAATTCTTACCTCTCAGATCTTAAGTTTTTAAGATCTTGTCACATCTTGTTTCTTTGTTAAACCACCTCAAAGTAATTTTCCCCATGTCATTTTGCTCTAACCTATCAAATGGGCTCCCACTGGATGACATTACGCCAGTCAGAATTGAAGGCCACTCTCAAAAATGAGCATCTATACATAGTCTATAAGTCCAACTAGAAAACTGAATTATGGATGTGATTTTACAGTTGACTTCCTCTAACCAGTTTTTAACAAGATTAGGTCACTAAAAAGGTGATTGATTTCTTCACACTATTTGTGTTAAGGAACTTCCTTATGTGTGATACATCTGTTAGACCAAAATTCAGCCACTATTAGTAAACTTTAGATTTTGTTCAGACTTTCATACTTTTATCCAGTGCCTTTTTGCTTTTGTTTTTGTTTTTCAAAACAGGGTTTCTCTATGTAGCCTTGTCTGTCACAGAAATCACTCTGAAGACCAGGCAGGACTTGAACTCACATAGATCCACCTACCTCTGCCTCCCCAGTACTAGGATTAAAGGTGTGTGCCACCGTGGCTAGCTCCAGTGTACTTTCTGTTTTTGTTGTTCCAGAATCTCATATTAGATTTAGCTGCCATGTCCCCTGGGGCTCCTCTTGCCTATGACAGTTTCTCAGACTTGGCGTGTTTGTGGTGGCCTTGACACAGAAAAGCTTTCTAGTTGCTTTTAAACTGTCTGTCATTGAGAGGTACTTCCTTTTTTCCCTGGTTGAACTGAGATTGTTGATTTGGAAATATCAATGTCACTCTCATTGCCTCACAACAATAAATACGACCCAGTCAAGAAGACACCGTTAATGTCATTTTGCCATTAACCTTGCCCTGACCTGAGAGGTCAGTCCATTTTACCATTTTACCACTGTAAGGTAACCATTGCTTTTACCCACCTACTCTCTCTTTGGAAAGTAGGCATCATGCAAAGTCCTCTTTAACAAGAGGAAAGAAGAAAGTTGCACCAACCTGAACTTATGGCTATAGCTTCAGCTCTTGAGAAGTACTTAGATTTATGTGGGTTGGCATATCGCACCATTTTCTTTTAATTTCTTCTCTTTTACTAATTTTATTGGATATATTTTATTTACATTTCAAATGTTATTCTCCTTTCCTGGTTCCTCCTCCACATCCCCTATCTCATACCCTCCCCTGCTGCTTCTATGAGGGTGTTCACATATCCACCCACCCCTTCTGCCTCCCTCCCCTGACAGTCTCCCATACTCAGGCATCGAGCCTTGGCAGGACCAAGGGCTTCTCCTCCTACTGATGCCCAACAAGGCCATCCTCTGCCACATGTACAGCTGGGACCATGGGTCGACCATGTGTACTCTTTGGATAGAGGTGTAATCCCTGGGAGCTCTGGTTGTCTGGTATTGTTGTTCTTATGGAGTTGCAAACGCTTTCAGCTCCTTTAATCCTTTCTCTAACTGCTCCACTGGGGAGCCCATTCTCAGTTCAATGGTTGGCTGTGAGCATCCGCCTCTGTATTTGTCATGATTTGGCAGAGCATCTCAGGGGACAGCTATATTATGCTTCTGTCAGCATGTACTTCTTGGCATCAGCAGTGTTGTCTGGGTTTGGTGGCTTTATATGGGCTGGATTTCCAGGTGGGGCAGTCTCTGGATGGCCTTTGCTTCAGTCGTTGCTTCAAACTTCGTCTCCCTGTCTCCATATTCCTTCTTGTGCATGTTTTTGTTCCCCCATCTGAGAAGAACCAAAGCATCTGCCCTTTTGTCTTTCTTCTTCTTGAGTTTCATGTGGTCTGCGAGTTGTATCTTGGATATCTACAAAATACAATAAACTTAGATATTAAGGACAATGCTTTTCATATTTGAAAGTCTCTCAGGCTGGGCTTTATACAGTAAAGTATTGAGATGGAGAAAGATAAAAATATGATTAATCAGAGAAGATAACAAACATTTTTAACCATTTGTGACTATGTTTTTTAAAAGTCCACTGTTTTAATAACACAACTTCTGGCAGGCGAGGGTTAAAGATCCATGCTTCTGAACTATGTAAAAGTTACAATGGTACAAGAACAGTCTTGATGAACCAAACATTTGGAGAATCATTAACTGATGGATCAGAATAGACACTTCTGTGGTGAAATATTTAAAGTCTACACTTTTCTGTGAATTTCCAATTTGAAATAATTTTTACCACACCCCTGTGGGGAAAACAGAAAAAATTACGAGATCAAGGGATTAGGAACACAATCAGTCTAATACTCTAATTCAATTTGTAAAATTCTCCTTATCTGTTTTAAGACAGGGGTTGGCATTTTGTGAATAAGTTATAAGATACAGTCTGAAATTAAGAATTGGATAAAGTAGTGGATTACTAAAAATAGCACATTTTTAAAAATATTTTTTGTTCTCTCAAAATATTTTTTCTCCATATAAGTAAAGTATTTTCTTTCTTAAGGATATAATTATAACATTTTCTCTTTCTTACTTCCCCCTAAACCCTCCCACATACCCTCCTGCTGCCATGGCTGACCTGACTTGGTTCTGTACAACTAATAATGTGCTCTTCCACCTCTCTGGCCCCAAGCTATCATTTCAAGCTTCTGGCGGAAGGCAGCAATCAACAGTTCTGCCATGCGATGATACTTATGAATCATATCCTTGACCATCATGGAACTCCAACCCTTAAGGGTGCAGTAATAGTACACATATCCAGAAGGTAACCAGTGGCTCTCAAATTGGACTTAAGACCCACTCAAAAAGAGGGAAGCCATGCCTGAAACAGGAACCTAGTTAACTACTTAGTGCTAGTGAAGTCATGGCTATTGAAAGAGAATCTATGAGCACTAATTTACTAAGTGAGCATAATCTCTAAACTATTCTCTAAGGGACATGTGATGGCTTCAATTGCCAATCCTCATAATTTCGGGGGAAATGTTCTTAAGGAGGGGAGGAATGGGGTGAAGAACTCAAGGATGCGGACCATGAAGGGGGCAACATTCAGAATATAAATAAATAAAATAATTTGATAAGAAAATAAGCTTTTGAAACACATTTCAACATCTTGTGTTTCTCATTCCTAATGGTAATAAAGTTTTAATGCAGGAAAAAAAACATGTTTGTGCTAATATTTGTCAATATCTCAGCTTGCTGAGTTGCCACTATGGAAGGAAAATCCAAATTTAATACATTACTGAATGTGTTTAAAACAGTAAGAGTAAAAGTAAAGCTTAGAGTAAGCCTATCTTGTTTAATCACGGACCCCTCTCCCACTATTACATTTTTCTCTGTGATTGTGATGTGTGTGTTCTAGTGTTTATGTTCACATACTTGTGTGCATAAGAAGAAGGGGAGAGGTTGGTGCTAGGTGTCTTTCTCAACTACTCTTTACCTTATTTTCGAGGCAGGGTTTCTCACCAATTAGACGAATAGGGTGTATGGCTACTCTAGTGTCCTAACCTCCCCCAGGGACCCTCTGTCGGCATCTTCAGTGCTGGGATAACTGATGGGTCGCCCTCACCGGGCTGTGTTGTTATGTTCAGGATAACCACTTTTAGTTAGTTGGTATGTTTGTTGGAGAATTTCTGTTTTGGAGACACCAAGGTCCGGCAGCTCTTCAAACCTTTCTCAGCAAGATAATCTTGCTGATCATTGCATCTTGTAGATTTAGTGACAACTACAAAAGTTAGACTGTGTTTTTAAAAGGGTTATATTCTGGTTTTTTTCCCCTCTTGGTGTTTCATTGTCTAGGCAAAGAAACCAATGTAAAGCCCTCCACCTTAATTTTCAATTCATTAAGCCTTAGCTAAAGTCATAATAACTTTATAACATAACAGAATGGAATTCTGTAACTACAATATTGTAGTGCTAAAATCACAGGGCATTGCTAATAGCAAAGAATACCTATTTCAACTTATGTTAAAGATACACATTCATCTATTAACTTACTTCATTTAAGCCATTAAACTTTAAGCATTTTTATGACCACAAAAATCAATAACATAATAAGGCTTAAAAATATGCCCAAATAAAACTCTGAATCTTGTGCCTCAGGATAATCCAGAAAGTTTATGCTTTCAGGGGCAATTTATATTTTAGTGATTCCAGTAGTTAAAGTTGCACTGAGGAAAAGGGTGTGTGTGTGTGTGTGTGTGTGTGTGTGTGTGTGTGTGTGTGTGTATGTGTATGTGTGATGTATGTGGGTATGCATGTGTATGTATGTACATGTGCTATTTGTGTATATATACATGTGTGATATGTGTGTATTTGTATGATATGTGTATACATATATGATACATGTATGTATGTGTAATGTGTGTATGTATGTGTGATGTATGTGTATGCATGTGTCTGTGCAGGGGTGTGCAAGCCTGTGCACATGCTCATAAACAAATGTACAAGTGTCAGAGGTGAATTTGTGGTGTCCTGTCACCTTCAGCCTTATTCATTGCAGACATGATGTGCAGAAATCTGCTGCCTCTGGAGTGTCTGAGCTGTCTGGTGGTCACCACAACACAGCACATGTCTGAGGTCTTGGTGCTGCGTCACATCTTCTCGAAATTCTAGGATACATGAAGAAAACAGTCGGACTCTAACAGGAGGAAGTAAAACTAAAAACAAAAACAATGTCAACAGTTCAAGAGAGTGTGTGTGAGTGAGTGTGTGTGTGTGTGTGTGTGTGTGTGTGTGTGTAGCAATGAAGCACAGAAATATTCCTCAAAAGTACAGTTTCAAAATTATGTATATTGAGGGTTTCATATTGAAATATGAGCATCGTAAATTTCACTGTTATTAGCAAATGTTTTTTTATCAGGGGAAAGTGCTGTCTATTAATCTTTACCTTTAATGTTAATTTTCCTACACAAAGAGGAAGATTATAATGTTACCATCTGAACTAAAGATAGGTAGGGAAAAAGAACAAATGAATCAAACACATTTAAATGGATAAAATGAATTTGGGGCGAATGCTAACCAAAAGACACAGCTACTTCATAGTCATTAAGCTCCCATGGTGACATCATACCTAATTTAGTGGTATTTGGTTCATTGATCTGTTCTTTTCACACATGTGCAAAATCCCAAATTCTCTTGAACGCAGACTTACTTGGGCAGTTTAATTCACACTGGGCAGAAACATATAGGTTCCTGGCTTGTCAGCTGGATGACATGGCATGTAACTGTAATCACGGCATTCTGGAAGCAGAGACAGGAGAATTGCAACTTTCAGTGTGGGCCACACAAATTGAAGTCAGCCTGAACTACAGATAAGGAGACACAGCCTCAAAAGAAACAGATAAAATAGATAAACAAAAACAAAGATGCATAGAGGTCATTACCACCCCATCCTGTTGTTGTTGTTGTTGTTTTAGATGTTTTGTTTGTTTGTTTGTTTGGGGGGTCTTTATTGGATAGGCCTTGAAAATTTACTACTAACTGCCATTTCATTATTTTAATAAGTTCTGTTTCCTCTGTAAAGGGTCCTTTCAAGAAAAAAAATAGCTTTTACTATTTTTGTTACTTATAATTCAAATACTCGATTATCACATAACAGCCACAGCAACTCAGAAGGGATCTTTTTTAAAGTGGCAATTTAAACAGTCCTCTTTAAAGTTTCTTGTCAAGATGTGCTTCTAAGCTTATGAAATATGTAGAGACATTATTAGGTTAAGATGTGGTTTAAATTGACCATTAAATTATATACTGACTGAATAAACTAAGACCTTTTCAACCATCTTAACTTAACAAGAGGCCACAGTCAATTCAAGTTGAAATGTTACAAGGAGATCTTAAAATTGAATAGGAAAGTCTGAGAAAAGCAGGTTCTCTTTCTAGTATCTTCTGAACACACAACCAACATAACACTTTATGAAGATTCTTCATATAAAATACACTTAATGTGTGAGATAGAAGAACCTGTTATATCCTAGTGCCCTGCCTCACCTTGAGGAAAACATTAATGAACTATCTCAACATTCATGCATGCATGAAGCATACTACATAAATACACATATTGAGGAGGTATATGTATATCCATATGTTATAAAGATATACATATACACATATAAACACATTCAAATATGTACACATACATAGTATATTATATCTCTATGTATATAATCTATATCCATATTTATAGATATAGATATAATATACTATATGTAGACTCTAGTGCCCAGTGACAATTCTGAAGCAAAGATCTCATGTGGTCCCTCAGCAGCAGAGCAGCGCCAACCTAACCAGCAATCGTTCTGAACGTCTCTGTTTGGCTATTTCCTTCTTTCTAGAAGTTAATCATGCTTATAATTTTGATAATTAAAACTTGAGTGTCACAACTTGTCTGTCCTGTGGTGGCATGAGCAAGAAGGATATGCCCTCTCTCACTCTTACTCTTTCTCACATATGGCAGACAAGAGAGCTGGCCCTGGGGTTATGAGAGTGAGAAAACTGGCCATATCCTTCACAGGCTGCAACCTTAGCGTGAAAGAATCATGTACCTCGCCTGGGCAGTACGGTATCTGGACATGGTAGCAGGGTTGCTAGCAAGCCGGCTCTGAACAGGAAAATGGGATATCCAGGCTCACCAGCTCAGATACCTCTCAGGCCCAGATCCAGGGTTTTGAGTTGGTCCATTCTATCATCTACTGTTCATCATCAATGAACTGTTGGAGTGCAGGAAGTAGAAGAACCTTTAGATCTTAAACTACAGGCTCTCTATGACCCAGGATAACAACAGAATATCCTTGAGGAGTCCCAGTGAGGATCCAGTACTGATAGAATTCACAGGCCTTGTACCAGAGCAATGGGTCATTACAATAACCATTTGTGAGTAAAAACTATGGTCAACATGTTATACTGTGGGACACGCTGTGATAACCTCCAGCTTCCACAGTGAGACATTTTCCTCTGTTATGGGGGAGGTTGAAAGGGTGGAGTGTAGGTATGAGGGGGAAGGACATGAGTAAGAATGAGGTGCATGATGGGAGATTCAAAGAGGACTAATGGAGAGTTAAGAAAAGAGGAAAAGGAAACAAGAATTGAATGTTAGCTTAAAATCACTGCCTTGCTACCTTAGAGTCTTTCCTCCATAACTTTATTTACTCTGCTGATCTTTACATGCTTGATTTACTGGGTAGTGCCCCTCCATTCAATTTTCTGTTTGCCTAGACTCCTAGACATTTACCGCATCTGAAAGGAACTATCATCCACACATCTATCCATTTGTTTTTCTCTGCCATGTCTTCATTTCATGTTGGTCAGTAGACGAATTACTTCGTACAGTCCTTACCTGGCTCTTCATAGAATTTCTGCTGAAGAAGTTTTGTGGTTGTTGTTTGGATTTTGTGGCTTCTAGATGGATCCATGTGTGGAGACAGTAAAGCCAGTGCTTTTAAGGGATTATACCAATACACACACACAAACACTCATTAAAGTGGAATTTCTATGGGAAATCCAACATTGGGTAGCAATACCATTTATATTAAATTAAAAAAGGGAACATAGATGGACCTGGGTGGGAAAGGGGACAAGGAGGGAAAGAGGGGACATGATTAGGTATTGGGTGAGGGAAAAGGACTGAAACCCTGTGGGCCATCAAATGGAAACAGACAACCTTGGGAGGTAGCAGCTGGGGGAGCCTCTAGAATGTACCAGAGATCTGGGAGGTGAGAGACTCTCAGAAAACAAAGGTAACTTAGATGAAATGCCCTACAGTGGGAGGAGAGAACTTGTGGAGCCCACCTCCAGCAGAGAGTTCATGAGTGATGGGGCTGATATCCCACTGTCAAAGCTCTGACGCATAATTATTCCAGTATGAAACAAATGTAGGGAAAAAAATAAAGAAGGGTCTGAGAAAAAAGATGTCCAGCAACAGCCCCAAAGTGGGACCCAGTACAAGAGGAGGGCACCGAGATCTGACACTATTACTGAGGCTATGGTCTTCTCACAAAAAGGGATCTATCATGGCTGCCCCCCAAAAGACCCAACAAGCAGCTGAAAGACTCAGATGCAGATATGTAGACCCAACCAATAGACAGAAGCTGCTGACCCCTGTGGTTGAATTAGGAAAAAGCTGGAAGAAGCTGAGGAGGAGGGCATTACTGTAAGAGGACCAGCAGTCTCAATCAACCTGGACCCCCAAGATCTCTCAGTCACTGGATTAGCAACCAGGCAGCACACGCCAGCTGATATGAGGCCCCCCAACACATATACAGCAGAGGACTGCCGGGTCTGGGTTCAGTCAGAGAAAATGCACCCAACCCTTAAGAGACTGGAGGCCCCAGAGAGTTTAAAGGTCTCGTGGAGTGGGTGTGAGTTGTGAGGATTGTGAGGAGATCCTCATGGAAACAGGAGTATGGGGAGGAGGCATGGGAACAGTCAAAGAGTGGATGTAGTGTAAAAACAGAAGATTAAATAAAATGAAAGAAGAATTTACAAATAAAAGAACACTATGCAGCTTTAAAAACCAGAGAAGGGTATGAGAAAAATCAGTTTATTTATTAATGACAGAGAGGTATCAGTTAGAACCAAACAAGCCTGGATGACTTCAGTCTTAGAATATAATGAATATACCAAATCCACAATGAATGAAAAATTATTTGTAATGAATATCATAAAAGAAAAAATTACAATGGTTAAAATAGACTAAGATATATTTGATAATTTTCAGAAATTAAGTGGCCGGCTCATTCTCGATCACGCTATGTAGAAAATAATATATCACAAAACTTGCAGTGCATCCAAGACCAAAGAAGACAAGCTAAGCATTTGTTATCTCTCATCAGGAAAAAAAAAATATTGCCTGGCATAGAGATAAACTAGGAATTGTTTGGTTTTTTTGTTGTTGTTGTTTTGTTTTTTAACTTTCGTGGCTGCCTAAATTTTGCTAAGCAAATGACTATAGATTATCTTCATTAAGAAACAAATGGAAAGCAATGAATTTAAACACAGTGAATTTGGTGAAATCAAAGGACACATATGAGCTGTTCAGTTTGGGTATTTGGCAGGATAAAATCGCATCAAACAGGAACGGGAGCATCCTTGGTTAGGCGGAGTCTTTTCCTTAGGATTGATGAAATTCGATTTACCTGTTTGCGATGAGGTTATGGCTATGCGATTTGAATTATGACTCCTAAATGATAGGGAATTGACTTTTACAATCTTACAAACTATATTATACACACCATTCACTTCATAGTCACAGGAGAAAAAGGTTGCCAGCGAAACCGGAGATGTGTTAGAAAACACACATTTAACCTTCCCAGGATCACGCAGGACGGCACGCGGAAGGGGAAGCTCAACGCTTTTGTGAAAACTCGAGTGGAAAGGTGTGCTGGTGCCACAAATTCAACGAGATGTCAAGTCTGCACTTGACGGGTAGAAGTAAAAACCAGAGAATAATAAGAATGTGGGAATTTGAGAGGCCAAGCACTGAGCTTAGACGGGATTGTACGGTGCACCGGTGCATAGTGAAACAGAATACTTCAAAGTGCTCTCTCTTGTTGGAAAATCTCATTAAAGCGATGTTCTTCATCAAAGCCACTTGCTTTTCTTCCCTGTATTTCTTTTCTCTCCACTCCCCTCACTTTTCCTTCTCAACTATTGGGGGTAAACTTTTTAAAACTACCTGGACCACTTAGTACTTCCCAAGTGTAAGTAGGCTTAGGGCCATCTGTCTACTCGAGCTCAGGTGACCACATGCTCTCTAGAAAACAAACGCTTGGTTGCCTGGCAGCCACGGATCATGCAAGAACTACACTAGGGAACACTACCCAAATCCTACTGTGGATGGCAGAGAGGTTTATGAAGTTTCACACCTGAAGTATTTTAACTATAACACTTTTATGGCACAATTACCAAAATGTTTAATTGTATGTAAAGGGGAGAATGAACATATATGTTGTATGTGTATATGAAGATCATTTATTTATTTATTGCATATTTATACAAGTTACCTCTATGTAACCCTACTCCGCTTAATCTCAATTAGTACATGAGACTGGCTTCAAACATAGAAAATGGTATTCCTTCATCTTATTGCAAGGCCTAAAGCTCTGTGCCACCATATCTGACTTTGAAATATTACTATTATGTGAGCATGCAAAAAAAAAAATAATCCTGAGAGGTTAAATGAAATGTTTAAAGGCTTGTTAACTGCAGATAAGAACTCCAATAGAGACTCCAATAGAAAAGAACCCTACCCAAGTGAAACACTGTGTTACGTTAGGCTAATATAAATCCATTTTAAAGATAATTATCAAAAAGGAAAGAGGCACATGCTTATTTAAAGCTTGATATTGACATTCCTCATTAAAATCTGCTGTTTGCATGTAGTGAATATTTTTTATCTGAAGCTAAGCTTGTTCTTGTGCCTTGAAAGACATGCTAAAAATAAGGTCCACTGGGGCATTGTTTAATCCACCAGAGCTGAATAATGGAATGACGTTAAGTAAAAAGGAATCTCAAAGGCCCTAAGCAATGGGTTTAGATGACTAATTTACATAGCAGAAATGTGTTGTATAATGTTCACTACATAAACTCAGAGCATACTCGAAACTTTGTCTCCTCTGAGTATACGTGGAAAAGAAATCAGTTAGTGGGGGAAGAAATATTGTCATAATTGATTAATCTACATGAAGATTTCTTAAATTATTTACAATGATGTGCTCATGTATATCCATTGGAAGTTTCCAAAGGGAAATCTTGTATTTTAAGAACAAAATGTAGCTTTAGATCTACAGACTTGGGAAAGGATATTTTTGTGTTCAGGCTAACAAGTGGTAGCAGAATTCCCATCTGATTCCCTTATGAGGTTTAACTGGACTTTTGTATTTCATATGGAAGCTGAAGAAGGAGGATGACCAAAATGTAGATGCTCCAGTCCTTCCAGGAAGGGGGAACAAAATACAGGAGGAAATACAAAAAGTGGAGCAGAGACTGAAGGAAAGGCCATCCAGAGACTGCCCCACCTGGGGATCCATTCCACATGCACCCACTAAACCCAGTCACTATTGCTGATGCCAAGAAGTATTTTATATGGAGCTTGACAGGCACGTAATATGGATGTCTCCTGAGAGGCTCTGCCAGAGCCATACTGATACAAATCAAGATGCTTGCAGGTAACCACTGGACTGAGCACGGGGACCCCAATGGAGGAGTTTTGAGAAAGGACTGAAGGAAATGAAGAGGTTTGCA
Source organism: Micromys minutus (assembly GCF_963924665.1). Taxonomy (NCBI): domain Eukaryota; kingdom Metazoa; phylum Chordata; class Mammalia; order Rodentia; family Muridae; genus Micromys; species Micromys minutus. The sequence goes on along the minus strand of NC_137960.1, from coordinate 13,539,162 downwards.
ACCTCATAGGAAGAGCAACACTATCAACCAACCAGATGCCCAGAGCACCCAGGGACTAAACCATCAATCAAAGAGTTGGCTCCGGTTTCATATGTAGCAGAGGATTGTATAGTCTGGCATCAATAGGAGGAGAAGCCCTTGGTCCTGTGCAGGCTCATTTCCCCAGTGTAGAATGCCAGGGTGTTGAGGTTAGAGTGGGTGGGTGAAGAGGGGACCATCTTTATAGAAATAGGGGGATAGAATATGGTAGAGGGGGGTACTGGGAATGGGGATAACATTTGAAATGTAAATTCATAAACTATTCAAAAAATATGGAAAACAAAAAAATAATTGTCTTATAGGTCAGTATATTATCTTTTTCTGGATTATTCCACTGTTAAAAACAACATGAAATCAGCTTAAAATATAAATGAAAAAAATTAAGCAAAACCTTTCATAAGCAATGGTCTTGGTGAATGGCATGGGGTTCGTGGGCAGACTCACACCCAAAACAGCTCGAACCTGTGGTTTATTGCAATCTATTTTTACCACAGTGTTTCTTATTTTGTATAAGATGCTGCATGCATCCACCTTACTCATTTTTTCTCTGTATTTTTATTTTACAATTTGGACTTCTCTCTCTATTTGTAGCCCCCAAATGGTCATCAGCTATGGACATACAGCTTAGGCACTGACTCTGTTATTACTTTTTAATCACTCTACATTGACTCTCATTCTGTAATGACAGTACATGTAGATTGAGACTCTACAATCAACTCCTCCTTTGAACATTCACACTCTCTGTCACAGATAAGTATGTATATTACAGTCTCTGCTATTAGAATCTATGTCCTTCAGGGCAGGGGTTACAACTTCACTTCTTTAAATCACTATCAGGAAAAAATCTTTTGCATGAGAGGCATGCTGGGGTGCCCTGAGTATAGCTATGAGCCATCACTTCACTTTGTTCTGTAGCTCAGATTTCAAAGAGACGGTGGTGACAAGCCATAGATCTGTGATACTCCTTAATGTCACATTGTCACAGATAAAATGAGAGCTGTGATCATTTCTTAGGCTGGAACTGTTGAGGCATACTAAAGTCATCTTCCAATGCCTGATCGCCAAGGAAATACCAAGACTGATGGATTGAGACAGTGTCTGCAGACACACCAAGTTAACTGTGTAGAAGTAGCTTCCCTTAACTGATTGCTATTCTTTTTTTAATCCCATTTGCTTTTTAATATCTCTGTCCTTCTAGTCTTATGTTTTTATAACCCCATTAAGCTGCTCTACAGTTCAAACTTACTAAGAGGTTTATAAAGCTTTACAGTATTCAAGTTGTGTTCTGGACCTTGTAGTGTATGCAGAAACAACTGTTAAGCAAATGTTGGAAAGAAACCCCTCTTAAGAATCAGGAGTGGTACTTCCATTCTCTGGTCCAGGAAGTGTTCTGCTTGCCTTCCCAAAGAGGCCTTGGGATTCATCCTGGTTAAACCCTCCCTGCCAATAACCTGTCTGCTGGGTCCACCTGGAGCACAATCAGTAGAATCCAGTTGCATACTGGCCCCTAACCTTCATTGTCTAGCCCATGACTCTGCACGTCTTCCCAAGGAGACTTTCAAGGGCTCTAGGAAAATTCAGGTCCACCTGGGGCATAGCAAGCAGAGTGTGCAGCCTTTTCTTCCCTGAGATTCACTGTCAGGCTTAGATCAGTTTGCCTGTCTTCCCGAGGATGGAGTGCTGCCAGCATCAGGACCATCCAGCCAACACCAAGGACAACCAGATGGCTTAAGGCCAGTGGAAGAACACAGTCAAAAAGATCCAGGGCAATAGAGCAGCACCAGAGCCGCCTGTTCTTCTACAGCAAGCCCTGGAAATCCTAACACAGTCAAAGCACGAGAAGATGACCTTAAATTCAATCTTCAGTAGATGATAGAAGAATTTAAGGAGGAAATGAATCAATCCCTTAATGAAATACAGGAAAATACAATCAATCAGTTGAAGGGAATGAATGAAAATGCTCAAGACATAAAAATGGAAATAGAAACAATAATAAAAATTCAAACTGAGGACATCCTGGAGATGGAAAACTTAGAGAAGAGAACAGGAACAACATTCAAGTATCATCAACAGAATACAGGAGATGGAAGAGAGAATTTCAGGGATGGAAGATATGATGGAAGAAAAGAAAGAAGATAAATTTTTAGGCAAATGAGTGCCATTGGAAAATATCATCTTGAGTGAGGTAACCAAGACCCTGAAAGAAACACTTAAAATAAGATACATTCTCAAATACTTGGATTTTATCCATAAAGTACAATATAGCCACACCATAATCCATAGACCCAAGGAAGCTAAATAACAAGGAGGGCCCAAGAGAAGATGCTTGAATCTCAGAAGTGAAAATAAAATTGACATCAGAGGAGGAGGGAGGGAAGAAGGGAGGGAGGAAGTAAAGGAGGGAGGGAGGAAACTGGGTGGGAAAGAAGATGTGGAGGGGAATCAGGTGTGGGGAGATCAGGGTTGTATGTGTGAGAGGGCAGGAAGAGAGAGTAGATATGGGGGCATCTCTAAGAGGAGCCTGAGATCTGGGACAGGAAAGGCAACTTGGAGTCTATAGGGGTGACCCTAGCTGAATCTCTTAGTAACTGGGGACATGGAGACTGAGGTGCCTACCTCCTGTAGCCAAAATGAACCCATCCACAAAACCTTTGACCCAAGATTTGTCCAGCCTACATGAGCACAGGAATAAAGATGGAACAGAGATTGAGAGAATAGCTAACCAACGAAATTCCAACTTGAAACTCATCCAGCAGCCAATGGGAAGAGATGCAGAGATCCACAGCCAAACCTAAGAATCTCAGGGTGTCTTGTGGAAGAGTGGGAGGAAAGATTGAGAGTGCAGAAGGGGCCAAGGACACAATGCAGATTCAACTAACCTGGGCCCATGGAGGCACACAGAGAGTGAGCCATCAACAGAGGGCATGCAGGGGCTAAACCTAGACCCCCTATATATTTGTAGCAAATGTATAGCTTGGTCTTCTGGGGGTTCCATAAAAATTAGAGCAGAGGCTGTCTCTGGCACTGCCTTTGGATCTCTTTCCCCTAAATGGTCTGCCTTGTTTAGCCTCAGTGGGAGCGAATGTATTTAGTTTTGCTCTGACTTGATGTACCAGGGTGGGTTAGAACCAGTGTGGGGGGGTTCCCCTTATCTCTAAGGAGAAGTAGAGAGTGTAATAAGGGAAGGGAGGTTGTGAGGGTGGGACTGGAAGGAAAGGAGAAAGGGAATACATATGTAAAGGCAATAAAAAAACTTTAACATGGGGTTGATATGTTATATGTGAGGAGTGATATTCTTTTGGGGATACAGAGGGAAGCAGGGCAAAGAGGGGTCTAGGGAGCCTGGGAATGGATTGGAGATAATAGCAAACCTAAGATGATCTGAGTGAACAAATAAACATGTGTACCGAGGATCCAATTAGTCTGCATAGCAACCCCTAGATTCTGGGGTGCCTTGGACAGAAGAGGGGGCCCTGGTGGATGGAGGTGATGCTCCAGCTACATGGGGCAGAAACAGGTAGTAATAAATGTCATTGATTCAAAATTATAGAGAAATGTTGACTTACCAGCTTAGGGTGAGTCAGCCTTTTTCCTCTTGGATCAAAAGAAGGCTGTGATTTTTATAGCATCACCCCCATTTTAAATTGCTTGTTTATATTACACGTAGCATGAAGCAATCCTTCCAGTTTGTCCTCTGTAAAGGACAATCAATAACAGCGGGCTCATAGGTTTGATGTAATAAGTTATATTTTCAAATGGCAGAGATATAAGGATTTTCAATGCTTATACAAAAGAATATAATCAAGGAATTACTTATTAAGTCTCAGCTTAATTAAAAGTAAACAAACATGGCATTTTGTGGTTCATAGCTGTCACCTCAGGATGCAGGAGGTGAAGTGACTAGATGTTAAGTTCCCTATGATTTTCTTGGTTTGGCAGCATAAATACTAAACTTGGAATACAGAAATTATTACCATAATGCCAAAAATAGTAGGAAGAGGACAGAAAGAATGAAAGGCAAAAGAAAGAGAGAGAAAGAGAGAATGAGAGAGAGAGAGAGAGAGAGAGAGAGAGAGAGAGAGAGAGAGGAAGGAAGGAAGAAATGAATGAAGAAAGGAAAGAAAAAAGAAGGAAGGAAGAAGTAAGCACCCAATGCTCCTATGCTACATAACAAGTTCAAGGCTGGGCCACAATATGTGATATGAATTTCAAAACAAAAATAAAAGGAAAACTGGTTGGATGATACATGGCGGATGAAGTTAACATGGAGGAATTTAAGGTGGTAACATACGGAGTTCTTCTGAAATGGTTAACAAAAGAGGAAAAGAAAAAACAACCTCCTGTTTATAAGAGAGAAAAAAAAAAAAAACATGTTTATATCAGGTAAAGCCCAAGCTTGTTCTTGGCCTGAAAGAAAAAAACAACATTCATTTTTACTGTTTTCTTTTCATAGTTGGTGAAGCATTTTTTTTCTCACAAAGATTAGCTTTTTCTTAAGAGCAATGTCTTTACACAGGCTTCATGTGAGAAGAACCGGTTGCCATCTGGATGTGTGAAATGCTGGAGAGGAGCTGAGAATAGTTGCTGGATATCATATGGTTCATTCATGGTTATTTTCCATAGCTGCTTTTCCTTAATAAAACACACCTTATATACATGAAACTCTGCTAACGAGATGTCACTCTGCAGTGGAAATACCCACCTTTTTCAAGAGGGAGTTCTTTCAAATTTGAATGCATGCCAATTAATATATACACTAAAATCAATACTAGAATTCTGTGTAGAAATAGAATATTTAGATATGTAGTTTTCTTAGTGAATCTGAACACACAGGAAGATTCCTCCAGCTGCATGCTGTATTTGATAGTAAAAGAATGAGACAAAACGGACAATTTGTTACTCTCTTTGTCTTCACTAATTGTCTATTACAGAGATAACTTCACTTACAGGAATTTTCCCCCAAAGTGGGAAAATATATGCGTTAAAGATGTTCATCAAAAAAGAATACAATTAGGTAAATTATCTGAGGATAAGACTGAAGATCATCCTGTTAAATGACCAAAGCCAGGCTCAGGAACAATATTGGAGGCTATTTTTTTTTACCTGTGATTCTAGATTATATATAAATACACAAATGCATGCTTGTGTGTGCGTGTGCGTGTGCGAGTGCGTGTGTGTGTGTGTGTGTGTGTGTGTGTGTGTGTGTGTGTGTACTTGCACACACTACATTAAACTACATCCCCAGTAAGCATTGTCTTGGCATTATTCCACTATTGGGATTCCAAATATCACTAGAATTTTCGATGTTATGGATTACTCACAGTGTCTTCAATGGTGTGCAAAGCTTTATAATGTAAGTTGTGTTAGAAGATTTTGGATACAACATGTGTACATTTACCACGTACCATGCTACCTGGAAATAATTATCCAATTCACTTTGAAGTAGCTAACTGTGTTAAATGGAAAATCATCACAAACACACTTAAAGCTATTGTTAAGGGAACAGCATCTTATCAGTTCTCATAAACATTGTTTATATTGACTAATGATTAGTAATTTTGCAAAGAGAACAGTATGCCTTTGAGAAGTTGAGAATGAATTGAATCGTAATTTCCAGTATCCTCCCCAGGATGCATACTGAAGCTGAGAGCATTCATGGTATGTATGGATGTATGTTTTTGTTTGCTATGGATTGTATGCTACAGGAAAGGCAGGACTTCCCTGTGTGATGTGTTGGCTAACCACCATTGCCTGCATTCTAGCAAACCTGGGACAGAGTTAGTGTGATTGCCCATTAAGAAATGATATTTTAATTGAGCATCCAACTTTCAAATTTGTAGCACTCTAACTACATTGACCTATTACTTAGGAGTAAAAACAGGTATGATTTTAAATATTTATGTGAAATGTGTGTCATGCATGTGTTTGGTGGGCTGTGTTCTCTTAGGTATACAACATAGAGTACATGTAACACCTTATGAATATATATATATATATATATATATATATATATATATATATATATATATATATCTCCTTAGATACATCATGTCACTTTTTGTCACATATTTTCATAACATGGTTGTGTTAACCTCTTAAAATTATTTCATGCCAATTTGACAATTTTGGGGTGACGGGCAATCTCATCTTTCTATACAACCATTCGATGTTGATTGATTGTTTTCTTTTCCCACAAAAGATAGTAAATCGGGAAGGGAAAGGGTATTGAAAATTTGCCTTATCTGTTTAGCTCTGAGATTAAAATACGTCCTGTGAGGTCAGAAGCTAAAAAATGCCTTCTATTATTCACAAACATTTCCCTTAGCACATGTTTTTGTGGCTTTTCCGGGAACTGGTAGATCTCTAATTGTACAGCAGACTGGATAAAACAAAACATCATTGCTTTTAACTAAAAAAAAGAAGAAGGATGAGGAAGAGGAAGAAAAAGAGAGGCAGAAGATGGAAAATAAAGAGGAAGAGAATATAAAGAAAAAAGAAAGAAAGAAAGAAAAGAAAATTAAGAAAGTAGCTGAATTTGATAGTTGCCACACATTTTTGTTTGTGGACTCACAATTTTTGACAACCTCATATCTGAATTTTGCTTCTTGCTTTTCATGGGGTGATTCAGTTATGTCCCATTGAGTTCCAGTGTTCCACAAACAGCTTGACCTTGAACATTGACCTCTTTCTTGAACCAGAGTTTTAGGGAACATTTGATGGTTTGACATCTAGCTTGATATTTCTTAGACAGTCTACTCTTAGCTTAATGTCAGAGGGAAACATCACTCCGTCCATCTCCCACCTTCTCCCTACAAGTAGAATTATTTTCAGAATGTATCTCACATCCATCCCCACGTCCTCCTGATACCCATCTTGATCCAGGTCATGACAATTTCTTACTTGAAAAATTTATCTCCAGTGGTTTTGACCATGTTTTACTCCCACAAGGGACACAAGACCAGGCTCTGAGATTCGCCTGGCTTAGGTTCTGATTTCATATGCTCATTTTATTCAGTACCCTGAGGTTCCAGGCCATTTATCTCTTCTACCTTATTTCCTGCTTTCTTATTTTTTCTTCATCAGTTTCTAGAATAAACATATTACCAACACAAAATAAATAACTTTGAGTGACTGAATTATTAACATTAAACACAATAGTTAGTAGGTCAACATACCCTGAGTATAAATAGAAAAAGTTAGGTTAAAAAAAAGCCAATATTGTACCTAATACATTTTACCTTCTTTGATTATATTACTTTTAAATAATAGCCAAGTAGTTTCAGACTTCTAATTGCATATGCTGGGGATAAAATGACAAATATAGAGAAATCAACTTAAGATTATATGCATAGTCTACTTAGTACATATATGCGTTTAACCCCATGTGATTGCTAGTCACATCATCTCTTTGTGTAACATTAATTGATGTGATCATTTAGCACTTAATATCTAACTCTGGAATTGGCCTAGCTGACTATAGCAGAGCAACCAGACAGTGTTCATATATGTAACTTTGATGAGCTATAGTTAAGAGATTCTGCAAATATCAGAGTTGTGACTAAAATGTGGGTTGAATCTCTCTCTCTCTCTCTCTCTCTCTCTCTCTCTCTCTCTCTCTCTCTCTCTCTGTGTGTGTGTGTGTGTCTCTGTGTGTGTGTGTGTGTATTATCAGAACAAACACTTTTCTGACAACTGCTATATATCCTGCATTCTGAATCACAGAGTACAGAAATCTCTAGGGATGGCTGAGCTTTTCAGCCAGACAAAGCAGTGCTTTTGGCTCAACTGGCTGCTGAGTGCCAAATTGGAGATGAGCTAATACCAGAAGACTGTGCATTGTGGCAGGGCTTCTTTCTTGAGGGAGTGCTGGAAACAGAAGTGTAAATTCCTGGAATGACATAGGTGGAGTAGATTCCATGTTGATGACAATTGTGGACAAAGTCATGCTGAATAAAAAGAAGAATATTAGCACACCTTGAGCGCTACCAATACCACCCACAGTTTCCTTCTGCTTACTGATAACATCATTAGTCTTTATTTAAACATAATAGTAATTCTCACTTTCCCAAGAACTAACGGGCTTTCCATAATTTCTAGATGAAAGCTCCTGCTGTGTCAGCTGCCACAGTCTCTATATTTTAAGAAAATTGTACTATAAAATAACAAGCGTGGTGCATATTAGTATGAGACATCTCATTCATTCACATATGCAGAGAGATGAAGATGGTGAAGCAATACTTAATGTGATGGTTTGTATATGCTTGGGCCAGGAAATGGCACTGTTAGAAAGTGTGGTTTTGTTGGAGTAGGTGTGTCACTGTGGGTGTGGACTTAAGACTCTCACCCTAGCTTCCTGAAAGCTAGTCTTCCATTAACAGCCTTCAGATGAAGATGTAGAACTCTCAGCTCCTCCTGCACCATGCCTGCCTGGGTGCTGCCATGCTCCTGCTTTGATGATAATGGACTGTACTTCTGAACCTGTAAGCCAGCCTCAATTAAATGATGTCCTTTATAAGACTTGCCTTGGTCACAGTGTCTGTTCTCAGCAGTAAAACCCTAACTAAGACACTTAATTTTAAGATATATAAGATTATGGATGATTTAAATATTTATTATTTTTCTCACTTATTATGTCTATTTTTATCATAATATTATACAATAATTTATAATGTTTAACTAATGGAGATTCAGCTTAATTCAAAATATATTCTAATATATAAGCTGTAGATACATAACTTCTTATCTCAGTTATTTTCCAGAAAACACAGGATATGTAACATAGGTTAGCCTCTTCAGTGTAGCAAGTATATTCTCTAATAGTTCATAAAAATCCAAGTGGGAAGCCATTTACCATATAGTGCAGTTGTTTTAGTTTTTTGTTTGTTTATCTTTTCTTTCATAAAATGATCTAACATACTTCACAACTATGGGAAGATTATAAATTCAGTTCAGCTTAGCCTAAAGTTATTTCCTTCCATTTAGCACTGGGCACATGGTATTTGTAAGCCTAAAATTAAAACAGGTTTTTCTTTCCCTAGTTTCTCTCTAATGTGTCTGAACTGAAATAATTATGTGGAAAACATGAACTGCAATCCTTTTGTTTTAGAAATACACATGAGATGCTTTTAGAAAACTAATTGCAAGTTAACTCTGGTGATCTCAGGGTTCTGCAGAACAGGAAGGTGTTTGGTTCTGAAGTGTTTCCAGAGGGAGGGCTGAGGTGTTCAAGTTAGCACATAGGCTTTTGGGAGAAGCAGCAGATCTTTAGGGTAGCCTAGAGTGAAGAAGGATCACAGAGCAATGTCGGCAAAGGAACATTTCTTCCTCATCCTTCGTTTCCCAGCAGCCACCAGCTCTACCACATGCTTCCAAGCATGACTGACAAGAAACAGAAATTTAGAAATCATAGTAAATCTGAATTATAGTGTCTTCTATGGCCAGAGAATAATAGTGCAAATATTTATTGCTATGCTTGTTAGAAGGACATTGGAATGAGTAGATATGCAGCTAAAAATATAAAATCAAATGTAGGAAATAATGGAGATAGAGATGAGCTGAAGAGAATTAAAAGCTGTCCTCCATCTCAGGAGCCCCGGAGAACTGCATATTAGAGACAAGGTATAGGGCAGAAAAGTGACAGTTTTAGCGAGAGAGCAAGATGACCAGAGACTTTGGAGAGGGTTAGTATTGGGAGTAAGATTTTGGCAGTGTGATAAACCCATGGGAAAGAGTGGTGAGGATGAGAGAAGAAAGAAGAAATGAGAAAGAGTAGCAGTGAGACAAAGGAATAGAAACCCAGAGCAGGCTGAGTGGAAAAGCCTTACTTAGGAGACATTGTAAGGATAGTAGGTGCTGATGCACAGAATACAATCACAGTGTCCAGGAAGAAAAAAAGGCACAAACAAAAGTGGCTATTGAGTTCATAAAGATGTAGAGATGGAAAACATGTTTTTCAAGACTAAGAGAAATGAACCTCTTTGAAATCTTGACTTCCAATGGTTTTATTCACACACACACACACACACACACACACACACACACACACACAAATGTACACACATATATACACACATATACATACACACATGCATACACATATACACATACAAATATACATATACACGTATACATATATAATTATTAAGATCCTATAAATAGTGGAGGGTATTTATGGCAGAAATTCAAGAAGAAACTAATTAGTACTTGGAAGGGGAAAGTGTATAGAAGTCAGTTCAAAGCAGACTGATAAAATTAAATAGTATTATAATGAAATAGTCAAGAAAATACATTGGAGAATTAGAGGCCTCATTTTTCTCTTTTTCTTTTTTTTCTTTCATTTACTATTAGATATTTTCTTTTTGTACATTTCAAATGTTAGCCCCTTTCTTAGTTTCCCCTCAGAAATCCTCCTATCTCTTCCACACTCCCACTGCTTCTATAAGAGTGTTCCCCCACCCACCCACCCACACTCTCCTGCCTCCCCATCTTGGCATTCCTCTACACAGTGGAGTTGAATCTACAGAAGACCAAGGTTTTCTCCTCCCATTGATGCCAGATAAGGCATTCACTGCTACATATGCTGCTAGAGGCATGGGTCCCTCCATGTGTACTCTTTGGTTGGTGTTTGAGTCCCTGGTAACTCTGGGGGTTGTGGTTGGCTGATATTGTTGTTCTTCCTATGGGGACCCTGTTCTCATTTAAATGGTTGGCTGAGAGCATTTACCTCTGTATTTTTCAGGCTCTGGAGAAGCCTCTCAGGAGACAGCTGTATCAGGCTCCTGTCAGCATGCACTTTTTGACATCTGCAGTATTGTCTGGGTTTAGTGACTGTATATGGGATGGATCCCCAAATGGGCAGTCTCTGGATGACCTTTCCTTCAGTTTATGCTCCACACTTTCTCTTCATATTTCCTCCTGTGAGTATTTTGTTCCCAAACTCCATTAAAATGTCCTCAATAGAGAGAACAAGACTGAGAAAAAACAAAAATATATTACAACAGACAATAAGTAATAGTTATTAGTAATAATAGTAAGGAGGAATGTGATGTCGGTTGCCTTTGAATGTGAAATGCTAAGGATTAAAATTAAATAAAGCCATAAAAAATGAGAAGAAAACAAAGGAACTTAAAAATAACATGGACAAATATTTACTGTTTTAATTATGAAACAAAACAAATAATGTTACTTTAGAGGACAGGAAATGAGCCAAGTGTTGTCAGAATTGGACTCTCTTCAAAGAACATCATGAAACTGTTCATAAGCCCCAAGCAGAGATAAGATAGGGAGAGAAGCAGTGAACAGATCCTTGAGGAATGACAAAACATTCAACCCATGCAGAAAGAGCGATCAAACTAATTAGGAGTTAAAAATCGTATCATGCAGTTTGGAAAATGGCTGCCATCCTGGGATGTCTTTACTTTCTCTTACCTCTTGTTCCCCAGTTTCTCCCTCGGAACTTTCATGGCCCACACACAAAGAGTAAATGTCTCCTTACACCTGGATACTCCAGTCTAAACTAGTTTATACACCTAGTATACTATATGTTATAATATATATACCAAATTTTACCAGTGCATGGATGTGTACACACTAGGAACCCAAGAAATTTACCTTATCTGTGGACAGAATCCTATGCTCGGTAAACTGCAGGAATTAGAGACCACATGGAAATGGAAACACACACAGCGCTGTTGGTTAAAGTCTTTTACCTAGTGTATGTATCTGTATATGAATACCTTCCCCTGGGCAGGGTCAGAGAAAGAGACAGACATGCTGAGCAATGGCTTTGTATTGCAACATGACTAGGAGACTAGAGTCACATGTAGGCACTTCATATAGGCAGCAATGGGGGGTGAGGGAGGGAGAAGAAGTGGAGGTGGAAGAAGAGGAGGAAGAGGAGTAAAAGGAGGAGGAAGAAGAGGAAGTAGAGGAAAAAGACAAGTGGATAAGGAATAATTAATTTTAGGACATGTATTTCAGGTATTATCTAGCTTTCTGAGTTGTTGAACTTAGAGGCCAACAGGAAAAGCCACACATGAAGATTTTGTTAAAGGAGGGTTTTGGTATTGGCTGTATAGTGAAATTTTTGTATGAATATTTCTTGGCAGAGACCTCTCTTCCTCTCTCTCTTCCTCCCCTCTCCCTCCCTCCTTCCTTCCCTTCCTCCATTTATCCCTCCTTTCCTCCCCTCCCTCTCTCTCATCTTCTGTTCTTCCTTTACTTTCTTCCTATCTCCCTCCATTCTCACAGTTTGAAACTTTCTCTTCTAATTGGAAGCTGTGATTCTGAAAATCTGTTTTATTGTTTTCATTGGCTGTGTTTTTGTTTTGTTTTTTTTTAAGTAAACACTTTAGTTAGCATTTCCTTAGAATTTGAAAACCCAGACTGCTAGAATAGGAATGTGTTTTTGGACAAACACAAAAAGAACATCTAACATGTCTCATTCTAAAACTATAAAAAAAAGAACAGTCAAGTTAGCTTAGAAGATAAAACAGGCTTCTGCCAATCTCATGATGGTCTGATGGTTTGGCTTATGCAAATTTTCTCTGATCTCTCTCTGTTTCTGTCTCCATCTTCCTCCCTTTTTCCTTCTCTTCCTTTCCCTCTCCCCTCCAATCTCTCTCTCTCCCTCCCTCCCTCCCTCCCTACCTCTCTCTCTCTCTCTCTCTCTCTCTCTCTCTCACACCCACACACACACACACACACACACACACACACATACACACATACACACAAGCCAACTGTATAGCTTTGATAATTTTTGCAGTCATAATTCTTTTCAATATGCAATACTGATAGATAATACATTTATCCATAAGTATGAATGGACAAATAAATATGTAGAAGTATATACTATAGAGAGAGCAAGAAAAACAGTTTTAGCTTTTAATGACTGTGTATATGTGCAAAAGTCTACCCCGATAAATTTTAACAAAGCCAATTATATATGACAATTATATACAGGTTTTTGAGGCAAAAATCTCTCTATATAGTCTAAACTGTCTTCACTCATGATGGTTTTCCTATGGAGATTGCATGTGTAATCCACCATGCTGGGCACACATGTACTTTTTTAAGCAGATAAAGGTTACAGGTTTGTGAGAAGAATTTTCAAAAATTTAAAATTCCAAAGAGAATTATCACACTTAATGTGCTATTAGATTGTGGCACATTCTGCAGTCACCTGCAAACCTCTTTTGTATCTGCGAGTATCTTTTGAGGTACTCCTTAACCACCTTGCATTAATCACCTAACCTTCAAAATTTTCTATCAGTGCAAAAGCAGAATAACTCCTGTTACGTGGGCTTGTGTTCTTGAGAGCGAGCTGAAGATAGTGTGAGAATCCATGTCATCAATAATTGATTAAAGTACCTTGTCTCCTCACCCAGGTGCTCAGTGAAATGTGACACTTGACAATGTATTATTAAAGTCCCATTATACCTTTGATGCAGTGGGATAGAGTGTCACTGGAGTCCTTCCATGAGTGACATATTTCTCCTTTGTAGCCTTGCAAAAGTTGAAGTGTGTCACTGAAAACTGGTCTATGTGGCTTTTTAAAGAATAACATCAAGTTTTGAAAGTTAATATTTTGAATATTGCATTGCATATTTTATTTTGAAAAGCCATGTGTTTCAAATTCAAAAATAAGATATGCTTTGGAGAGCTATCCTTATGTTTTAAATATTCTTTTTAATAATTGTCAGTTTTGGCTTTGTTTAGTACATTATTAAGTAGTTCTATTATGTGAATGCTTTCTTCTATTATTATTATTATTAGGAAAATTAAATATAATTATATTATATCATATCTTCTAGTCTCTTTCCCATATACCGTTATTAATATCTTTTTCATGGCATATATATATATGTATATTTAGGAATGATATATAATTATATATTGTTATATAAATTATATATAAATAATACATACAACCTGCTCTGTCCATTTAATATTATTTGCATATATATAATTTTTCAACTCATCTCTGAATAACAGCTTGAGAGGCTGATCCCTGGGGAAGATTCCTACAACCTCAGCATTATTTAGTTGCCTGTAGTTCTTTGTTTAGGGTCAGAGCCTTGGGAGATTTATTTCTTCCATATTATCATGGATATATTTATTGAACAGGTCTTGTTTAGACAGCTATGCTGTTGAGAATTCATCTATTTCACATCCCTGGCATGTATGAAAGACAGTCTCACAGCAGCCTTTCTGTTCCCTTGGCAGTTAGAATCACTTCGTCACCTGTTTTGTGAGGTTTCCTGAGTTTTAAAGGCAAAAGTTGTATTGGTGACATATCAGCTGGGATTGACAAGCACGGAATTTGACATGTTCTCTGCATTTTGATCATGTGTAGTTTCCTGTAAAGATTTAATGAGGGGTAAGAGCTACATTTATTTATGGGCATAACGATATGTATTGAGAATAAAGTCAGTAATTATATTGGTTTGATAAAGTAGCAATTATAACTTCTCCAAAAATCATGACCTCACTAGCCCCAGAAAGTTGGCTAGATTTCCAATACCAGGAATAATTTCTCGCATGTTTAGCCAACCTTGTGTCTAATTAAAGAGATGTTGGTTACTACTATGATATATGAGCCACTCTTGCATGTTTACATTTATTAGGATATTCGAGCCCCTGTAGTTCATATAGATCATAGTTGGGCTGAACTATTAATCCTTTTCCTCCCCTGGACCTTTGCATGGCACCTTCTGGTTTTATGAAAACTAGTTTACAGGCAGCAGGCATTCATCTTAGATTCATCCACATTCTCTTGGTCCTGTGTCCAATGATCCTGGTATCTTTAGCAAAAGTCACATCACATATGAGGTAATTCACAGCTAACATAGTCCACAATAGAAAACGATGGCGTGAAGCCATCCCATTGCAATCAGGAATATGGCAGGGCGATCTCCTGTGTTCATACTTTTTAAAGACTGTGCTTGAAGTACTAGTGAAAAACAACAATCTACGTGAAAAGGAAATGGGACCATAGATAGGAAAAGAATAAGTCAAACTATCCCTACTTGAAGACGATATAACAGATAAACATAAGTGAGCCCGAATTCTCTTCCGACAGAAAATGATCAATGATTTTAACCACATTGTAGGATACAGAACCAACTTACAAAGTCCAACAGCATTACTATATACCCACAGCACACATACAGAAGATAAGATGGTAGATCCATCTCCCTTCGCAACCACTCTAAAGGATATAGAATATCTAGGAATAAATATAATTAAGGAGATGAAAGATTTCTGTGCAGTAAACTTTAAATCACTGAAGTAAAAAGAGAAAGACGCCAGAGAAAGGACACATCCCATGCTTAGAGATTAGTAGGGTTAATACAGTGGAATGAACATTCTACCAAGAGCTAGTTAGAGACTCAAGGCAATCGTGATCATAGAATTCTTCATATAAAGGGAGATGAATTACACTGTAATGCATAAGGCACCATAAACGATATAAGGTAACCAACATAATACTGAGCAAAAGAACGTTGCTTGGGGGATTATCATCCCAGACATAAAAAATATATTACAAAGCCCTGGTAATTAAAGCAAAATGCCACTTGCACAAAAACAGACACGTGGAACAATGGAAGAAAATTGAAAAGCCAAGCATGAGTCCACATTATTATAACATTAACCATTTAATATTTGACAAAGATGCAGAACCTAAGGTGAAAAAAAAAATAATAAAAGGTTTCTTAATAAATGGAATATGTAGAGGGTTTGGTCTCACTCTGCTTGTATTATGTTAATTTTGGGTCTCAAAAATTACACAAGAATCTGCATGACCCCCAAATGGGGGAAGGGTCTCTCAGTGACTTGTGTGTGGACTCTTGTGTAAATAAAGTTGCTGGCAGCCAATGGCTGTGCATGGCAGACAGAGGCTGGACTTTTAGGATTTCTGGGCTCGGGACCGAGTAAAGAGAAAGCAAGGAGATCTGCCATGCATGGAGAAAGTGGAGGCAAGATGATGCCAAGCCTTAGATGCTCAGCTGCCATGTTCGATCGGGGGAAAGTGGCTCTCAGAGGACTTGTTCTTCTTGCTCCAGGGCAGAAAAGATAGAATGTAGATTTTAGTTAGTAATGGCTTGGAGATATTGGAGGAAGATGGATTAGCCACATGGATTTTAGGAAATGGGCCAAACATTCAGCCGTTTAAAGCATATCAAAATATAAACACTGCGGGTGTGTGTCTTTCATTTGGGAACTCAGAACTCTGGGGCAGGTAGGGAGGAATGTTCTGCCACCACCCAGACCAGTCTGAGTAGCTGAATTGGGTACTGCTGCAGGGAGAACTGGATAGCCACATGTTAAATGATGCAATTAGAGCTATATGCTGCCCAACACACCAGTTCCAAATGAATCAAAGACCTAAATGTGAAACCCGAAACTCTGGAACTGCTAGAAGAAAACAAGCAGCACCTACATGACATAGGTATAGGAAAGGACTTTCTGATCTGGGCACTGTTTTCCTTAGAATGTCAGCAATGAACAGGTTGGAGCTCGTCAAACTAAAAAGCTTCTGCACAGCATAAAAAAAGCACCTCAAACTTTCTATTGAAGAGGAAGCCCAGAGTGGGAGAGAACTTTTATCTGTCACCCATCTGACAGAATTAATACCTGGAAAAAAAAATATATATATATATAAAACTAAAAATAAGGGTAAAAATGAAAACAATCAAACAAAAAGATCCCCTTAAAACTGGGCTATGTATCTGAATGGAGTTCTCAAAAGAAGAAATAAAGGTGGCTAAGGATTATCTCAAAAATGTTCCTGGTTTGTAGAAATTGCTTAAATTCAAATCAAAGCAACTTTACTTAGATATTTCTCTATATCCCAGTCAGAATGGTAAAGAGCAACAAAAGAATGAACAACATAATTGTGGGAAGGGGAACCCCCATTAACAGCTGATGGGTTTGCAAAGCAGGCCATTCTCTTGATAAATAAGGAAGGAAGGGCCTCAGAAAGCTAAAAATATCTACCATGAAACCCAGCTGAAGCATTTGCTTGAAGGACTTGACATCTTACTTCATACATATTTATTTTTCCATGTTTATTGCTTCTCATTCATACTATCTAGGGGATGGAAAGGTTTTATATTTCCTTTTACATATGAATAGATAATAAAAATATGGTACCTATTTCATAAAGAATATCATACTATCCAGCTGTAAGAAAAGAGAAATTATAAAACTTGCAGGTCAACTATAGAACTAGAAGAGATCATACCAAGTGAGAGATCCTAGACCCCAAAGGACAAGCTTCCAATGTTCTCTCATTGTAGCTACTCTCTCCAAATAGTCAGATGTAAGCACGGATTCTAGGTAGACTTAGGCTACAGAAAGGTAGGGATTTTGTGTTCCCATAAGTGAAGGCAGTCCATTCTGGAGAGTGTAACATATGTTTCCTATTATTTTTAATGCTAGAAATTGCTGGATATCATTTTTAAGGATAGAGATTATTGGAACTACTCAGAGAATTATGTAAGGCAAAGGATAGGCAAACAGACACACAGCAGCGAAGAAAGCACTCAGTTTAATAAAGGACACTACATAAATGTCCAAAGATTGACTGGGTACACATGTAAATTTTTGTATGGGTCTTGTAGACAGTAAGAGGGCCCTTGAGATGATTGTTATGGCCAAGTCTTTTTGAGACAGTGCACTCAAATAGAAATCCAACAATTCAAATAGAAATGAGGCTGAAATAATTAGTTCAAAGAATAGCAAAATCGTCCCTGCAATCTATTCTCCCAGAATGAGAGCAGAGAGAGTGGCATAAATCCTTTCGGAGTGGATAAGCTGAGTCTCACATGTCCACAGCGGGAACATGTCTGTAAAACATACAAAAGTAAGTGTGTTTAAGAGACTGCCTGTATTTCTTATCTGTCATCAAAGGTGAAGGCTCAGGTACTTTAACATGCTGGATAAAGTCGAAAGACAATTACCTTAGAATTGGTAAAGGTCAGAAATCACAATTAGTGGGTGAATAGACAGAGGAGTAGGTAATAGACCCTGAGACTTTCTTTATGGCTTCTCTGTAGATTTCGGGGTGAGATATTAGCCAGGAGCAGAAATAAGTAGGAAGACTAACTCTCACCTGAAAGAGAAATTATTGGACTTCTTTATACCTGGGAATAAAATGTTTCTAATACTCACATGTAAGTAATAAAAACCTAGTCAAAAATACACAACTGGAGCAAACTATAGAGGCCTGAGTTTCTGCATTTGCAGGTACTCATTAGAAAAGAATGATGCTTCTAAACATTATCACCCTTTCTCTCTGGAGCTAAATTTATGCACAATAACCACAAGTGAACGGATCCTCTAAGGCAAGTTTCTGAATATCCCGAACTTGGAAGAGGGACTCAGGAAGAATCCAGAGACAGAAATAGCCATCAAGTTCAGGATAACCTCTAATAAAACAATTTAATAAATGGTCTACTGGTGAAGTCACCACCAGCATTGTTGTTACTGTCTCTTAAGAAGCGGTGCCATATCTTGGTTAGTCTACCCCATTCCAGGAAGCATGCTCACCTGGAATTTGCATTGCATTTGAAATACAGTCCTATGTTCAATTATAGCATATCTGGATTAGGCTGGTATTTGTGCGCATACAGAAACAGGAAATTCATGTTTGAGTCTCTACCGCCACTGTTCTTACTGGATATTTTGGTGAACACTTGTATTCCCAGAACAAGGTAATCTGAGGCAGACCAAATTCTTGGTTATGCTAGGGTGCATAGCAAAGTTCTGTCTAAAATGGTAACAAATCAAAAATCAAGTCACATTCTGAACTCTATTATTTCATTTTCTATTTTCGAAAGACATGTGTTGTCAGGTCCATTAAAGTAAAACACTTTCAGTACGAATTGACAATACTTTAGGTACCACTGTGTGGGGGTTGGGGTGGGGTGCATGTCTGCATCTATTAACTGCTGAGCCATAAATAATATACCAATCCTTCAAGCAGTGATTCCCATAGGTGGCTTCATGGTTGGGTCCTCCTAATAATTGTTGCAAGCTGATTGATTACTGCTTGGATTTTTTCTACAGCCGTTCTCACTTGGTTGGTATGGACTAGAGCCTGGGTTTCAGAGGTTTTCAGCCTTCTCAGATTCTTTCACAGTGCACTGACATTGGAGACCCCTCTCCTTAACTTGCCCCCATGCATTCATTTGTATCAATTTCAATTGCAAAAAAAAAACCAGATTTCAAAACAGTTAAGTTACAGTTAATGGTATCTGACTAATAGGGAAAATTATTCTGAATTCAAAACACAACACAAAGCATATGCATATCTCAAAAATTAAACAATTAAAAGTTATACATTAATAAATAAAACCAGAGTTTATATATTTTAACTCTGATTATTTTTATTTCAATACTTATTTTGAAAACACTGTTGATGAAGTTACTGATTCAGGGGAGTTCTGACATATCCAGAAAGTAAAATGATGAATTGACTGAAATCTCCAATGCAGTCACAGTATCGATGCATTGGTGGAACACAAACTCTGAAAGGCCGTTTTAATTCTGCATTCATCATCGTTTCTACAGGGCAAGATCATATCAAGGATATCAGAAAAGAACTCAGGGGTTATTTTCAAAATTATGTGAAGATATGAAAGGAGGGAACATAAGACAGCAAACTGCTATTGTCATTGTGACCACTGCCACTGCAGAGATTTTCTAGTCTTAGTCTTTACTGTCAGTATTCCTTGGTTTTTTATTTGTGTCCTTTGTTTTGAGATTAGAATATAATTATGTAATTGCTCACTTCCTTTTCCTTTATTCCCTTGAAACAACTTTGCCTGTGCTTCCTTTCTCTCAGAATTACACGACCTCTTCTTCCATTGTTATTACACACACACATACACGAACACACACACACACACACACACACACACACACACACAAGAACAAACACACATATGCATGCACATCCTTGTGCATATGTCTGAGTCATTTGGTGGATGGAGCATCTTAGAGAACAGCTATGCTAGATTCTTGTCTTCAAGCACACCAGAGCATCAGTAATAGTATTAGTGATTGACGCTTGCTCAGGGGATAGGTCTCAAGTTGGGCTAGTTATTAATTGGTCTTTTCTAGTCTCTGTTCTATCCTCAATCCCTTCATATTTTTTATAGAAAGGATAAGTTTGGGGCAGGATAATTTTTAGTCGATTGGTGTCCCTATTGTTCCATAGGGTTTCCTGTGAGACCACAGGTGGTAGCCGCCCAAGGCTCAGTATCTCCAATGCTGTGGGTCACAGCTACGAATACCTCCATGGATTCCTGGGTGCCTCCCCTATCCCAGGTCTCTGACTCTTCCTGAAGATGTTTGAACTTCTCCCTGTCAGTTTCAGATTTCCATTTATTCTCATAGCCATCTGGCCATCTCCTTTGCCCCTCCCCACACTTGAACTTGAACCCCCATTCCCTCTCTCATACAGTTCCCTCCTACCATCTGCCTTCCATGACCGTTGTATACCTCCTTCCAAGTGAGGCTCAAGTATCCTTGCTTATGCCTTCTTTCAAGTCCAGCCTCCTTGGGTTTGTGCAGTGTAGCATGGCCATCCCGTATTTTATGTCTAATATCCACTTATAAGTGCATAAATGCCATGTATGTCCTTTGGAGACTGGGTTACCTTACTCAGGATGGTATTCTCAAGATCCATCCATTTGCCTGCAAAATTAATGATGCCTTTGTTTAGGATAGGTGAATAGTATTCCATGGTGTAGATGTGCCACATTTTCTTTATCTATTCTTCAGTTGAGGGGCATCTAAGTTGTTTCCAGTTTCTGGCTATTACAAATACAGCTGCTATGAACGTAGTAAAGTAAGTGCTTTGTGGGATGGTAGAGCATCTTTTGCATATATACCAAGGAGTGGTTTAGCTGGGTTTTGAGGTAGAACTACCCCCAGTTTTCTGATGGAACACCAAGTTGATCTCCACAGTGGTTGTACAAGTTTGCACTCCCACCAGCAATGGAGGGGTGCTTTTGCTCCACATCATATACTATCACTTGAGTTTTAATACCATTCTGGCTGGTGTAAGATGGAACTTCAAGTTGTTTTTATTTGCATTTCCCATATGACTAAGGACTTTGAACATTTCTTTAAATGCTTCTCAGCCATTTGAAACTCCTCTGTTTAGCTCTGTGCCTATTTTTTAATTGGGTTATTTGGTTGTTGGTGTTTAATTTCTTTAAATATTTTGGATAATAGACCTCTGTTAGATGTAGGGTTGGTGAAGAGCCTTTCTCAATCTATAGGCTGCCATTTTTTTTTCTACTGACAGTGTCTTTTGTCTTAAAGAACTTTGCAGTTTCATGAGGTTCCATTTATCAATTTTTGACCTTAGATCCCAAGACTTTGGTCTGTTTCGGAAGTTGTCTCATGTACCAATGTGTTCAAGGCTATTTCCCAGTTTCCTTTCTATGAGAGTTATTGTATCTGGTTTCATGTTAAGGTCCTTATTATACTTGGGCTTGAGTTTTGTGCAGGATGATAAATATGGATCTCTTTGCATTCTTCTACATGTAAACATCCAGTTAGATGAGCACCATTTGTTGAAAATGATGAAGCTGATTTCTTTAAAAAAAAAAAAAACTTGTGAAAAATTGTGAGGAATTTTTATTGGGATTGCATTAAAACTGTAAGTTGCTTTTGATACACTAGGAGAATTTTTCTATGATTTTATTAAAAATATTTTCTCTCATTGACCTGAGGGTTTTTGATTCCTCTATAGCTTTGAATTTTAGATTGGTGTTTTTCATAGTGTCCCATATTTCCTGGATGTTTTGATCCTGGATTATGTTTTAATTTATTTATTTATCATTTTATTGTTCTTAACCTTGAGTCAATCTTTCTTCTACATTGTCTTCAAAAAATAAAATTCTGTCTTCCATGTTTTGTGATATTCTGGTAAAGCTTACTTCTAAAGTTTTTGTTTGTCTTCTTTAAATTTTCATTTTAAATTTTATTTATTTAAATTTTCTCTAACAAATTCTTTGTTTAACTGTACTTTCATGTCTTAAACTTTTTTTTAAATTTATTTCAACCTGTTTTATTATTTTCACTGACTTCTTAAAGAGATTTATTCATATATTTTAAGGCCTTTGAATATATTCCTTATTACTATTTTGAACTCTTTCTTGTACTTTAGATAAATTGTATCTCCTTGGGGCCTGCTGTAGTAGAGATGCTGAATTTTGTTGGAGGCATATTATCTTCCATTCATTTTCATGTTTTTATTCTAGAATAAAGATATCTAGATTTATGATGTTTAAGGTGGGTTTTTTTTGTTTTTTGTTAATACCTGGTCTTTTTTTTTTGTTGGGCAGGTATTACATCCTCCAGTTGCTGTTGCCCTGTCTCAATCCTGGGGAAGTATGTCCTTATATATAGTTGTACAACCTCTATAGTAAAATAATTCATGAAGAATGTAGAAAACAATTTCCCACCTCATTTTCATTATTTGTTCTGATGATATGTTTTGGGATATGCTTTAAGATCAATATATATGAGAGAGAGGTATAGTTATATGTAAAAGTAAATGTATACGTATAGCTATAGATATAAATGTAGATATAGGTCATTTTTTCCATAGTGAAGACCACTTTACAAAGATATAAGTTAAAGATGGAATGTAGATGAATTTATTTAAATGGGGCTATCAATTTTAAGACCCAGGAAATATCTCTTTCAAAGAACATAATTCACTAGAACATTAAACCACATAAAGTTTGAATGATGAATATAAAATAATAATTATAGTGTAGATAGGAAATTTTTATATATTTTTATTTTGTTTAATATTTATGATGTGTGGTGATTATTTCATGTGTTAGCATTATAATGAACATAGCAGGAGAACTGTTCTACATGCTAAGCAGTGGGTCTCAAAATTAAAATTTCCTGAGTTATTCTAGGAGAAAGGAAAGTTCTAGTGATATCCATATTTTTCCCAAAAAGGGATTTCAGAGTTTTGGCAATTCTCTGTCTGCCTTTCAGGAGTGACTGGAACAGAGACAACAATTGGCAACACCTCACCTTAACTATGCATACCTGTGGTTCTCTACTTAGTCAATACTCTGAAGACTGGCTAGGCTGTGTGTCATTGTTTCCCTATTTCCAGTGCAATCAAAGTGAAAACAACCTCCTTTCTCTGTTTTTTTTTTTTTTTTTTTTTGTTTTGTTTTGTTTTGTTTTGTTTTGTTGTTGTTGTTGTTGTTGTTACTAGTTGCTTTGATGGGTGTATTGAGAATAGAGAGTTGGCTGAGCATAGTTTGCTGGGCTCTGTTAAATCCCACACATTGACCCAAAATTCTCAATTGAAATTATCACCAGTGACTGTAGATTTGCTTAGGTTCAACTGATATCACATGGAATGTCTGTTATGTATCATGGATTGCTGCTAGTAGTTTTTGTTTTTTGTTATGTAGTATGTTTTATACAATTATGACCATTCTATAATGGGATTACTAAACAATTATATGCTAGAATTTTTGTGTTTCTACTATATGTGTGTTGAGAACTTGAATAAAAGTCATAAAGCATTGTGATTATGAAGGCACAATTCTCAGTGCTCTAACCAGATCTGAGGTGAGGTAATTACATTATTTTCATATAGAAAGGAAAATGCAGGGATTATGTAAATAGTGCAGTAGGTAAGATGTTTGACTTCAAGTTTTGTAAAGCGGTAAGCTTTGCTGTAGAAAGATTGAATTTCAAGCTGAAAACTTGTAAACACATATATAAAGTCTTAATAATAGCCCTATATTCTAAATCCACTCACTGTTTTAATACCACAGAAAGTTATTTGCTTCTTCAAAATGATTTTCTTCATCAGAATATTTTATTGCATTAAATTTTTGTATTTTATTAATTCAGAAAGTTAGAGGTATATAGAGTCGCAAATAAATTTTTGATTTTAGTTAAAAAGGATGGACTATGTTACATGTGCACCTCAGTAATTATGTTGCATGTATGCATTAGTAAAAATGTCATAATTGTTAGACTCACAAATGTGATCATTTTAAATTTTGTCACTGAATCATTCAAGTGTAATATAAACTTTTAAACATAAAGATGATTGCTATGAATTCATTTGGAAAATGTGTGTGTGTGTGTGTGTGTGTGTGTGTGTGTGTGTGTGTATTCTGGCATGTCTTATGTGTTTCTTCTCAGAGTCACCTGCTGCAGGTTGGTCTGTCAGTAACTAATGATTCAGACCTGTGAGACTTAGTGATTAAGAATAACAAATTACATTTTTTACATATAAGACCTTATTGGTGGCATATCACTGTTTGAATTTTAAAGTTTGTCTTTCATGGAAACAAAATCATAACAAAGGTCTACAATAGGACATTTAAAAGATCAGAGATACTAAATTCAGTTTTTCAGTAAGATAAAGATATTGCTTAATTTTATTTTATTCAAGTTTAGCTTCTATTTTATGTGAATAAATAAGTATGTTTTGAGCAGGAAAATTATGTGAGCTGATTAACATGTTCACATTTAGCAATCACAAGAAAAATTTAGAGTAAACAGAGGGGAGTATAGTGCTAGGGGCCAGCTCGGACATGGTGTACTTCCTTGTTCTTGGTTCCTTTTGAGGCAGTGGAGGAGGAAGAGAGTCATCAGGGCGGTAAGACTTTGCCTTAGGAGATATTTAGGGTTGCTGTATGATAAAACACTTTACTATCTCAGTTCTAAGTCTCTTTGCTCTTTAGCTGACCTGCTTTTTCAGTTTTTTGTTAAAGTAGGAATTAAAGGGACACTTTGAAATGTGAATTTAGCATGTTTCTAAGTTGTAAAAAGTTTCCAATGAAAGCTCTCTAATAGAAAGGAAAGAGCAGAATGATCAATCATCTTTTCTCTTTGTCTGAAGCATTTATACATCTTTCAAAGTACCTGATCACGCAGTAATAAGTTCATCACAACTTTACACATAAATTCAAATCTTAAATTGAATAAGATGTTTACAACAGAGAATGTTTACATGCATATTAATTAGGAGTAATTATCACCTGTTACATCATCATCATCTTCTACATAAGCATTCATTATCTCTTACAGTTCCACAGGTTCATGGATAGTTAAAAAAATAACTAAGTTATTAGTGAAGTTTCGTATAAATTAACCCAGTTAATATTTTATTCTGTCCTAGGACCTATAATAAATCATTATTTCCATTTTTATGACCTTGGTTATTGGTTTTAAATTTTGGAATATGCTCTGTAGAAAGACTGCTTACTATCAGAACTAACACTAAAGAATTCTCATTGTAGTTTTGACTATCAGAAATGATGTAATAGCAGTCTCACTATAAAAAAGCTTAATAAATACTGGTATAGTTTTAGGAATTCTTATAGGATCATCATTAAAAATTATAAAGTCATCTATCTGTCTGTAAAACATCACTAAAAGACACTCATTAGCAGATCAGAGACAATAAAGTCAGCATTATCATTAAAATAAAGATATTGCTCTATTTTATCTTATTCAAGTTCAGCTTTCTTTTTTTTTTTTTACATAATTTACATTTTTTTTTGTCTTCAAAACAAGATTTATTTTTTTTAACATGAAAATACATGGAAAATACATTGGTCTCTTATCTGTTACAAATAAGACTCAAATTATTAATCATAACAAGAAGTGTTTCTTGAGATATTTCCATCTACACAAAAGACTAATAGCTTATTATATTTTTTAAAGATTTTAAACATTTTTTGCTTAAAATTATACATTTTTGTCAGTACTGTTTTTTCAGACATTAAAATAAATTTTACATAAAACCATGTGAATATGTTTTTTAGTCAGTACTTGATTTTTTTCAAGGGCTTGACAGTATGCATTGAAAACGTACTAGTTGCAATAAGCGTAAAGTACATGCAAAACAAAACGCAACATGGAAATAGTCAAAGTCTTCTTGTTTTGTAAATATATGTATATTTTTTGTTTTCTTTATTTCTTGGACTTCATACAATCTGTGAGTTGTTTCTGGGGGAGTGCAAGCCTCTGGGGTTAGCATCCCACTATCAGTGACTGCATATTATGTCTGTTCTTTTGTGACTGGGTTATCTCACTCAGGATGATCTTCTGTAGATGCAGCCATTTTCTTAAGAATTTGGTTAAGTCATTGTTTCTGGTGGCTGAGTAGTATTCCATTGTGTATATGTACCACAATTTTTGTATCCATTCGTCTTCTGAAGGACATCTGGGTTCCTTCCAGCTTCTGGCTATTATAAATAGAGCCGCTATGAACATTGTGGTGCATATATCTTTGTTGTGTATTAAAGTGTCTCTGGGGTATATGCCCAGAAGTGGGATAGCTGGATCTTCAGGTAGTACTATATCAGATTTTCTGAGGTATCGCCAGACAGATTTCCAGAGTGGTTGTATTAGCTTGCAACCCCACCAACAGTGAAGAAGTGTTCCTATTTCTCCGCAGCCTCGCCAGCATCTGCTGTCATCTGAGTTTTGGATCTTGGCCAATCTGACTGGTGTGAGGTGGAATCTTAGGGTTGTTTTGATTTGCATTTCCCTGATGGCTAAGGATGTCGAGCACTTCCTCAGATGTTTCTCGGCCATTCGGTGTTCCTCAACTGAAAATGATTTGTTTAGCTCTGTACCCCATTTTTTAATAGGGTTATTTGATTCTCTGGTGTCTAGCTTTTTGAGTTCCTTGTACACCTTGGATATTAGGCCTCTATCTGATATAGTGTTGGTAAAGATCTTTTCCCATTCTGTTGGTTGCCGTTTTGTTTTCTTGACGATGTCTTTAGCCTTACAGAAACTTTGCAATCTCATTAAGTCCCATTTGTTAATCTTTGACCTTAGAGCTTGAGCCATTGGTGTTTTGTTCAGGAAATTTTCTCCTGTGCCTATGTGTTCTAAGGTTTTCCCTACTTTCTCATCTAATAGTTCCAGTGTATCTGGTTTAATGTGGAGATCTTTAATCCACTTACACTTGAGCTTTGTACAAGGAGATAAGAACGGGTCTATTTTCATTCTTTTGCATGTTGAGTGCCAGTTGGACCAGCACCATTTGTTGAATAGGCTGTCCTTTTTCCATTGAATGTTTACTGCTCCTTTGTCAAAAATCAGCTGATCATATACATGAGGGCTCATTTCTGGATCTTCTATTCTATTCCATTGATCCACTTGCCTATTTCTGTACCAGTACCATGCAGTTTTCAGCACAATTGCCTTGTAATATAGCTTGAGGTCAGGGATAGTGATTCCCGCAGATGTTTTTTTGTTGTTGAGGATGGATTTCGCTATTCTAGGTCTTTTGTTATTCCATATGAAATTGCACATTGATCTTTCCAATTCCATGAAGAACTGGGTTGGAATTTTGATGGGGATTGCATTGAATCTGTAGATTGCTTTTGGTAGGATGGCCATTTTTAAGATGTTGATCTTTCCAATCCATGAGCATGGGAGATCTTTCCATTTTCTGAGATCCTCCTCAATTTCTTTCTTTAGAGGTTTGAAGTTCTTGTCATACAGGTCCTTTACTTCCTTAGTTAGAGTCACACCAAGGTATTTCATAGTTTTTGTAACTATTGTGAAGGGTACCTTTTCCCTAATTTCTTTCTCCACATGTTTGTCCTTTGAGTATAGGAAGGCTACTGATTTGTTTGAGTTAATTTTGTATCCGGCCACTTTGCTGAACTTGTTTATCAGCTGTAGGAGTTCTCTGGTGGAATTTTTGGGGTCACTCAAGTACACTATCATGTCATCGGCAAAGAGTGATGTTTTTATCTCTTCCTTTCCGATTTGTATCCCCTTGATCTCCTTTTGCTGTCTAATTGCTCCAGCTAGGACTTCCAGTACTATGTTGAATAGGTAGGGAGAGAGTGGGCAGCCTTGTTGAGTCCCTGATTTTAGTGAGATTGCTTCAAGTTTCTCGCCATTAAGTTTGATGTTAGCTGTTGGTTTGCTGTATATTGCTTTTATTATGTTTAAATATGGGCCTTGGATTCCTGTTCTTTCCAGGACTTTTAACTTGAAGGGGTGTTGGATTTTGTCGAATGATTTCTCAGCATCTAGTGAGATGACCATGTGATTTTGGTCTTTAAGTTTGTTTATATGGTGGATTACATTGATGGATTTCCTTATGTTAAACCATCCCTGCATCCCAGGGATGAAGCCTACTTGGTCATGATGAATGATGGTTTTGATGTGTTCTTGGATTCGGTTTGCAAGGATTTTGTTGAGTATTTTTGCATTAATGTTCATAAGTGAGATTGGTCTGAAGTTCTCTTTCCTTGTAGGGTCTTTGTGTGGCTTAGGTACGAGGGTTATTGTAGCCTCAAAAAATGAGTTGGGTAATATTCCATCTGATTCTATCTTTTGGAATAGCTTGGCGAATATTGGTGTTATATCCCCAATAAATGTCTGATAAAATTCTGCACTGAACCCGTCTGGACCTGGGTTTTTTTTGGTTGGGAGGCTTTTGATGACTTCTTCTATTTCTTTAGGTGTTATAGGGTTATTTAGATGGTTTACTTGGTCCTGGTTCAACTTTGGGACCTTGTATCTGTCTAGGAATTCGTCCATTTCCTCCAGATTTTCCAATTTTGTGGAGTATAAGTTTTTGTAGTAGGATCTGTTGATTTCTTGAATTTCCTTAGTTTCAGTTGTTATGTCACCACTTTCCTTTCTGATTTTGTTAATTTGGATACTCTCTCTTTGCCCTTTAGTTAGTCTGGCTAGGGGTTTATCAATCTTGTTGATTTTCTCAAAGAACCAATCTTTGTTTTGTTGATTTTTTCAATGGGTTTTTTTGTTTCTATTTGGTCTATTTCTGCCCTAATTTTGATTATTTCTTGCCGTCTACTCTTTTTGGGTATATCTGCTTCCTTTTGTTCTAGGGCTTTTAGCTGTGCTGTCAGGTTGCTGATGTGAGCTCTCTCCAGTTTCTTCTTGGAAGCACTTAGGGCAATGAGTTTTCCTCTCAATACTGCTTTCATTGCATCCCATAGGTTTGGGTATGTTGTGTTTTCGTTTTCGTTGAATTCTAGAAAATCCTTAATTTCTTTCTTTATTTCTTCTTTGACCCTGCTATCCTTTAACAGAGTGTTGTTTAGTTTCCATGTGTATGTGGGCATTTTGTTGTCTTTGTTGTTGTTAAAGACCAGCCGTAGACCATGGTGATCTGAGAGGATGCATGGGAGTATTTCAATCTTCTTATATCGATGAAGGCTCGTTCTGTGTCCAATTATGTGGTCAATTTTCGAGAAGGTACAATGGGGTGGTAAGAAGAAGGTGTATTCTTTTACTTTAGGATAGTATGTTCTGTATATATCTATTAATTCTAGTTGGTTCAAAGTCTCTGCTAGTTTTGCAGTGTCCTTGTTCAGTTTCTGTTTCCCTGATCTGTCCATTGGTGAGAGTGGGGTGTTAAAGTCTCCCACTATTTTTGTGTGGGGTGAAATGTATTTTTTGAGCTTTAGTAGAGTTTCTTTTATGAATGTGGGTGATTTTTTATTTGGAGCATATATGTTAAGGATTGAGAGTTCCTCCTGACAGATTTCCCCGGTAATGAGTAAAAAGTGTCCTTCTTTATCTTTTTTGATAACTTTTGGTTGGAAATTTACTTTATTCGATATTAGAATAGCCACTCCAGCTTGCTTCTTGGAGCTGTTTGCTTGGAAGTTTTTTTCCCACCCTTTTACTCTGAGATAGTGTCTGTCTCTGTCTCTGAGATGAGTTTCCTGTATGCAGCAAAAGGCTGGATTTTGTTTATGTATCCAGTCTGATAGTCTATGTCTCTTTATTGGGGAGTTGAGACCATTTATGTTAATAGATATCAAGGAATAATTGTTTCTGTTTCCTGCCATTTTTGCTTTTTTGGGTTGAGTTGTGTCTGTGTTTTTTTCTTTAGTTTTCTTGTTTAGGAGTTTTCTTGTTTTTACTAGGCTGTATTTTCCCTCCTTGTATTGGGTTTTCCACCTATAATTCGTTGTAGTGCTGGGTTTGTGGTCAGATATTGTGTGAATTTTGATTTGTCTTGAAATATCTTTGTCTCTCCATCGATGGTGATTGATAGTTTTGCTGGGTATAGCAGCTTGGGCTGGCACTTGTGCTGTCTTAAGGAGTGCATGATGTCTGTCCAGGCTCTTCTAGCTTTCATAGTCTCTGTTGAGAAATCGGGTGTGAGTCTGATTGGTCTGCCTTTATATGTTACCTGACCTTTTTCCCTTACTGCTTTTAGTATTCTTTCTTTACTTTGGGCACTTGATGTTTTTACTATTATGTGTCGGGAGGTATTTCTTTTCTGGTCCAACCTATTTGGAGTTCTGAAGGCTTCTTTTATGCTCATGGTCATCTCATTCTTGAGGGTAGGGAAGTTTTCTTCTATGATTTTGTTGAAGATATTTACTGTGCCTCTTAGTTGATACTCTTCTCCCTCTTCTATTCCTATTATCTTTAGGTTCGGTCTTCTCCTTGTGTCTTGTATTTCCTGGACATTTTGAGTTAGGAGCTTTTTGTTTTTTGCATCTTCTCTGGCTGTTTTGTCTATGTTTGCAATGTTGTCTTCTGCCCCCGAGATTCTCTCCTCGATCTCTTGTAATCTGTTGGAAATGCTTGCTTCTGTGACTCCTGATTTCTTTTTTTGGTGTTCTGACTCTAGGGTTATCTCTTTTAGCGCTTTCTTTATTGTGTCAATTTCTGTTTTAATTTCCCTCTTCCATTCCTTTATTTCTTTGGTTCTGTTTTCATCTCGTTCTTTGAGTTCTTTGAGTGTTTTTCTTGTTTCTTCTTTAAAAGCTTCTGAATCTTTTTGCTTTTCCTCCCTTTCTTGTTTAAGTAACTCTATCAGCGTCTTGAGGCATGTTTTCAGGTCTGTGTCTTCTTTCTTTGGAGTGTTTGTAATTCCTATGTTTGCTACTATCGGAGAGCTGGGTTCTGGTGTTGCTAGATTGTCTTGGTTTCCTTGGGATATACTCTTTCTCTTTCCTCTTGCCATTTTGTTGTCAGTGATATGTTCTTGCCTTTCCCTTGTATCTGGTCTGTGTCCCTGGTACACTTTCCGTGTGCACTCTGCAGAGATCTCTCTACTCCCCAGCAGCCCAGGTTTCCGGGTGGCAGCTGGGACAGGCTCTGCTCTGCGTCCTAAAGTCGCCCCCGGGTGGGAACAGACGTTCCTAAGATCTGTTCCTGGTCACAGATGCTCAGCCTCTCCGAGCCACCTTTCCGGCTGGCTGTTGGGCCAGGCCCTGCTCTGTGTCCTGAAGTCGTCTCCGGGTGGGAACAGAAGTTCCTAAGATCTGTTCACGGTCACTGGATCAGGGAGGACAGGGCAGGTCAGGGCAGGGGGTGCCCTTTCCATGTGCACTCCGCAGAGATCCCTCTGCTCCCCCGCAGCCTAGGTCTCCCACTCACCAGTTGCTCAGCCTGTACAAGCCGTCTTTCCGGCTGGTGGTTGGGCCAGGCTCTGCTCTGCGTCCTGAAGTTCAGCTTTCATTTTATGTGAAATTTTAGTACATATGTATGTTTAGAGCAGGGGAAGTTGGTGAGCTTATTAACACGTTCAAATTTAGCGATCAAAAGAGCAAGTAACAGTAAAAAGAGTGGTGTATAAGTGCTGGGACAAGCCCTGATATGGTCTTATTTCTTGTTCTTGGTTCATCTTGAGTCAGTGAAGGGAAAAGAGCATCAATATCTTTATGGTTCTGCAGAGATGTACCCAAAAAGGTAGGCCAATACCTAGTGATTATGTGTGTATACACACACACACACACACACACACACACACACACACACACACACACACACACACATATATATATATATATATATATATATATATATATATATATATATAATTTTGTTACCGCAGATGAAACAGGATTGAGGTGGGCATCAGAATGATGCAGGATAGAGGCTGGTACCAGAATGATATAGGGTTAAGTGAATATAAGAAAGATCCAGGATAAAGATGGGCATCACATTGATATTAGCTAGAATAGGTATTATATTATGCAGGTTGGAGGTAGGTATCAAAAGAGACAGGCTAGTTGTATCTAAAATACTGGAATTGTTTATTTTAGATATACATAAAAAGAGATCATTTCCAGTTATGAATGATATAGGTTAGAGAAGAAACACATTTCTAGTACTTTTATGTAGGAAACGTGTTGCCGATCAGTTATAATCTGCATTTTCTGGAACCTCAGTCAGTCTATGCAAGTAGTTGTTTGATACATGAGTTAATAACTGATGGGACATCCTTTTCTGTTTGCAAGGAAGGTGTGAGAGAAGTTGTCATGCAGGAGAGATCAAATGGCCAATTTTTCTAATCTACATTGTGTAAATTGCCCATGGAAGAATAATTGCAAGATGGTTAGTGTGGCCACTTGATCATATAAATTTGGGAATGAGAAGATTTAAATAGACTCTATTAGATCATTAATATAAATGGCAACTGTAATAAGGACCAGCTGATGTTTAGGTGATATTCGACCTCTATATAATGTATAAAACTTGGTGACCTCTACAATGTACCTTGGGAAGAATTATGGGCTTTGTGAATGCAGGACAAATTGTACTAACCCGCAAGCCCATGATCTCCATGAACAAGGGCCAAAACAGCAAGAGAAAGAGACATGGCCACTGTGCAGCTTCTATGGAAGGGTACTGACAGAAAGAAAGTACAGGTCTTGTCATGTATTCTACAAGATGCACTCCCACAATTTTAAAGTCCCAATTGCTTTTGAATTAAGCTTGTAGCAAAAAAAAAAAAAATGGACAGTTTCTTCTCATCCACAATTTCTATGATGACTTTTTTTTTTTTTTTTTTTTTTTTTTTTTTTTTTTTTTTTGCATCAGATACCACACAAGAAGTCATAGTCTTTGAAAGATTCAGGGACTAGAATTCCTCATGTAGTCCTTGTTTAGTAACCAGAACCAAACATAGACCAGCCTGAGAGAGGACAAGTACTCTGTGAGTTAGGAGAAAATCACAGACCAAAACAGAATCCTGGATAGTTAATATGAAGCAGCAAGAGTGCATGTATTTATAGATAACATTGAGGAAGCCAAAGTGAGAAGAGACTGAGATATCAAGGCTGAGAAATAAAGACATGATGAGTAGAAATGCTAATCACAGGTACCTTATGTTTTTTGGTTTGTTTCCGTCATAATGATATAATGTTCTGACCAAATAAACTTAAGGAAAAATTTTGTCTCTTTTCACATAAATTCAAGGTTGCAGTCAAAAATTGTAGGGGTTGATCACAGAATCTGGCACTTGGGGTACCTGGTCACATTGCATTCATAGTAAAGAGGAAAGGCATGGTAGTTTCCAGATTATGTTCTCAGTCTTATAGAGCTCAGAATGACCCTGATTAGGGAATAGTTCCACCTACAATCAACATTTATCTTCCTATACCAATTAATTATTCAATTTAATTTCCCACAAGGGTGTGAGGAAACTAGATCTCCAGATGATTCTAGATTCTGTTGATAAGAACACTAACCATCATACATGACTGGACCTTCAATATTCTTTTCTGATCTATAATCCAATTCATCAGCATGTTTGAATAGGGTTGTACATATTGATACTAAAGTCTTATGCTAAACAAGGTGAGATATGATAGATCTATCTTTACCTTATATTGAGAGAGCATTTAAAAGTAAACTTTTTGAGTGGCTTGAGTTAAAATTTAATTACTGGGCTGTGATGCTGGGGATATCACAGCACACCCACAGTACCTTGGGGGAAAGGCTTCTCTTTCTTCATCATTTCTGTAGGTCAGGATTACCAGCAGAACTAATAAGCCTTGGCCAAAAAATATGGAATTCTAGAGGACAAACGTATACTTAAAATGTAAAGTTGGCATCTGGGGATATAACTCAATGATAAAGAGTAGCTGTTGCTTTTGTAGAGGACCCAGTTTGGGTTCCCAGAACAAGCATCTCAGCACACACTTTCTACTACTCGAGTTCCATGGTATAAGATTATTTCACTCATCTCTTTAGGCTCCAGAATCCAGGAACAGATATGGTACACATGGATATATGTAGGCAAGCTATGTGTGTGTGTGCGTGTGTGTGTGTGTATGTGTGTGTGTGTGAAGTATCTACCCTTAATATTACAAACAGCAAATTAGTATATGTCATCACAAATAATTAATCTACACTGTTTGGTGGGTACTATTAGACCTAGGTTTCTCTAGCATTATGTAGATGATGACCTAAATTTTGGTAGATTTCTAAAAATAATCCAAATATTTAGCATTTCTTAAGCATTTCTTATAGAAAATGCCAGATACATTTGAAATAAAATACCTTGCCAAAGCTGTAAGATACTTGGAAATGGAGATATGAATGTTTGGTAAGGTGTTTGTCAGACTCTAGTTCATTGATTCTAACAAAGTGGAGTAATGGGCACTTCCTGTGTGTTTCTGTACAAATGGAATTTCAGAGTAGCACTGTTGTCCTCACATTGACTCTCTGACTCATCTAGTATGGCTTGAGAGTCCAGGAGAAAGCTGAGGCTCCAGACCTCAGGTTCTTTATTAGTGACGAAAGTTTGGCCTTGTCCTAGACTAATGGTTTTCTGTTGTGGAAAACAAAAAACAAAAAACAAAAAATAAATAACCAAAACACAACAGGTCATTGTATGCCATACTGTTTAATATAAAAGATCTTATGGAAGGCCTTTTTCAAACTGTCAGCACGAGTGGTGAATTTGAGAATCCCACTCAGGTTCATTATTGACTCAAAAGATTGCTCTTCCTGAAGGGATAGAGGGCTCTGAAGCAGGAAAGTCTGTATTAGATGCTTCTCTTCAACCTTGATCATATGCTCAGGAATATTTAGCAGAGCCAGAGGCATCTGCAGTAGAATTAGATGCTGTGTTATCTTTCTGACAGGCCATGATTCTTCTTGCTGGGATGTAGCCAAGTTCTGATTTGATGCAGCACAACCTCTGGCCTCCCCTCTGGGTCCTCCTTGTGAAATACCAGATGAGCAATGATGAAAGAACTTAGTGTGTACGCTGCACAGCAGTCTCAAACTGAGTCATTGTTGCCAGCCTGAGGTTTAACCTTTATCTATAATATATGAGGCAAGAGGAGAGAACATGAGGATAAATGGCAGCCCCTTTAGGAAGACAGTCCATCCTGTGATGCAATTTTACAATGTCTAAGAGAACTTGCTAAGGAGTTGAGCAAGTACTTGGGCAAAACCCTACATCATTGCACCTGTCTTTCCTAATACATTGTCTTTATTCTTTGCTTTCTTAATAAAATTGTAGCATATAATAGTTTTGCCTCAGGCTCACTTTGCTAAGGAACCCAATGTAGAACCAGACTAAATCTGAAGCCTTATAGAAAAGAATAGATAATCTAGATTTTTCCATTTGTAGGTAATTGGAAGAAAAACAGATAATTATGTGAAAAAATGGTGGCAAGTTTTCTAATTTCTTCCTTCTCTCTCTCTCTCTCTCTCTCTCTCTCTCTCTCTCTCTCTCTCTCTCTCTCCTTGCCTTTTCCTGATCCCTTCATCTTTTCTCCCCTCTCTCTTTCTCCCTCTATCTCTCTGGTTATCTGCAGTACATAGTTGCATGAAAATTATAGTACCCCAACATGGTCTCACATTTGTGCTAATCCACTTACATCCTCAATGCTGGGATTTCAGGCATGAACCAGAAGCCCAGCTGATTTTTAGAGTGCCATATTCTAAGACACTTGCTTTCTAAGGAACTGCTAGGGGAGCCAGAAAACCAAGACACAACCTAAACTGTTTGAGCACCCAAGAGACCAGCATTTAGGAGAAATACTTTTCATTCTCTGTTCTCAGGTTTCTTAGTTGAACCAGAATCCTAGATCGACCTCTGTGCAAAAGATCATAAAAGGTAAGCATTTGAGAGTCTCCCCTCTCAACACAAGGACAATATAAAGCTCAGTCATTAAGTTTAGTTATGCCCTCAAGAGCCTAGAAAGCTGAAGCAGAGTGGTACCTCCTGCTTTCTTCCACTTAGTCTCTTCTGACAGGAGACAACTGAGACTTTGGAAGAAATAGAAGTTACTCAGGTCACCAGTACCAGCAATTTTTGGAGGAGTCCAGATGCTGAGCAGGTCAGTCCTTGCAGTGAAGCTGAATGTAGTAAAACATCCGATACCACACACTTTAAGTAAGCACTCCAGTACTGGACATGTGCTATCCTGGCCCAGTGCTCCAGCCTGGCTGCCTTTCTGCATCGTTGTCCAGCACATGATGCTGAAGTATCATCCCACAGAACAACTTCTGTCTAATGTCTTGCTGAAATCTTTCTACATGATGCCAAACAGCAGACGGTGGATGTGAAAAGGCACTTTTTGCATGTCTTCCATACTGGGAAGTACATACTCTGTTTTAGGTTTGAATTTTGTATTAGGCGAAGTGAAAACAGGGGTTTCAACACTATTCCCCAAACTATAGCAGTTGTTTCTTCTTCTCTTAGTCCACGGAAGAGATGAGTAATGGTACTCTAGAGTAGAAAAAGTACAAGATGTGGGAAGACAGATACATATTGGAGCCCTTGACTTGTTATGTGTTTTCTTGGATTCCAACTCTGTGATTTTTAGTACTTTATGTCACTTAGGAAATGAAACAGTAGCCTGTTATCCTGATATCATTAAATCAGCAAAACTTGCCTCTCCCTTCATTCAAGGAGCAGCTGATTATCTTCTCTTTGGTCAGTTTAAGACTTTCCTATAGCCTGCATGTTTAACTTGATTCATTCCCTTTACACCCTATATCTAGTAACAGCAGAGACAACCTGGGCAGCTGCAGGACAGTAGCACTTTGTGAGACTGAAGCTCCAGTTCCCCTTCTCTACCTTAGGGACCTATCTTCACATGGCAGGAGCTGCCCACAGCCATTCAGTAGTTCATAGAAAAACATGGAAAGAGGATGTCAAAACAAGGTGCTTTGCTTCATCTGAGGTAAATAAACTTCTAAAAATAAACTGCTTCATACAGAGTATTGGTGAATATTTGACGATTTGTAGAGTTGTAGCTATAAGAGACATTTTAGAAATAAACACTTGTCTAAGTTGTCACATGCTCACATGAGACTTTGATAGAAGAAAGAAAAAGCATAGAGTAATGGCGACTTTTTACCAAATCCAGGAACACTGTGAAGTAAGGGTTCTTTTATTTTAGGCTATGGCTACAAAGTAGGTTTCTACTTTTCAAGGCAACTAAATTAATTGGCCACGGCTACCTAGAACTCTTTTATGGAAAAAATGGCTGTTTTGTTTACTTGAAAATTCTTATAAATATTGCATGTGAATGAGAGACTAGGGATGCTATAAAATGGTCTTCAGATTGGGGAGGAGCTGGAATAAATGATCAGTAAAAATAAATTAAGTAGGGAGAGGATGCAGGATAATAAGCGCCCAACATAGGGCACTGAATATTTTACATCTATGGTCTGAAACTGGCACAGGGCTCATGATAGTGGGAGAACTTGCCATATCGCACACCAGCTGAAACATTGTGGAGAACCTCCCTACACCTCACCTGGGAATCAGTGTAGAGCTGCTCCTGGTGGAGGGTTGATGGTAAGCCAGTCCAAGGGCATGACAGTAGGAATGCTGGTAGACTGACCAACTCAGACACCTCCCAAGCCCAGATCTAGGGCTTTGAATTGATCTACACCAACATCTAGCCTATTGATAGACTGCTAGTGGATGAAGGGACCCAACTTACAGATCCTAAACTACAGGAGCTCCATGACACAGGACAACAACAATATATCGAAGGGGGCTTCTAATGAGGTTCCAGTATTGTTAGAGTATTAGAAACCAGAAAACTCATACCAGACCAAATAATTGCAATGAACATGTGCAATCCAAGAAGTGTGGATGAAAGGGTATATTGAGGAACATGGTGTGATACCCACCAGTTTTCACAGTGATTTCTTTTTTTTTGTGGGGGGGGGGGGTGGGAGAGATTGGAAGGATGTAAGGTAGGTTCGAGGGAAAGGGTGAGATGGGTAGGAGTAGAATGAATGATGTGAATTTCAAAAAGAATCAATAAAAAGTTTTCTTAAAAGTGAAGGCTATCTGAAGCAAACTGGAGAACTTATGTGGAATGATTTGGTGTGATAAAATTATATATAGGGTACATAAATTTATACATATATTAAATATGTAAAAAATATATAAAATTTATATATTATACGTTTTATATGTGTGTTATTAACACTTATAATTTATGTATTATATATGTTTGTGCATATATATGTGTGTGTATGTATATATATATATATATATATATATATATATATATACACACTTCCAAGATAAATATGTTTATATTAAAGCTCAAGAATGGTATTAGCATTAATTTCTTTAAAAAGCAGACATCTAATAGACTTGAAGCAAGTGATTAATTCATCAGCATTTGCATGATGTTATTTGAATCATAGCCTCATGCTTACTAACAGTACTCTGTAATTTGACATATAGGAGGGAAAATGAAGGTTATAAGGCCTATCAGGTAAACCTTTAGTACTGAGAATCTAATTTTGAACACATAAATCAAGTGACATTATTCATAAAGTTTAAGTTTCTCATTATAATAACAGAAAGCAGATGGGAAGAAAAGATGGGGTCAGTTCAACATTTCCATAATTATCATCTATATAAGTAATCTATCATCAAGGTTATTCAATACTTACCTTCTGTTCAATTCTATAATATTTCAGGGGAAAATCTTTTGGGTATTTGAAATGAAGATTGGCATAACTATTTCTGCTCTTTTGCTCACATTTTTTTAATCTCTTCTTTTAAGTCTATTTCTGTATATTGATATTTGAAAGTGCATTTGAGTTTTTAGTTATATCCCATTATATTAAAAACCTATAAAAGAAACAATTGCAAATGCAAAAGAGTCCTTCTGAAGTAGTTCAGCATGAATGGATTTATTGTTGACAAAATTAAGCATAACTCTATTTTTGTGACAGTAATTAAAGGTTAAATTGTGATGTTTCTCATTTTAATATAAAATTGCCTTGGAAGTTTTATTAATTAAATTCTCCTTAAGCTTGTCAACAATATTAAAGACATAGGTCAAATGTATGGGAGCTATAATTATCTTGCCTATGTTCATAGTGCTTTCTCCCCTCTGGGTTTTGCTGTAGACTATAATTATTCTTTTCAACTTCAAACACATTATTCTCTGGAAACCACTGTTCTTTGCCCTTACATCAAGCCATCTTTTCAGTAGAATGCTCTTGAACTAAATGCAAAAAAGAAAAATACATCTCCAAAGTTGTGGTCTGCTTATCTCAATTCTGAGCCCTCTGAATTGAGACTTTATGCCCACACAGACTTAGTTAGTAGTTTGCACATGATTATCATTCTATGATTACTGTGAGCTTGGGTAAGAACAGATACAAGGACCCAATGAACCTCAATGATCTCTCTGTGATTTAACAAATGATATCAATGACTCTAACCTCCACAGCTTTTATTTGAATGACACTTACTACATGAACTCTATGCTATAAACCTTAACCCTAAAAAGTTAAGTAAATCCCAAATGTATGTTAATATCAACAGTGTGTATGTATGCTGTTGATCTTGAATATGTATTTGAAAACGTACCTTGGATTCATATGAATGAACAAAAACAGAAGGGGCAGAGCAAATCTGTTATAATCACTTATGTGTATTGGTGTGTGCTTTAGTGTTTGCATGTGTACTCAGAGATCAGAAAATGATATTAGATACCAGGGACTGGAGATACATATAGTGGGAGATACATATGTGAGAAACTGAATTAAAGTCCCTGTAAGAGCAATAAGTTCTCTTGGGTGCTGTTTCATCACTCTAAGCTCTATTTCAGCTTCCTCTTTTCTCCTCCATGACAAATTACACACACGATTTCTGCTACAGAGTTTAGAATAAGACTCGGGGGATATTTTGGGAGTAGTATTAAAACCTGGTGTAATGGAAAGTTCCTGGAACCTATGAAGATGATACTAATAGAGACTTCTAGTGATCAGAGATATGCATTCTTTACTGGCCATCTCTTGTAACCAGACCAGACTTCCAGTGATAGGACTGGGTTGTAATTGCATTGTTGGACAAGGGGGGTCTCATGGAAATCCCCAGACATGGAATGTTGGTGTGAATATAAAAGGTTGCTCTCCATAACCTGACAGTGGGGGCCCCATTGTCAGGGGCAGCATTCAAGCAGCATATTGTACATGAAAACGTTGAGCTGGGTACATGGACCTTTCAATTGTATGTTCAAGTCTCTTCATTGCAGGAAGGTTCTCTGTAGGCTATTGAAAGAGAAGCATGGACATCAACCCAGCTTGAAAACCTTTGACCTTCCATCTGCCCTGCCTGAAAGAATATGCTAGAGCAATGGGAATAGCCAACCAATGTCTAATTTAACTTAAGGTCAACTCCATGAGAAGAACTAAAAATAAATAACAATAGTTCCTAATGATGTGTTGCTACACTTATAGATCAGTGCCTTATTCACTGGTCATCAGAGAGGCTTTCTCTGGCAGCAAATAGGAACAGATGCAAAGATCCACAGCCAGACATTATGCAAAGAGGTTGTTATCAAATCCCTCCCCCCAGAGCTCAGGGAATCCTTTGGAAGAGTTTTTGGAAAGAACAACAAGGCCTTGTGAATCAACTAAGCAAGACACATGTGAAGTCCCAGAGACTAAAGAAGCAAGCACAGGCCATACGTGGGTCTGCATCAGGTCCTCTGTGTGCACATTATGGCTATCAGTATACACTGTAGCTATCATGACTGTAGTGATGAGAATGTTGATGCCTCTTCTGCCTGTTTTAAGGACTTTATTTTCTTGTTGTGTTGCTGTTTCCAATGTTGTTAAGAGAGTCTCTGCCTCACCTTATTATATTACACTTTGTCACATTTGGTTCTTATGTCTTAGAAGCCTTTTGTTGTCTAATGAGAGATGAGGATGAGGTGGATCCAGAAAGGAGGGAAATTAGGGAAGAATAGAGGGAAGGGGGAGCTATCATGATAGATTGTATGGAAAAAATAGTCTATTTCCAATAAAAAAAAAAACAGTTTAGTCAAAAGGAAAATGAAAAATGAAAAAAGATCCCAAGGCCTCTCGTTTGAAATGAACAGAAGCAGAGATTTTCATTTCCTAGGGGACGTGAATGTTTGCAATGAAGTACGAGGGCAAATATTAGTGAAATGTTGATGTATCTTACTTCAGAGGCAGGGCAGATGGGAGTAGGAGATGGGCTCCTCTTTACGGGTCATTTCTATTGAAATTGATTTCTTCTTCTTCATCTTAGAGATTTGCTGGCTTGCTAAACTAATACCATTTAAATCTGTCTTAATGCCCATTTGTTTATTTTTTTCCTA
Organism: Micromys minutus; assembly: GCF_963924665.1. Taxonomy (NCBI): domain Eukaryota; kingdom Metazoa; phylum Chordata; class Mammalia; order Rodentia; family Muridae; genus Micromys; species Micromys minutus. The sequence goes on along the minus strand of NC_137960.1, from coordinate 13,497,721 downwards.
GGGAGACTCATTGTTTCCCAAGCTCCCGTGGTGCTGTGTTGCATTATTATTTTTTATTTGTTACTGTTGCCAGCGCTCTGCCTTCTGTAATGATAGCTGGATGGCCAAGGCATGATGATAGCTCTTGCTTCTCTTTATATTTTACCATATGACTTTGTGGATGCAGTAATATTATGTTGCAGTAATTTTGTCTCCATACAGGAGATATACTGGTGTGTGCTCCCTGGCCATGTTTCTCTTGCAATTCTTCTGTTTGCCTGTCCTCTTGTTAGCTCTTAAGATTTCTAGTTTGTTCCTAACAGTTGGGCATTTAAACAACACAGTGGCATGGCTTAGTTTCTTTTTTTCATTTCTAGTTAAAGCTCTGAATGCCTCCTATACTTGGGTATACATTTCATAGGGGAATTATTCTGCTGTAACCTCACTGAGTATGTTGTCTATATTTTTAACTGGCAAAACATGATCATCATTATCATCATCATCATCATCATCATCATCATCATCATCATCATCATCATCATCACATGGCAGGAGGGGCAGCAGTTGAAAGATAAAGACATTTCCCGAATATGGTCTGTGTCAACCCACAGGTTGAGATATCACATCAGAAAAATGAGATGAGGATGACTGTATGACTAGACATTCTTTACCTGCTGACCTTCCATACACATATTTACCTGCCTCCTTCAAAATTTGATATCCATGAATCATGCCTCCATGAATTGTATCCTCCACCATCTGACCTCCATGAAACACACCTCCATCATCTCATATCCATGAAGTTCATGTTCACTATCTGGCCTCCAAGAAGCAAACATTTACCATCTGATCTTCATGAAACACACACCTCCACCATCTAACCTCCATGAAATTCACCCCCATCGTCTTACCTCCATGAAGCTTACCTCCACCATCTGACCTCCATGAATTATGCCTCTACCATCTGATATTTATGAAGTAGTGACTCATTCACATGATGAATACCTCCATAAAATAATATCAATGAATTAGAGCCTATAGCATTTGTTGTATGAAAAATGAATCCACAATTTGAGTTCTATGAAGCTTGCTTACAACATATCATCATCTGATTTCCATGAAGCCATACCTCTATTATCTGACCTCTATGAAGCATGCTTGCTTCTACTTTCTGATGTTTTATTTTGTTTCAACTCGGGTCTACAGTAGTGGATCCAGCCAAACTCTGCCTGAAGCCTTTGAAAGTTAGAAGAAACTCAAACTTCTCAGTTGAAAATGTCTTTTTCAGTTTTTGTCACTAATTAATTAACATATGACACATCAAACAATTAGGTAACATAGCATATGTAAATTTCCTATACTATAGGCTTAGATTTTCCACAATCTATTTTAATAAGGGTTCTTAAATGCTTTAACGTCCCTTCTAGTCTACCATCCATCAGAGGTAGTGAAAAGAAAAGGTTAATAGGGGAAAAGGGAGATGTGAACCTGTTTGGGTGATTCCAATCTTTGTTGTCAGGATATCTGCAGTTCAGTCCAAAGGAATTAGCAGTAGTAGCTCAATCAGTTCTCAAACATTATTCATGAATCAGCAATGACAGTTCAATCCAAAAGAAGCCTCAAGGCTCTGCCAATAAGTGCGAGTGCAGGGAAGGTGCAAGACACTGCCAGAATATCAAGAGAATTTGTTTAGTGCACTCCTCTCTCTCAAGTCACAATGAACGATGATCAGTCAATGAAAAAAAGCAAGATGAACCAAGGCCACAGTGTCCTTAGTGAAGATCGATGTCAGCAAAGCCCAGCAAAGACGAGCAAAGAGTGGAAAGGCAAGCCACAGCCTACTCCACCGGGTTGTATTTATACTCTTTCCAAACATCATACAGTTCCTTGGGAAAAACACCATGTGTCTGTTTTCTGAAAAATATTCTCTCATAAGACAGTTTCTAGGAAAGCAGTACATGACACATGGAGTCTCCAGAGAAAGCAGAATTTCTACTTCACTATAGAGTATCTACCAGCCATACAATTAGAAAGCAGAAATAATTGTAGATTACAGTTGTAGAATATAAGCAATCGCTTAAAAAAAAAACAAAATGATTTTTGCTATTGATACCTATGAAAACATTCTCTCTTATATCCTATAGTATGGTGTGCAGAATGCATGAAAGGTGTGCTAATCCCAGAGCCAGTATCCAGAACTGGAGATGCTTGTCATCGGTAAATTAAGACCCTGATTCTTTTTCCCACCCCATGCTCCCTGAAATAGAAGTCAGACTCAATGTATAGGTCTAGTCCCTGCATACTCTTTGTTTGGTGGCTTAGTCACTCTTAGCCCCCATGAGCCCAGGTTACTTGACCCTGTAGGTCTTCTTGTGGAGTCCTTGAAGTAAATACTCTATTGAGTTATAATTATAGCCCATGATGCTGACTTTTGATGACACATGATCCTTGGATCCTGCATCACTCTCTCTTCTGGATGCCTTTGGGTCCAGATGTAGAACTCTCAGCTACCTTTCAGATGTGCAGCTTGGTTTTCATGTGGGTCCCCTAACAACTGGAATAGGGGCTGTCTCTGACTCCATTGCCTGGTTCAGCCTCAATGGGAGTGGAAGTGCTTAGTCCTCTGGAACTAGAAGTCTCAGTGTAGGTTGGTACCCAAGGAGGGTATTCCCCTTTTCTGAGGAGAAAGGGAGAGGAAATTTAGAAGGGTGGTACTAGGAAGAGAAGAAGGAGCCAGGTTGTGATCAGGATGTAATGTGAATAAAACTATAAATTATGGAAAACCAAATACCTTGGCCATTTTTTTGAGGTTTTGTCTTTTTCTATATATTTTATAATGTTAAATACTGATCCCCAAGGCCTGGTTTCTTCCATGATAGAATCTGTATATACAAAGCAATGCTACGTGACCATGCCCCTTAATTTAAATCTATTGGTTTAATAAAAATGCCAACAGCCTATAGCTGGGCAGAAGAAAAGTAAGTGAAGTTTTGAGTCCTAGGCTGGAGGTTTGGGCAGGACCACAGGGGCAGATAGAAGAAGGTGAAGAAGAAAAAAAAAAAAAGATGCCACAAGGTAGAAAAGTTGTGAAAACATGCCCATGAAGGCTGGACAACTTGGAGTTAAAAGCAGCCCAGATGAAACATAGCAAGGTATAACTCAAGGGTTATTGATAAGGAAGTAAACAGAATAGCAGAGTATAGTTATCTGCCCAGCTCTGGTGTTTTAAGGCTTACTATAAATAAATATGGTTTATGTCTTTAATCTGGGAACTGAATGATCAAGGTCAGGTAGAAAATCCTGAAAGATTAAATTTTACTACAACATATATGGTTAGCCCCTTTTCTGTCTAGAATCATAACTTAAGATAACCCATGTATTTTAATCTACATGCTCCTAGGTGGCTGGTTACCTATGCTTAGGTACCGTGTGTGTGTCTCCTATATGCTGCCTAAGCCACAGGCTTTTTCATTGACAGGTGATGCATCCATACAATTCACAAGATATTCTCTCTACAGTCATCCTTCAGGATTTGCCTCCATTTTACAACTCGATTTGTTGCAGCTGAATAGTTACCTAGTCTGACATCTTCAGAGCTCATGGTCACCATGACTTTGTCTAAGGCAAGAAGAGATTTAGAGCCAAACAGACAATGGGTTATTATTAAATTCCATTTTAGATAACTCTTCTACAGTTATGTGGTCCCTTACATAATTTTGATTAGCTGCAGAAAATTGTTAGAACTCATATCAAACAGTTGGTTGTATTTTGCATTTTCATGTTACCAATTAAGGAAGACATATATCTCATAACAGTTTATTAAACTGGAGATAAACTTGAAACTTTCTAGAATAAATACCTTAAAAAGACTTTCCAAAGAGTAATGTTAACTGGAGGTTAAAATATCTAAATATAACAGTGAAATATATTGCCCACCAACATATATTTTTAAAGCTTTATTTTATTTTCATTTATGTATGTGTACATGTGTGTCTGTGTTGGAGTATTGCACACAAAGGTGGGTGATTCCAGAGGTCAGTAAGACAGAACTGGGCATCGGTCCTCTGGAGCTGGAATTAGAGGGACTTATGAGCCTCCTGACAGGGGTGCCAGGAACCAAATTCTGGTCCTTTGCATCAGCAGGACACACTTAATCTTAAAACCACCTCTCCACTCACTTCCATCAACATGTCTTTTAACCATAAGAAAGATGAGAAAAATTATACATGAGCTATTAAAGATTTTCCAATCCATAATGGTCTATGTTCCATACTTATATTGTTCTTTATTTCCATACACAGAAAATTATGTATCAAAGCCGGAATATCAAAGTCCAGATCACAGTTATGTATGAGATATATAGAAACAAGAAGGAGCCCTGAGAAGCATTGTCTATATTGGTAAGTTTTACAACTTTTAATGTGTACATAGATCTTGATAGCTAACATAACAAAGGTCTTACATTAAAAGGAATAAGATGTCAGTAAAAGTTTTGTTTCCTAATCATTTTAACAATATACCCTGTACAGGAAGCTAACAATTATCCTAAAAATTAGTGGAAATATCTTCATTTTCTTCACTGAATTATTCAGCCTTCTGGGGTTGGAGGTGGAAGCACTCCAAATGCCTATGAGCAATGGTACAGTGGAGTTACGTGCACAAAGATAAAAGTATTCAACAATTATCATAAATGCATTCAATATGCAGCTAACTTTAGAGTACAACATGTATTATCCATTAAGAAAAAAATCAGACTCAAAAGAATGATAGATTCCAAGTCTGTAACACTCAGGAAGAATTGATTTTTCGGGGGTTCAAGCTTCTGAGTAACATGTGATATTCTCCTTTAATGTAGTTGTTGGTGATATTACAAGTGGTCCATGTTTCCTTTGTTCCATGAATAGCCAAGCAACATCTTCTTTATTATTGGCAATCCTAAAAGAGGAAAATTCATGGGGGGATGCTTGAACACAGATATTTTTATCTCTAAGAGATGAAAGGGGGAGACTTTGTCCTCCAAATATCTCAAAGTCAGAGACTTGTTCTGGGCTTTTAAATCCAGGAGCTTGGTAAGTAGGGGCTGTTGGTCATCGGCTCTCAAACTCAGAGGCTTATGGCTCCATGCCTTGGTAAGTAGGGGCTTACAGCTCTAGGCTTACACAGATGGAGGCTTACCAACCTAGGTACTTAAACAAGATCCTTACTGATCTGGACTTTTAATGTCAGCGGTAGTACTGTCAGAGACTTCAGGTTTTGTATCCCTTAGCTTTTAATGCCTGGTGACAAACTCTTCCAGTAACCATAGTCTGTAGTTATGATGCTGAGCTTTTCATTCTTGCCTTTCTCAGCCTCGGCTTTTTGCAGCCTTTGATAGTCTGCATTTACTTCTCCTATTCCTCAGATCTTTGCAAATTCTTTATTTCTGTTTTCAACTCACACCATCTCTCCCTTCTGCATTCTTAGTTGACCCCGAGCTTCTGGTCACCCTTGGAAGCTGCAGAGATTATCTGCTACAGGCTGACTGAATTGCAGGTCTACAGACTTTAGAATTTTATGGGATCTTGTCTTTGAGAACAGCTCTGTCATCCACAGTATCCCTGTTGTCGCCAGGCGTGGGCATCTGGAAGGGCATGCCTCCCAAGTGACAGTCACAGGACTTTGCTGAATCACCGAGAGAAAGGTTAAACCTTTGTTCTCTTGCAATATGGGGAAAAGCAACAGAAGTGATTGTATATGGGGTCTTCTAGATGTCCTTGAGACTCATTGTGGCTGAAGATCCTGGACTAATGTAGACTGTCTTGGCTGTGACTGAAGCAAGGCCTTTTGAAACAATAGATGTGGCTTTAGGTGCAGCCATGGTCACTGTTGCCTGAGGGCTTCTCATTGTGCTCATGACATGGACAAAGAAATCAGGCTGCTCTTAGAAAAGTCTATTGATAAGCAGATACTAGCCCAAAAGCTCAGAATACCCAAGAAACTAGTCATAGACCACATGAAACTCAAAAAAAAAAAAAAAAAAAAAAAAAAGAAAGAAAGAAAAAGAAAGAAAGACTAAAGTGTGTGGATACTTCAGTCCTTATTAGAAGGGAGAACAAAATATGCATGAGAGGAAATACAGGGACAGAGTGGAGCAGGGTCATCCAGATACTGCCTCACCTGGGGATACATTCCATATGCAGCCAACAAACCCAGTCACTATTGCTGATGCCAAGAAATGCTTACTGATAGGAACCTGAAATGGATGCCTTCTCAGAGGCTCTGTGAGAAGCATACTAGTACAGATAAGGAGGCTTGCAGCTAACCATCAGATTGAGCATGGGGACTCCAATGGAGGAGCTAGAGAAAGGATTGAAGGGGCTGAAAGGGTTTGAAACTCCATGGGAAGAACAACTATATCAACCAACCAACCCTCCCCCTAGAGCTGCCAGGGACTAAAACACCAACCAATGAGCACACATAAGGAGAACCATGTGCCACCAACATATGTAGCAGAGGATAGCAGTGTCTGGCATCAATAGGAGGAGAGGCCTTTGGTCCAGTGAGGACTGTTTTCCCCAGTGTAGGGCAATGCCAGGGCACTGAGGTGGGAGTGCGTGCTTGGGAGTGGGAACATCTTCATGGAAGCAAGGGAAGTGGGAAGGAGCATGAGATGGCGTAAAAGGGGATAACATTTGAAATGTACATACATAAAATACCCATTAAAAATGATTTAAAAAAAGGAACAGTCCATAAAGTCCTCAAAGAATAGATGCTTAGATGACAGCTCTGACTCAAGATAACAAAGGCAGCAGGGTACAAGAGAGCATTCTAGGGGCTGCCAGCCAGGAAGCCAGGAACAGTCTCACAAAAGCTCCATTTATTCAAGGGAAAGTAATAAAGAGGATTTCTAGCAGTGACTTGGCATTTTCTTCAGTGAATTATAACACCTACTTTGCTCAGCCTTTAATATCCTTACACAGATTCCGTTCTTCCCATTTATCAGGTTTATCTATGACTCTGTTTTCTTCAGTCCCATCAAGCCATAAAATGTGTATTACCTGCTTATATAGCCTCTTTTCGTATGCCTTTGTATTATTTTATTTTTGAGATTTCACTATAAATTGTCTCTCCCTTCCCTTTCCTCCTAAAACCCTCCTACATATAGCTCCCACTCCACTTCAAATCCATGGCCTCTTTTAAACTAATTATTACTACATGCATGCATGTCTATCCATATATTCTCCTAAATAGAATTTGCTCAGTCCTTAAAACATTGCTTGAATGTATGTTTTCAGGGCTGACCATGTGGCACCGAATAACCAGTTGCTATGCTTTTCCCCAGGAAAGATCACCTGGTCCTTCTCTGAGCTTTCCTTAGCTGCTTATAGTTCTTTGTGTAGGGTTGAGACCTCATAGCATTACTTCTCCTTCTCTTTGCCATTTTCGTTGATGTCATTCTTGTTCAGGTCATGTTTGGATAGTCATGTTGATGAGACTTCACCGGTGTAGTTTCTATTGTGAAGGTAATTGAAGGAGAATCTACAACCACTAATTTACTGAACAACCATAATTCTTAACAATACTCTACGGACGTTTGTCCTTATTCTAATAGGTAAGTACAGTCTTCCTTTCTTATCAGTACATATTTTTAAAAAGTAGTGTAGGTTCGAACAAATTAATGACAGGCAGGCCATTCAAATGCTCATTTACTGTTTTCAGTTGCACTGACCATTAGCAACTACTAAGGGGACTGAATTTAGATTTGTTGCCTTGTATTAGGAGAGGACTGGCATAGATTAAAACCATTTTCAAAAAAATCAAATGTGTATCTTTGAAGCCATACAAGCCTCTTTGTTCACATAAAGTGTATGTTTAATTTGTTTAAATATATATAAGCAAATCTTCCCATTAGGGCTGGCCTCCATAACTGGTGTTTGTGTGTGTGTGTGTGTGTGTGTGTGTGTGTGTAGGGGTTATTTTGCATGTAACAATAAATAAAAAATGGCCATGAGTTTAAAAAAGAGTAAGGAGGGGCATGTGGGAGGATTGGGAGTATGATAGAGAGGAGGTAAATGATGTAATCATATTGTAATCTAAAAAAGAATTTAATTTTAAAAATATATGAATGGATCACTTTATCAATGAAAAATGCCAAGAACTGTTACTTGTTTCTGAACTGAAACCCCATTATTTTACAGAAATAGAATTCTATCATTTTCATATTATTTAAAGGATATTTAATGCCATGAAAATATGAGCTTTGCATTTTTTAAAAAAATATAAAAATATTATTTTTAGTAAAGCATCCATATTCTATGTTTTGAACAGATCTTCTTTTAAAAATAGCCAGGTCGGCACTAACAGACATTCCAAAGCAGAGAAGACCCACAAGGTGTCTACCCTACCCAAAGAACTCCAGACAACTATGGGATTTTGAGAGTGCGAAGAATAACCTTCCTGGGGAAGAACACACCAACTTTTTATTTAGTAACAAATGTCCACCCCTGATAGCATACATTATGTACGTGGGCATGTTACATTAAGTAATATATAAGTATATGCATACATGCATACATGTAGGTATGTATGTATATGTGTATATACATATATGCATGAAAGAGCAAATGGAGGGACGTATGGGGGTTGGCGAGATGAACAGAAATGAAGAAATGTAATTATGTTATAATCTCAAAAGTAAAAATTTAAAGAAGAGAACAAAGGAGCACTTAATATACATCTTCATGTTCTCTTCCCAGAGGTTGTAGGCTATAAGCAAGTTTCTATAGTTAAGCATTAGCTCTTTTTGACACCATTCCTTGCTGGCAGATAGGTTGAATTGTTTTTGCTGGCTTGGACGGAGACCAGTTTTGCTGGTTATGGGATTCTATGATTGAAAGAACCCCATTCACTATTTTAAAAGTGATGATCATTTAGAGATTACCTTCAGCCACTTGTTATGAAAGAACACTTTCTCAAAGCATCATGTCTATTTTCCTGGCTATTCAATAAGACAGAATCCTTTCCGATTCTTTCAGAACCATTGACTTTGGGAAGTAAAAGTAACCTGCATTTTGCTCATGTATCATATTTATTTCTATGTCTATATAAGAAATATAGCAAATGATAAATTGTGATTAAAGTAGAATTGTTAATCTTAAAGACTCATGATATTTTCAAAAAGAGAATTTATTTCTGTCCTTAGTATCTTCTGATTTTTGTGTAAGGATACACTATTAAAATCTCTTCTGCTTGATATCAGAAAAACCACCAGTATTTTAACATTGTGCCTCCTTTATTGGTAACTAGTTGGCAAGATGACCCTGTTCATGTTTATTGTTCTTTAGAATATAGCAAGAAACAAACTACTACTTGTGAAGTTCAAGGTGGCTATATAATCCTGCTTTCAGGATAATTCTAATTGTTTAGTGAAATAAATAAGAATGGACCCCTTCTGTACAACAGGTAGCTCGAGTGCTTTCCAGACATTCATTCTCTCTCTCTCTCTCTCTCTCTCTCTCTCTCTCTCTCTCTCTCTCTCTCTCTCTCTCTGTGTGTGTGTGTGTGTGTGTGTGTGTGTATGCTTCTATTCATGAGTATGTGTATGTTCTTTTATTTTTATATTTAGCTCAACAAGTGTTACATTGTAATAAATTTTAATAGCCTATTTTATACTGTTTAATGTATTATTTATTGCAATATATTACTTATATTATGTATTAATGATTCTCAGGCTTCAGACTCTACCAAGAACAAATAAACTAAGTTAACAGCTCACTGAACCTTTAAGTCATCAAAATAAATAAACCCAGAGGTGAGGGTGTTGTTACTTTAAAGGAGATGGAATGTTTTACAGGAAAATTTTCAATTAAGATCTCTGTCCGATTTGACTTTCACAACCTGTCTAATCAATTTAACAGACAATAAGAATATATAGAAATATAAGATAGATTCTCACACTTAGATATGTATAATTTTTAGAGATGTAGAATTTAGTAGGAGTTTGTGAATACACAGATAAGAAAACTAGAGCACTGTCTTTACCTGGAGCTTTGGCATGGTTGACAAGGGGCCTGTTCTCTTACACACTACAGCGATGCTTCCAAATTTATCACATAGTATTTAAGTAACAAGAAATTATGTAATAAATAAGTGCACAAGGATTAGTGTTGAGGTCATTGATAGTTTCTCTATTTAGTGGCATTTGAAATCTTCTTTAGAGATGAGGAAATCACATTCGAACTTGGCAAAACTATCCTTGTTATCTATAGATATCTCAGAGATATTATGATCCAGGTCTGTTGGTACTTAACAATCTCAGGTACAAAACAACCCCACGTGCTCTGCCTTGGTTTGTTATACATCAAAAGATGCTTGCCACAGAAGGTAAAGTAACAAAAATCTATGTCAAATGTTTAGTGTGATATTCAGTGTACCAAGTCACTCCACAAGGACATAATCAATAGAATGGACATCTTTTGAAAACTGGATTTATTAGGTTGACACGTGTAGTGCAGCAAAGGTAGTAAAACAATGGTGCTCTGCATTATGGGGAGACTGAAAACACAGCATTGCTCAGTTTGTATGTTCTGAAGACTCCTGATGGTAACCCTAACTTAATCCCACCCATAAGCCCAGAGAAGTAGCTGTTCTTTAGTTGTAGTCCACAGTGGAGAGGCAAAAGGATGAGACTGATGTTAGGTGTTAGAAGCTGTTTGTGCCGCACCCAAAGATGGCGCCGGCTTCCCGCCGATGACTCAGCAAACAGAGCTGTTGCCCAGCCCAAGAGACGTAGTGCGCATGTACCACGCACGTCACAGCCCGCTCTCCGGGCATACTAATGAGATACTGGAGGGCACACCAATCAGGTAGCAACACGAGTCTCCTGGGCATGTATAAGCAGTGCATTTTTCTTCCACGTGGTCCCCTGCTCAGAGTACTGTACAATAAAGGTTGTTCGCAGAAGAATCCTGTTGTAGCACGTCGTTCCTGCCAGCGGGACGTGGGGGGAGCGACAGTTAGGCTTCTGTTTTTGGTTTGGTTTGCTTTGTTTTTAACTGCAGCGTAATTATGTGGTCTTGTATTCACAGAGATTTGCCTGATTACCCATTCTCTTTCTTGGGAATGCCTTCACAGACATATCTGAACATATATCTTCTAATTGATTCCAGATTTGATCAAGTTAAAGTGAAAATTAACCTTTATGGTCACTTCAGTGAAATTGGTTATTATTTTTGAAAGAGTAGGTATTTTAGTATGCTGTCACTGATGATCTTAAAAGGACCACATCTTAGAGGCAAACATGATTTTCTATAACCCTTGGATTGTTAGTTTAAGATATGCTAAATTTGAACTCCCAGATTGTCACATGAGATAAGTTTAAATCTGGTTTTCATTGCACAGAATTTTTGTGTTCTTGGGAAATTTTTTATGCTCTTTGTATTTATTCATATCATTTTATAGTATTATTTAGAATTCATTAAAACGATATTATGAAATATGTGAATATTAAATTGATAATTTAGTATCACAGCATTTAACCACAGATAATTAAACTTTTTAACCTATGGAAGAGGACAAGAGGAAGAAGAAATACATTTGAACTTCATTTATTAATAAAATGTAAAAAGACAAAATCTAAAATAAATTACACAAATTGATAAAGATCTGGGATGTCAAATTATTAATGGAATTATTTATTTTTAGTGAAAATATGAAGAATGGTTGGTGGGAACATAATACAGTGAAAGCATTTTGGGAAATATAGAAATCTCTCAGAAATCTTGATATGAAGGCCCTGTGTAACCTGATATTTTCCCAGTGAGGGAAATCTTCTAGTACCCTAGAAACTGGTGTTCAAGAAGATACAGGGACATGGATGCTCACACATGTATTATTCGTTGTCACTAAAAGTCTAATTAAGCATTGTTACTAAAAGTCTAATACTCATAATCTGATGAATGAATGAACAAGATGCACTGTAGCTGAACAACAGAATAGCATCCAGACAGAACAGGGAGGGATGACTGAATACACTTAAGGAAATGCAGATGTGCCAAGAAGAGATGGTGCTAAGCAAAAAAAGCAAATATAGAGATGTCTTACTGTATGAATCCAGTCATATATAATGTTTCTTGTCAATAAATCCATAGAAAGAGAAGGTAGACTGATGTTTGCCAGGTCTTTGGTAATGGGCACAGGATACTCTGAGAGAAAATTTGTTCTAGAGTTGGGTAACTGAAAATAGAAATTTCCAGTTTCTTCAGAGATTCAGTTGTGTCATGTGATGTTTTCTGGAAACTGTCATATGAGAGGATATTTTGCTGAAAGTTTTGCAGGGAACAAATATGTGGTGTCTTTCTGGAAGCTACCTGGAAAAAGGGCATGTAATGATTTGCTCTAGTGAGTGCCTGAAAGGCCAAATGTTAGGAAAGGGTACAAGTATAACCCAACAGACCATGGATGATGCCTTGGCATTGGTTTTCATTGCTACTCTTTGCTGGTCTTCTTTGGGCTTCCTGGCCTTCCCTGAGGATGCTGTGACATTGGTTCGCCTTGCTTTCTTAACTGACCAGCATTTGTGGTGACTTACTAGAAAGAAACGTGACAAATATTTTTTTATGATATTCCAGAGATTTCTTGCTACTCCCTCAAATTCAGGCTAATTGGCAGAGCCTCGTGGTTTCTTCTGATAGCACTGTTGTTGCTGATATATAGACGGTGTTTGTGAGTGGATCCAGCTACTCCTGCTGATTTCTGTGAGCTGAACTGCTGATATATTGAAAAGGAAGATGTGAAATGCTCGAAAGAACTATTTCTAAACAGATCCACATTCCTCTTTGCCCTATTAACATTTCCTGATATGGATGTCTCCTGAGAGGCTCTGCCAGAGCCTTACTGATACAGATTAAGATATTTGCAGCTAACCATCAGACTAGCATGGGGACCTCTAAAGAGAGAGTTAGAGAAAGAACTTAAGAAACTGAATAAGTTTGCAACCACACAAGAAGAACAAAAATATCAAACAACCAGAACCACCAGACCTCCCAGGGACTAAGCCACCAACCAAAGAGTACACATGGAGGGACCCATGGCTCTAGCCACATATGTAGCAGAGGATAGCATTGTCTGTCATCAACAGAAGGAGACACCCTGGTCTTGTGAAGGCTTGATTCCCCAGTGTAGGGGAATGCCAGGACAGTGAAGATAGATTATTGGGAGGGAAGGCAAGCATCCACTTAGAAGCAGGGGAGGGGGTATGGTAGAAAAGATAACCAGGAAAGGGAATAACATTTGAAATATAAAAAGAAGAAAATAAGAAAAAAATATTACTTAGTGTCATCAAAATACAAGAACAAAATAAAATGGAAATAAGTAAATTATAAAGCAATTAAGTGTTTTCAATACTTTGAGATGCATATATGTATTTCGCGCACACACGTGCACACGCACACACACACACACACACACACACACACACACACACATACACACACACACCACAGACATATTGCTTTTTGAGGTTTCTTTGTTTAGCCCTGACTGTTATAGAACTCTCTTATTTTTAGATCAGGGTTTCCTAGAACTCACTTTGAATACTGGCCTGGCCTAGAATTCATAGACCAAAATTTTTCTTGGCTTTACCTACCAAGTGCTGGGATTAAAGGCATGTGTCACTACTTCTGGCAGAAATATTTTTATTGTGTGTTCAATTTAAGACAGCCACAATATTTGTATCAAAATCCAATTTCCATATGAAAGTTTATTCTCCATTGATGTCTATCCACTTAAATTGAAAATACAAACATATGTTTCAATGTGGAATATAGGCCCTGGGTTTACTTTGGAAAAGGTATAAAAGTGATAAAAATTATTCCCTGCTCACATAAATACCTGTTTCTAAGAGTTCAGATAAATTTTACTTAAGTAAAATTCCCAGACTCTAGCAATGAGCCTTGGTGCCTGATTTTCTCTTAGTTTCATCTAATGAAATGTCTCTCTGGTTTTTAAATACTAAAGTTCTTCAAATTATACTTTATAACTCACTTATACTTTTGTATTGAAATATGTGAACGGGTATTTTCATGTTATCTGTAAATAGTGATAGAAATCTCTGTGTATTAGTATAAACAGGATAGAAAATGTCCATATTGTCAAGAGCTATAGTTTAGATGAGGATGTGCAGGAACCTAGAAAAAACGAAAACATGACTAATGATGTTTCAAAATAAAGTTCATGGCTGACAGCTAACTAGCTAGAAGTTTAGCCTTTTTGAACATCAAATGCTTGCCTCTTAGCAGTGCCATTAATAACTCGAGGATATAGACTTCCTGGTGTGGGCTTGATGTCTTGAATGACCTTGTATTAAGGTTGTGTTCTCTTTGTTGACTTGGGAGGCCCATGGTCCTCACTGTAATAACAGTGACAATGACCACTGCTGATCCAGAATTCGTAGACATTTAATCTGAGGTATCAAGGAAGATGAAATTACCAGGTCATTCTAGAAGTTTCTGTTATAATTTTTAAGACACACAAAATAAAGAAAACAAAAGTTCTGTGTGCCAGAGAGAAAATAGAGAAAGATAGAGATGGAGGGAGGAAGGGAAGGAGAGAAAGGGAGAAGGGGAAACAGCTTTCAAGTGCACAGCTCACTGCTTCATAAATTACACATGAAGGCAATACCTTATTGTTTTTTGCACTGCTACTTATTCTGTTAGGTTAGCTATATTCTGCATGATATTGGTAACTATTGTTGAAAATTATAACCTGAGCATCAATAAAAAGTAATAAAAAGACTATTTTCTGGTCACCTTTTTGTGATACTAAAATTCAATGACAATAAAGCAAATATATTTAAACCAATTTGAAATCTACTTAAAAGGAAGTGTTGGGGTTGCTTCACCATTGGCAAACAAGTAAAAAAATTTTTTTCTGATATCAATATTTAAAGGGAATCCCCAGCCACTAGAAATATAGAAAACTACATTTGGAATTCTGTGAAACATTCCTAAATGGAATCTACTCTACGCAGCTAGCTACTACTAGGGAAAAAAATTGCATGTGTCTATCTCTCTATAATCCCATATTCAATTAAAAAACATTTTTCTTCCGGGATCTTAGTCTCTTACAGGTATCATTTCAAATATGAGCACCACTCATGGAAGTAGACTTCGAAGTCAGTTGTTATTCACTGTCCTTGTCCCAAATAACGACCTGTTTATGTATTTTTCTGTCTTCCATGTGGTGAGAATTCATACATCTACATAATAGGATTATCTGAGCATCTCATCTACCTCTGTAATCCTGAGAGCCACACAGCTCTCTGCTTCATCCTGAAGCAAGTAAACAGGTTCCGGAATGGAAAGTCAATATGAGATCACTATGCTCTGCAACAGTTCTAGGGACACAGAACGTCACCAAATTATCAGAATTAGACAAATAAAGAAATCTGCTAATTAGGGTAAGCAAACATTAAAATATTTTCACATGATTTACATCCAACTCACTCCTTTTGTTTGTGACACCTTTGGTTTCTATGTAAATGAGCATCAGCCTTGAGTAAATAAGAAGGCGGAACAATGGGCTGCTGACTCATTCTGAAGTCTTTGTGAGCCTTGCTTTAATATTCACAGAAAGCTGACCAAACACCTCAGATAATTAGGATTTTCAACTTGCCTTCCAGGCCTTATTTGATAAAAGATAACCACTTGAGGGGAGAAAGAGGTTTTATTTCTCTTCTCGAGAAAGGAAGTGTGTGATGGGGCAAGCAGAACCTGAAATATTAAAGATAGTAGATATCATTTCAGGAGCATGCTCTTTCAAAAGAAGAAGACCCCCAAAAATCACCACAAACCATGAATAGTAAAATCATTATTTTCAGCCCTGGTACATAACAAAGAAACGGGGATGAGTCCTAGTCCTTTATCTGACATCCTACCTCTAACTCACTACAAAGTTTTAATAAATTTTAATATTAACTTGGACTTCACGTGCAGACACTGGTGTATGTTTTTTTATGGGCTTATTCATGCCAATATGAGAGAGCATGCTTTGTAAGTCCCATTTTAAGGAGATACTATCTCCTCCATTTTCAGTTGCTCATACACTTCTTGTCCTGCGATTTTTTTTTTAGGTTCATCTACTATTATAATTTCTAGTATTTATCCAACTCCCAGGTCATTAATCTTCTCTTCTATTCATCTTTCTCTTTCTTTTGTGGCCATTTGTCTTTGTATTCAAAGGTTATCCAGTAGAACTGTACTCCTGTTATTCAACAACAAACAGAAGTGTGGGTTTGAATTCTGTGAAGAAACACTGCCTTCCAAAGCCCGTCATTGCCTTAAACATATTCTTTTTCTGTACTTCAAGAGCAAACTTTTGGTTTATGTGTGACTTATATAACATGCTGTTATGGGCGGCACAAAGTTGAACAAGTATCATTGTCTAGTTGACATCTGTCATTTCACAGTTATCTGTTTAATGGCAAGAACAGCCAAAGCCAGTATTCATTACTTTTGTCACTGGTGTCCCTTTTTGTAGATACTACACAGTTTATTAGCTATGTGAACATATGTGTACAAGAACACATGCATATGACTATGTGCATTGTGGATAGAGGCCAATAGTTGATGTTCAGTGTTCCTATTTACTGACAACTATCTCTTGAGATGGGGTCTCGTAGTCCTTAATTGGTAAGGATGGCTAGCCTATATGTTCCCGGGTTTCATCTCTCTTCTTCAACCAGCACTGGGGTAGCCACTTCACAATATCATGCTTCTTACCTGACTGTAGGCTTCCAAGCTCATGTCCCTGCTTGTGCTGTTTAAATAAGAATGGTCCCCATGGGCTCATATGTTTGAAAACTTGGGACCCAGTTGGTGGAACTGTTTGGGAAGCATCAGAAGGTGTGGCCTTGTTGGAATAGATGGATACCTAGAGGCAGGTTTGAGATTTAAAAGAACCCATGAGATTCCCAGTCAGCTCTCTGTTTCATGCTTGTGGATCAAGAAGTAGGATCTCAGTCTTTGCTTTGTTGCTATGCCGACCTGCCTGATTCAGCACTTTCTACCACGATGTTCATAGACCTACTTTTTGGAACAGTGGGTTCCAAATTAAACATTTTCCTTTTAAGCTGCTTGGTTGTCTTGTTTTGTCACAGAAATTGAAAAGAAACTTGCACAGCAAACACTTTTCTAATTGACTCATCTCTTCCGACCTTATGTATTTGTTTAAATGAGAATCTATGTGACAGGGAAAAATGAGTTACATCGTTGTTGGAGAAATGCTAAAATGGATGCCTGTACATTCACATACCCGACAATTCTGTTGTCAAAACTACAGCTTAAGCTCTGAAGCTATTAATGACCTCAGTTTTTAGGACTTAGTAAAGATTTGAAATTTGAGTTCTTTTTGGTGTCTTGATGTTTAAAAAACAATTCAATTGAACAACTTGGTCATATCACGATGGTATGGGTAGGATGAGTCTCAGCACACCTGGTCTGCACACGCAAAATTCCAAGGCAACAGGAGCTGGTGCAGTTTATCAGAGCATTTAATGATGAGTTGCTTGAAAATGTCTGTAAAGGGACCAGCAAATTGATATACTAGGCCTACAGCTCATTCTAAAATTTTAAAGGAAGTGATTAAAGTGTTTCCCATCTGCTACTTCACTCTGAAGGGAACTTTTATAGTTGATAAGTCTGAGATGGAAAACAGGGAAATTTTAACTGATTTTTTTGAAAGAAAGAAATGTTATTATATTCATTCAAAAAAAAAAAACAGATTAGAGACACATAAACTAAGTTACTGTCGATATGCTGAGATAGGGGCACACCACACTATATGATTTCATTGGTAAGAGATGAGCTATCTTTAAATATCATGTTCATAGGTATAGAAAAGAAAGCAGCAGTTGTCAGCACTCAGGGGAGGGGGGAATAGAATTTGATTGACAGATGCTAGCAAGTTTAGCATGAATCATCTGTATCGTGTAAAAGCAATGCTCTTTTCCTGCAATTCTGATGTTCTCATGAATTTCCAACTGAATTTCATAAAATTATTAAGTATCTATTGAGAAGATCTTTGGATTTCAATAATGCCTCATATTGGTTTGGTGATGGATACAATAGAGGAATGATATTTGTGGATGGGTTTTTACATCATAAGGACAAACCTTATCATGGTGTGAGATTATTTGGTTATGGCAGTATATTGTTGGTTAGCACTGTGCAAAGAATTTTGGATCAATGTGGAACATTATTTTGTAGTTTCCTTTTCTTATGGTGACTTGTGTCCTGCATTGGTGCTTGGCTCACAAAATGAGCTTAGAGGTTCTTCTGTCTTCTGCTACATTTGGAAAGAATATGAGAAAGATGGCTAATAACATTTCCATAACCATTTGGCAGAATTCGCCCATGAAGTAACATAGTTCTAAGACCTCCTTTAATGAATGTTTTTTTTTTCAGTTTTGTTCCTTTTCATTTTGAGGTTGCCTGTTAAGATTTTATATTTCTTTGTTTCCATTATGATAAACTGAGTACTTTAGAGAAATGCCAGTTACTCTGAAATGATCCAGTTGTTGGTGTGTGATCCTTGTACTTGGGACTTTCCTGTGACTGTGGAAAACCGTTGAGACTGAGACAACTTATAAAGGAATGATTCATTTAGGTTTACAGTCCAGAGCATTAGTAGTCTATTTATGGTAGGAGCCATGGCACACAGAGCTGAGAGCTCACACAGAGTATAACCCAAAGCGAAGAGCCAACTGCAACTGAGACTTGACCTCCAAGTCTCCCTGTCAAACACTCCCTCCAGTGACATTGTAAACCTATACCCCTGCAAGCCATGCTACCAACTGAGGACCAAGTGCTCAAAAGCCAGAGAGTCAGATGGACATTTCTCAACATCTAAACCACCCAAACCCTGTCATGATAATTTTATCACCGTGGGTCAGCTGCAGTGTCTCCTGGCATTTCTCGTTTATTGTTACTGTTGTTGTGTTCTCTCTCTATTTTCTTAATCTCAATATGTGTTTGTTGACTATACCAGCCTTATTGCCTTTAATGTTCAAGGAACATCCCTGAGAGTCAGGAACAAATATATTCTGACCAATTTTACTTTCTTTAATCATCAAGAAACATGTATGAGATTCTGAACCAATTAGCCACACACTAGTTAAGATCTGGTCACTCAGATCAAGAAAAAAAAAAAGTCTGAAACAATTGTAAAGAAATATTTAAGCTGATATTTATACTGGTTATTCATCATTTGATATTTTTTATGGCTAATTCAGATGAAGCAGATAAACCCACCACTGGAACATTATCACTAGGTAGCTTCATTTTTATGTTTCAAAACAGTAAACAATTCAGAGTTCAGTTCAAATGAGATTTTTCACGAGCTGATTCTGAATAGTAGGGAAGATGCGACTTGTTCAATGTGAAAACTCAGTGATACTTTCTAAGAGATGATGCTCCGCAGGAGTGGGAGACCTGGGCTGAGACACAAGCTGAGCAACTAGGATGATATGGAATGATACTCACACAGAGGCTGGCAAGCTCACGAGATCACTTTCACCAAAGCCTGAGCATCTTCTCATTATCCCATTGCATTCTTAAAGCAGTGGTCCCCAACCTCCCTAATGTTGTGACCCTTTTAAATATGGGTTCTTGTGTTGTGCTGACACCCCAACCATAAGATTTTATTCTATTTTTTTTTTTTTGGTTTATTTTAAAATTGTAATTTTGCTACTGTTGTGAATCATGATGAAATATCTAAGATGAATCATGATCTTCTGTCGAGATCTTCTACCTTAAAGGAAGGGTCCTAGATTTTGAAATTAAAGAATATTTACATGTATGTATGCATATGTAAGTACTTGCTCGTGCATGTGGGTAATAGTGGAGGCCAAAGTAGTATCGGGGTCACCTGGAGGTGGAGTTCCAAGTTGTTATGAGCAATCAGATGTGGATGCTGGAAACCAAATTGAAGTCCCTTGTAAAAGGAAAACCTACACATACCTTTCAAATTTTATAAATATAATCACCTCATGACTCACAGGCGAGAAATTTACTGAACATTTAGTCTGGCAGAACTAAGATGAAACTATCTTCAGACACCAGCATGTTGATTTTCACACATGATGTAAAGCATATACATTCATACACTTTTAATTAAATATTAGGAACCCCATCTCTTAATTTGAAGAACAGAGAAAGATTTTTAAAAATTGTTTCTAAAAACATCTTTGAAAAGATGGTTTTTTTTCTTTGAAGTACTAAAATATTTTAATTTTGGTTCCTTAATATTTATCATGAATTGAGAGCTTACATTAAAGAAACCCCCTATTTTCAGCATAAGCATCATGGGAGAGTCTCCCACTCTATCCTATGCTTCACAGGAGATCCTTGTTTTAGGTAAACTTCCAACCATTGCCAAAGCTCTTTATGTGTAGTTTTTAAACCATTTCTGACAGGTTCAATCCTTTCTTCTCCCATGATTTCTGCCATCAGCTATTGTAGGAGAGATTCTGGTTTCTGTAGGCATTGCTGCTTTGGGTTGGAAATGTTATGCATTTCAAAATGAGTTTCATTCCCTTAGTTAACTTCCCTGAGGATATCTCTTCCCTTTGAAAATCTGACAAGATTCTTAACAACCTTCCCCTTTCTCCTCATATTTGCGGAGTTTCCCAGTGCAAGTCCTTTTCTTCCCCAGATTAACTAGAAGGTTTGACACAAGCTTGCATTTTATATTTTCCAATTCAGTGGTGCTAACTTTAAGCCCAGAATCATTTAGCAGATTTCCTTGTTTTTGTTTGTTTGTTTTCTGTGTTTTTGTTGTTGTTGTTGTTTCTTTGTTTTGTTTTACCATGCAGACCTTTGCTGCTTTTGTTATTCAAACTTGTTACTCTTAAGAATTTTCTTATTTCTTCTGGGAGTTCTGCAATATGTTGCAAGCTAGAAATTTCCATTTTTGGATCAATAAATTCTTTAAATAAATTTGCTAGCAGCCATATTATTTAAAAGCCCGTGTGACAAATGTTACCCACCGTTGTGTACCACAGATCCTAAATTTTATCATCTCTTACTGTTTGGCTTTTATGATCTTACCTATAAAGTCCTCTACCACTGCTTTGTGCCTACTCTCCTCAAGGGCCTTGGTTCTCACTGATTTCTCTCCCAAGTCTTCACCATAGTCCATGTATGTAATTATTTATTAAGGCTGGAGATGGCTCAGTGGGTAAAATGCTTGTTGTTCAAGCTTGAGTCCTAACTTTTTCGGTCAGAAATTTTAGTGTGATAAATCATCAATAAACTCAATGCCTTAAAACAGAAAGGGTAGAAGAAGATGGGAGCAGGTAGACAATGGTCCAGGGCTTCTCTTTTCCTGTAGTTCCAATGCTTTCTCTTATTGCTTGTCTCTGTGTGCTTGCTTGGGCTTCTTCACAGTACGACAGCCTCAAGGAAGAAGAATCACTTACAAAGCACTGGGCTTGTCTTATGGAGAACCCAAACTGGCTTTTTCTAGCTACAAAAGTCACAAATACTGTGTGACATGTCCCACTCTTTAAAGATCTGAGGTCACTGCAAATTCCACCCACCTGCAGTTAGACAAAACTCCAACACTCAATTGGCAGAACATCGAGATTCTGTTGTAAGAATATCCATAATAAAAATATGACATCTTTGGAGAAAGAATTCTGCTTAAAGACCTCCAAACAATAGAAATAGTTTTGCTGGGGGCACACATTTCTAATGAGAGAGTATTTGACAGTGTTTAACACACCTGTTCGTGGGTTAAGTAGGATCATAAGCATCATCATCAGAAAGGATTGGTAGCTCATTGAGAAAAGGAGGGGAAAACAGAAAGCTTACTTTTGAAAATGCATTTCTCTAGCATCACTGAAGCTCTGAGACTAGTCACAGCACACACCCCTGTTGGATATATGGAGGGGGTGGGCGTAGGAGGCAGGGTTCCTGCATCTGTTTTGGCACAGGGTTCAGACCACTGGGGAAGGCAGGATGTGGGAATTTTGACTGAGCTTACCCCTGATGGGCTGTGAGAAGCTGCACCAGGAACACAGCTCTGGGGGTGGGGAAGCATGGTCTAGGGGCATGGAAACAGCTGGAGCTGGCTTGGGGATCCCAGGGCCTAAGAGGAAGCCCTGAGTCATCTGGTTTCCAGGCTCTTTGACACCCTGGTACCTCTGGATACAGGGGAAGAGCTGAGAATGGACTGGGTTCTGCGGATAAGTTCTAGCCCTGGGCAGAGGAGAAAGAGAGGGGAACCCCAATGGTCCCGCGTGGGTCCTTGTCTTGTTGGCAGTTGGCTGCAAACTTGATCTGGTGGCAGTAATGGTTAGGAACACAGAGAGAGGTTCCTAGAGGCATGTCCAATGGAAAGAATCAGTCCATGTTTCTAAGCTTCTTATTGTCATGGAGGAAAGTAGATGGGTGAAAACTGTATTCTGGTTTCTCAGGGAGAGCCTGAGATTAAATACCGTTTGCAGGGAGCAGTGTCTAGGAAGAAGAGCTAATTGGTTAAGCCTCCGCACCTTTAATTCCTCATTACAATGACAATCTGTCTTGAGCCTACATTACCTGTGGTCAGGTCCTCACTTTTGGAGGAGGGTCTTGGGGCGTTGTACTACCTGACTAATCTCTCTCAAACCTCTCTACAGGAGGCTGTTGGTAGGATGCTGCAGCTACTTGAGAAGAGCCCGGTCTCCTGGGAGATTAGGAAGCACCTACCATTCCTTAGGGTCCCTGGGGCTTTGACTTATCTCAAGAGAATTGGGATACCTTTCACAGCCCGACATCCCACATACCTCCACCCAGAGAGAGTGAGTGGAGTGTGGGGTGGGGGTAAAGCAAGGAGGTCTCTGTGAGTTTGAGGCCATCCTGATCCAGGACAGCCAAGACTATATAGAGAAACCCTGTCTCAAAAAACAAAAGCAAACCAAACAAAATGTTTGCTGAGTGTCCACTTCTAGCTGCACGTTGAGAAATTATTACTTGATGGAAAATCGTTGATCTTGATTGAAGCAGAGGACAGGTTTATAAAAATGCAAGAATCCTTCCGTTTTCAGGGCTTGAATGTAGGAATAGCACTAAGAAAGGCTTTGCTGCCAGGATTACTTACGTTCAGTATCTTTAAATATTTCATCTGTTTGAAAGTCAAAACAACCATGTGTTATATGTTCTACCTGAATTCTTTATCCTTAATTAAAAACCCAATTTCAAAACTGTCAGATAACTCCCCTTTACTGCCCTGGGTCTGCTTCTCCCTCGGCGTAGTTGGGACAGTTGTGCACCGTGCTGGACTGGAGGGAGGGCAGCCTAGGCATACATAAGGATGCCTGCAGGTGAGACTTTCGTTGGCTGTGGTGAGTACATGGACTGGCAAAGAACACACATGGAGGAACAGCTTCAGAGAACGGGTCAAGTTTATTTGGGGGTGGAGACAAAGGCTATTTAAACCTTTGTGGGATGTGTAGAAGCTACAGAGGTGAGTGCACATCATTGGCCCAGACTAGAAGGGTGGGGATACCTCATTTGCATGAGGAGGAATTCCTGGTGCTGCTGGATACAACTTTATGAGAGGAATAAAAGTTTATCCTTGCTAGGCTATGTGACCACCTCTGGTGAGGCAAAGATAGAAGGCACAGGGCTACATGGTCATCTGGGATATGCAGGGAACCCTCCAGATACTCGGGCCAGCTGAAGGGGTGGGGTGATCCAACTCCTACCAATCTCAGGACAAGATTTCTGAGGTTTGGACACACTTAAACACCATTCTTGCTCCAAACTGGCTAATCCCAGTCACAGAATTCCCTGGCCCCAGACTCTTTGTCAATCAGTACAGGGATAATAGAGATCTTTAATTCAGTGTGTGTGTGTGTGTGTGTGTGTATGTGTGTGTATGCATGTGTGTACACAAGTGTGTGTATGCATGCGTGTGCACATGTGTATATTTGTGTGTACACACATGTATATTTATGTGTACACAAGTGTGTGTATGTATGTTTATATGTGTATGTGTGTATGCATGCATGTATGTATTTATGTATGTGTGTGTGCCTGTGCATGTGCATGCACATGTTTGTATTTATATGTGTTCACATGTGTGTGTGTATGTGTGGTACATATGTGTGTATATACAGGTGTGCATATGTGCATGTGTGTGCATATGTGTATCTATTTATGTGTGTATAAGTATACATATATATGCATGTGTGTATAAGTGTTCATATGTGTGCAAGTGCAGAGGTCAGAGGTTGTTCTCTACATGCCATCCCCCTTTGTTTTGGAAAGAGAATTTCTCACTGGCAGGAGACTTGCCAAGATAAGGCAGGCTTTCCAGTGAACTCCAGGGAGGTACCTATCCTCACCTCCCCAGGGAGGGGAATGCAAGCACATATCACCATGCCTCCATTTTTAAAATGTGCCCACCCTCTCTTTCGCTTGGGTTTTGGGATTTAGACTTGGTTCACTATAAAGTTAGCTTCCAAGCCTTCATTTCTCTTTTGGTTAAGGTGGCCCAGACAGTATCCATTGGTATAAAGTTCTGGATGGAAACACTGATAGACAGTGAACTTAAGAAACATTTAAGTCATGTAGCTGAATGTAAGTATTTCAGTTGTCTGTAAAAGAGCGGTACATGCTCTATATTAACAACATCCTCATGGGTAATTTTGTACATTTGTAATTTCAATCATCTACTGCCAGTCTCATAATGAATCTGCTTTTGCAATTTCTAGTCCCTTTCAGACAAGTTTTCAGTGTGAACTTTTCAGTCCTTTGATCCCTTCTGGGACCTCCCTCACTTATTTATAGGGAAATGACCAGGTGGAAATGTTGAGTCCTGTTGTATGCCAGGTCCTGTTATTCTCATATTCTTACTTTGTGCATGTCACCTGCTCAAAGGTCAAGTACTTACAGAATCCAGAGGTCATGGGTTAAGCCATTCCCCAAACCACAGAAGACTACAGTGCCCTTTAATTCTAAAAAATGGAATCATTCCTCAGCTAAAGTTTCAATAAATTCTGTGACATTATGCTTTGAGTTTCAAAAACAAATAATTATAGACCATTGAGACAGCACTTTACATTCTCGTAAGGAGACAAAATAGGAATGTGATGCTTATGCCTGATTTTCAACCTCCCTTTATTTAATTTATTGAGAAGTATTTTTGAACCCTTCATTAATGCATCTATTATTTGGGAAAATCAAAAGCTTATTGACCATAATATTCCCAATATTTGCTTGCAATTTTAAGTTATGCTTGGGTCTTACAATAATTCAAAGAGTTAATTTTTTCATGGCTTGTCATTAATATTCACCTAGCTGGCAAAAGAACCATTTCAATCTTTCAATCTTTCTCTGGTACAACTGTTAACAATGGCCATGAAGGCAACAATCAGGTTGATAAGGATCCACCAAGGCCCATGACAGCTTCAGTGGATGCTGATAAGACATCAGGATCCACTTCTCAACATCAAATATGGGCATGTCCAAATGCCTAAACACGATTAACTTCATAAGATAGACTTCTCAATATTAATGGATATTCTTGGTATCTTTAACTCTAACTCATTATTTTTATCTTTATCTCAAGAAGACCATCAACTATGATTTCAATTTATGCCAAATGTTAAATTGCATCCCTGTAAGAAAATAATTAACACCCAATAGACAGTAACTTTGGGGACTGTAATTTTAATTTTCTACACAGACTTAGTGTATGACAAGTTCTTATTAACCCTTTATTAACAGCGACAAGATCTATCTACTTATGTAAATGACATAGATGAGCACCACAACTATATGAGAACTATAGCTGAATCTTTCTAGTTTATTTACGGTACTAAGTTGGTAAATTAGATTATTATCCAAGTGGGACTAAGTCGGTAAATCAAATTATTACCCAAGTGACAAGATATGATGGAATAAGTGTGAAATATGTGCCCTGAAGTGATATTTTTCTGTAGCAAATGCTTCAACTTTTTGTCTGCCTCTGTTCTAGCCATCATTTAGGTGTCAGATGTGAATAATAAAGTTACTGGGAAGTCGGGTATGGAAGAAGAAGTTGGTCAGTGAAAAACTTCCACCTCCATTACAGCTTGATTTCTGAAACAACTAAGGCAAGTTTCATCTTCAGCAAAAGTTCTAGTAGACAACCAGAAAGACTAGCAAGAGCCTTGAAGCCTCTATGGTAAACCACACATTGGGAAGTATCTCACTCTTGGTTCTGGGATATTTCTTTGACAAACCAGCATTTCTAGGAACAGAAGAAATGTGCACATCTGTGAAAAAGATAGTTCCTTCACAATTTTGCTTTAAAGTTTTATTCTGTAAATAGACTTACACAGTAGTTATGTTCCCATGTGCTTTTTTTTATACACCTTTTGTTTTGGTTTAGGGATTGCTGGACAACATATTGAATGGCCCTAAACATATTTGAGCTTATATTTAGGATTTGGTGTTAACATTTCCTTGAGAACTTCCAGTTACTGTGCTAAATTCATCCTTATTGTCAAGAGTTGAGAATGAACATGAAGAGAGCCTTAGTTAGAGTCAGCTTTCTCCTGGTTAAACTTCTTACCCTCAAACCAATTCCTTTAGAAATAATGTGGACTTTTCTGTGGGTTGGATGGCTGTCATCGAGTCACTACCCCTTCTCTTTTCTAGAATTTCACCTCCCCTCAACTTTATCTGAATACTTTAAATATTTTGAGGCTTAACATATCCTTCTGTTAATGAGTTCAAACATTAAATCTGCGGGAACACGTACCCAGAGAGTGAGATTCAATTAAAAAAAAAAAACAGCAACAACAAATAAAAACTTTTTTGTGATAGGTATATTGTGTTTTCTGTTTCCTTTAATGCTGCTACTTTTGCGATAATTATGACAATTTAATGAAAGATTTCCCATGTTGATCAGGGTGCAGGAATATTTTATGTGTTGTCATAGTTGATCCAAATAATGTAGCTACTAAACCTCACTTTTAAAAATTAGCAATAAATAAGCACTGAGAAAATTTATGCCAAAATTCACCTTGGTTTTCAAGTGAGCCAAGGCTAAATGCGAATGCAGAGAATTTAATTTTTTTCCCCTAACCTGATCTTCTCTGATCTTTTGCTCTCTACATGTGAATAATGTTGCCATTGCTATTGTTAACTCAGATATGAACTTACCAGATTTTATGACAAATGAACATAACAGAAGAAGAAAATTCAGTAGCGTTGATTTTGAATAATGATTCCAGAGATGTCGGCCCATGGTCAACCGGCTCCATTTTTAAGACCTGTGTTGAGGATGAAGATCTGGTGTCTTCAAGCCCAGTAGACCTGTTAACATTATGTCAGCTAGCAAGCACAGAGGAGAAACATGACTTCAAGGGTGCACTGACCTCCAACTGGACTCCACTCTCCCCATTTCCACGTCATTCTAATATATTGACTTTGCATTTATCAATGGATTTACCCATTCTGAATTGCCTTCACAAACATGCCAACATGTGTACTTCACCAACATTTTAGAAGTTTCAATACAATCAAGTTAAGAAGACTAACCATCATATATGTCATGCCAGGAAATTAATTAAGTAGTTTCCATTTTAGAATGTACCCGGGGAACCAACTCTGATGGGCTGAAAACATGGCTGCACTTTCCTGTTCTAAAGTGGAGTCAGCAAGATATGTGCATTTTTGCTCAATTTTTGAGGTTTGAAATTTTTCCAATATTGCATTAGCTTTCTCTACTCTCTACTCAAGTATTTTCACAAACAACCTTGTCAGGGTATACTAATCTCAGATGATTGTATCACAACCCTTGACAGAATTAACGGTTTCTTTAGCTTTCCATCAGGGAAGTTGAAACTTAGGGACAGTTATTGAGGTCTTAAATATCTAAAGGACTAATAGGTACTTGAAATTCACTTGGACTTGAACAACCCAAGCTTCACTCCCCTTCCCATATTTTCATCTCAAAGTGAAGCTTTAATGGAAGGAGCTGAGGCCAGAGCAAGTTGTACACACACACACACACACACACACACACACGGGCATGTACACCATACATAATAAATGGATAATTTTTTTTTAATATCATAGTTCTTTATATAATTTTATGTTTGAAGTATTTATTCTTCATAACAGTTCTTCTGAAGTTGGGGAAAAATCCAACCTGGGATTTAAAATGTTTTATTCCCTTTTTCAAATCATTAAATTATAAAAGGTGTGATATCCTGTGTCACTTATGGAAACTTGATTACATATTTTATAACAGAGCATGAACTCTTGATAAATATACACATACTAATAACATATTAGCATATTCAATAAACAAATATTAATCAGGTAATTATGTTATTTTCTGAAGTAGCAAAGTAACATCTGTGTATGAGTATTTGCCTGTATTCTATGTCCACAGTGTACCAGTGCCCAGGATCTCATGAAGAGTGTATCAGATGCACTTAAATTTGAGCCACTATGATTTTGCTGGGAACAGATTTTGGGTTCTCTACCCTGTAAATTTCTTCCTCAATTTTATGACTATTTGTTTTGTGACACATCAGAATTTATGAGGGCTGCCTGTGTGACTATCTGTTGAAGCTTGGTAGGCTCAGCAGATGATACCTATCTAAAAAAATTAGAGATTTCTCTTTCTCTTGGTTCTGTCATTAGCCAATAGCTCAGCAGTAAAATCTTCAACCCTTCATGACTGATTGTTGAGAAAGACAATCTTTTCAAAAGGCATGAAATGAATAATAATAATAGTTATTATTATTATTATTATTAATGCTAGAAATTAATATGGTGGCAGTTATTCCCTAATCAGCTAGTTTTTCAAATACCCTCATAGAGAACTTTTACTATCTTAAAGTTTAGGCTTTAGCAGTTGACCCAACCACCTAACCCCCATCCAGCCACATGGCTAACTAAACCTCTTAGGCCCATAATCACAGCCATCTTTTCTCATGTGTCCTGGTGAAAGGGCATTTATTTTTCTTTTCTTTTTTTTTTCTTTCCAGAGTTTCTTTGTCCCTCCCAGAAAGTCTTATCTGTCCCTACTTCCTAGTCACAGGTTTTCACCAATTATTGACCAATTAAATTGGGGAGCAAAATTTTGTATATCAAAAGCTCTCACATGTGTTTAGTATCTTTCTGTAATTTTCTCTGAAACTTAGGGTAGAAGAGATAGATGTCTTGTTGTGGGGTATGCTAACAATAGACACTTATTTTTAGTATCATGGGCAGTCATGGATCTCTGAATTCACATCAAAAGAGTGTAAAGTGATTCTTCTCTAAGATTGGATTGTTTCATGTGGTTATAGATACAGCCAAATATAGAATACATTTTATGCTCTGTCCCTTTAGTTAAAATAGTAAGCTTTAAAGTAGGCATACATCTTCTCCAAGCATAGGTTTACAGTACCAGGTTTACAATACATGGGTTCCCTCGCATGGATGAGGGTGTAAATCAAATCAGAGAGCAGTTGGTTACTCAATAGCAACCATGCCGCTATAGTACTAGTGATCAGTCACATTTTACCAAGGAAGCTGGACTTCTCGCTGTGTTTATAACTTAAAATGTCTTCCAGTGAGGAGCTGGTCTGTTAGACAATAATACATTTTTGTGGGCTCATTGGTGATAATAATAATAATAACAATAATGAAATAATATATTATTACTTCAAGTCTTTCTGCTTTGAGGGTTGTCTAAAAATGTCTTTCTCTTATGAGTCTATGTCTTTCTCTTATGATTACCTATCTACAATTGTCACAGCCCACTTATTATTAACCATAAAGCTAATCTCTATTGCCTTTCCAGTTACCTTTGTTCTAAAATTTTCCTCTGGAAAAACTGACCTATCTTCCATGGACATCATTCATAGAACTACTCAAAGCACTGACCGTAGAATTATCTATACGATTATCCAAAGAACAATCTACAGAGTCATCATAGCCTGTCCATAATGTCAACTATATAGTGATTCCTGGTGTCATCTGCAGCCTTGTCTGTACCATCATCCATAGCATCTTCAAAACTCAGGTTCGAACTGACCAGTCATCTACAGCATCATCAAAAGGACCTTATAAATTTCGGTTCAAGGAAACACTATAATACCAAAAATTTCAACCCTAAAAACATGAATATGACACCACACATCTAAAGTTATGTAGAAGTCTAATTTAACTTTTAATTATCCCATTAGGCTATTGTATTATAGGGATGGTTTTGTAAATAAAAGCCAGTGTGCAAGGCACAACCACGTTTTAACTCTGAGGCCCAATCCTTGTGTGAATGTGCAGAGTCTCTGCATATGAATTACTAATGTGGTTAAGACAATTTTTCTGACAGAAGGCATTGCCATTTGTCAGGCTCAGGTGTTGCTCTTTTGCCATTCATGTCTATGTCACCTCTTAGTCCTGTTTCTAGTTTCTTTCAACAAGAAGTGAAAGCATTTCTTAGACTCTCAGTCTGTATCTAAACTTGTCAAAGATAGTGTGTTTTCCTCCCGAGAGACTTCAAGCCTCATTAAAGCTGATCGAACGAAAACAAGATGATGGAATACTTAGCCATGTGACAAGATGACTTCTTGCCCTTTGATATAGCAGTGAGGCCATTAGTGTGTTGTGTCCAGGGAAATAAGACAGGTGCAGAAGGTCATGGACCATAGGATCTTCTTCATATTGCTTTGGGTGATAGTAGTAGAGCCTAGTAAGAATGGAAGGGAGGAAAGGAAGGTAAAGGGAAGCCGATGAGCAATGTACATAGATAATAATCCCAAAGCTCTGTTGCACAACATAGTTAGCAATAATGTAGATTGCAAAATAACTAGGAGCTCCATCTTTTAATGTTTCTTACACAAGAAAGTGATAGATGCACGAGATAATGAAGATGGTAATTACCTGTCTTGTTAATTACATAATTTGTTACTCGTATTGAGACATCATATCATACCCCATAAGCAAGAACTATTAGGATGTGTTAATTAAATTTTTGAGATGAATTAGGAACAAGTTAATATATCTGTTAGAGTGTGCATTTGAAAAGTTGCTCAGAGAGTAACGAGCTGATTCAAATGCTTTCACAGTGGTGTTCTGAGACTGAGATTTCCGGAGCTTGCTAGAAGAGGGACATTTTTTTTTTTTCTTCCTCAAAGGCTCTATACCTTGATGGGTATGTGGCAGATGATGGAAATGCTGGGAGGTGGGTCTCTCTTGTTCTTTTCTGTTTTGTCTGCTTCCTGGTGCTGTGGAGGAAATAGCTCTGCCAGCACAGACTCCCACTTCTTGCATTGCTTCGTTTTAATATCAAAGCAAAGAAATCAGAGATCTCTGCACGGAGGCCTCTGAAATCTGGAGGGAAAACCACCCTCTTCCTCCTTGGTGAATAGATGGTGTGAAGTGGATTAACATGATTTGCATCAGTTTTTTTCTTTTTGGAGGAAAATTCTGAACAGATGCCATGATGCCCTCTATTGGGAATCACTCCATCAGTGTGACTCTGAGCTGTTGTGAAGCAATGATAACTTTCCCTATTTTTCTTTAAAAATAATTATTGGCCATGCATTCTAGTTGTTTAACTCGTAAATCAGATTTTAATTTTTCAATTCAGCAACTCTAAGAGAGTATTTAGATGAAATGCTGCAAGTAATTTTATATAATAAACCGGAGTATAAAAATAAATTACTGTCGCTTGAATAAGGCAATTTGGGCTACTGTACTTAAAGGGATGAAGTAAACATGACTTAAAGCAAAGTGGATGGAAACATATTGTCATTTCAAATACATTTTACTTACTTTTCTGCAAAATAAGGCATAAGGTGGGCACATTAAATTATATCTACTTGGAATGAAATTTAGAGGGTTAAAAAGCATTAAGTGAATAAAATATTACTGAACGTATAACCTAAAATCATTTTAATGTTACTGCTTTCGTTATTTTTCAAAGTTTTATTAAAATTCCATTATAACCCAGGAAACACTTTGGTCTTGACATTTCATTTTTGACAAGCTAAAGTGCAGGCTTTGGATATATTATAATGTGTCTTGAAATAAGAGGAAAAAATATGAGGTCAAGAAACCATCGTGCATGAATACTGTTTTAATTATCTGGAAGAACTAACTACTGTTAGGATTTACTAGATAATTAGTCTGTTCACAATTAATTATCCACACTGAGTTACACATGATGCTGGGCCTTCTTGCAAAAATGGCAACTTTGTGTGGCTTAAATTCTTTTTGTCTCCTCACTGTGTGTGTGCTTGTGTGTGTGTGTGTGTGTGTGTGTGTGTGTTTGTAAATTGTGAAACTATGGTATTTAAATGAAAAAGAAATGACTACTAAAATTAAATCCTTATTGCAAATGATGGTTACTGATGCTTAAGCCATGCAACTTCACATGAATTCCACCAACCTTTGTAGAGGTCCAAATATAACTGATACACAGAAGACAAATGGCACATTCACAGTCCTCACAAATAAAAACTTCTAGAAGAGACCAGAGACACTGTTTCCTAGTTTCATGATGACATAGCTCATCACCATCTTCCTTGGATACAGGGAATGAAACAGGACATGACAGAACATTCATTGGTCTTTTTTTTTTTTTTTTTTTTGAAAACCTTGAATATAAAAATCTCAGCAATGCAATTAAGATCCCAATCATAAATACAGGTATGATCACAGGTCACAAATATGTATGAATTTTTAGAGCAAAGATAGAGACTCCTTGACTGTTTGAGTTTGCAGGATAACTTGGTGAAGCCTGATGTCTCAAAACCATTACACTTGGAAATTTTAGACACAAAGAAAGATCAGCTGGATTGATTATCTGCTGGCTTGCTGGCTTGCTTGGTCATCAACAGAAAAATGTTTTATAGAGAAATTCCTGTTTTCAGTATACAATTTTTTTAAAATAATATTTGTGTTTAAGATAGAATCGTTCCTTGTAGTCCAGGATGGCTTGGTAGGAGTCAGGAATGATCACAAATTTGTGGCAGTGTCTTGCTCCAGACTCTCAAATACTGGGATTAGACATCTGTTACTTGAAACTGAAGATTTTTTTTCGTAAAGTGTCGACTTAGTTTGTGCCTACTTTAAGTCCTATAAATGAGAATAGTTTTATAGTGATAAGGAAAAATATAATGTTATATTCTTCATTGTTTTGAAAATTAGGAATTTCTTAAAATGACAAATGGCTCATTGTCTTTCTTTTTTCTTTCTTTTTAAATTTTATTGGATGCTCTTTGTATTTACATATCAAATGTTATAACCTCTTCCCACTCCCCTCCCTCCATATAAATGGTATGTCACAGAAGGGAACATCTATATTTACCAAAGGCCTCACAGAGAGTCCAGGTTTATAACTCAGAAGCATAAGTAGCAGTAATTTAAATTTAAAAAGATTTTCTTATTTGATATTAGAGGAAGTCTAGCTGGTTTGTACAGTGGAAGAAGCTATATGAGGAAAAACCACAAACTATGCTGCTGTGAAATCTGCCCCATGTTTGTCCTAACAGAAAACATTCTACACTTCAGTGCTTTTAATTGGCTTCTCCACTACTCGGGGGAAAGGTTTTCATCAGACTTGAGGAAACATAGCAATGTGTTGGCATGGATACTGCTTTTGGACATTTTTTTTAATCCATGTGTGAATTTAGATGCAGTGCCCTTTGAGTGTCTGGCTTAGACAACCTCATTATGAAGATCTCAGGCAGCATTTCCATAGCATATTCTTGTCAACAGAAATGCCAAGGATGTGTGTGTGTGTGTGTGTGTGTGTGTGTGTGAGTCTAGTGCTCACACATCCATGATGACTCTAGATTCTTCAGATGTTGGCATCCTGACAGGCAGGGAAATGTCAGGCACAGATGGGTTCTTTCCACATCTGAATCAATTAACCGAATGCCTCTTTTTTCTTGGGATCCCTGCACTATAGCATGAGACAAGTGCCAACACTCTGTGATGTCACTACCCCAACACAGAACCACTCCCCCAAAGCACGAACATCCCTTTCTAATTGACGTGTAGGAATCAATGCTTTAACACTCTGAAGTCATAGTAGGCTTTTCACAATTCTGAGATATTCTGTTCATGTCTCCCAAATATAGGTTAGTTAACACTCTTCAATAAGCAGCCTGTCTCTCAAAAGACATGCTACATATTTTCACAGAGTGTTTGTGCTGGGTTTGTGACTCCAAGTGATATAAGGGTATTTGGTCTATTGCTTTTTGTGTTTGGACAAAGTTTCAGGCAGAAGCAATGTAAGGAAAGAAAGGTATCGTTTGCCCACCTTTTGAGATCACAGCTCATCATTGTTGCAAACAGGGCTGCAGGAGTAGGAGATGCTTGTCAATCACATCCACAGTCAGGGAGGAGAGAAGTCTTGGGATGGTGCAAGCCTCATCAGAATGGATCTTCCCTCCTTAGATGAATATTCGTAGGGATACTTTCACAGGGAGAAGTATGCTTGTTTCCACGATGATTCTAAATCCTTCTAAATCCAGTAAGGTTTAACAATTGTCATTTACTACTACACAATCACAGGTACTCTCCCTTGAACTATGTTATTTATTGCCATCAATCACTAGGATATGTTCGTAGAAATGGCAGTAAGTTCACAATTAATTCTTCTACAAGGATATATCTTTGCATCCTTGTAGAATCTCAAAAAAAAAAAAAAAAAAAAAAAAAAAAAAAAAAAAAAAAAAAGGTGAACAACTGTTTAGCTCACAATCCAAAACAATAGCCAGGCCTTGTCATACATAGCTATAATCCCCAAGACTTGGGAAAGGAGGTCTGAGGCAGAAAGATCACAAGCTCTAGGCCTGCCTACACTACACAGGGGTGGGGAGGGTGTTCCAGGACAGTGTGGATAACTTAGAGTAGTGATTCTCAACCTTCCTAATTGTGTGACTATTTACCATAGTTTCTCATGTTGTGATGACTCCCAAACATAAAACTATTTTGTTGCTGCCTCATAACTGTGATTTTTGCTACTGTTATGAGTCCTAATGTAAATATGCCTTGAAGATAAGAGGTTTGCTAATGGGATAGTGACCCAAAGGTTGAGAAACACTGACTTTAAGGTATCATACATCCAAATTAGAAAGAAAAAGGGAAACTAAGGGGATTAGTCAGTGATAGAGCACTAGCCTAAAATGTGTGAAGGCTTTGGTTTGATACCAGCTTGAATGCATGTGTGCTCATGCACCTGCGTTGTGCATATATTGTGTGTGAGTGTGTGTGTGTGTGTGTGTGTGTGTGTGTGTGTGTGTGTGGACATATTAGCTCACACAGTGAACCACCTTTATCCTTTCCTCTTTGTCATACCCATGGGGGAATGACAGAACTCCAGCTAATTATGGACATTTCTCTTGTTATAGTCATCAGAGAAAAAAAAAAAATCTCCCAAGTACTTTTTATATGTACTATAATTAGAAAGCATACTTCTATTCACTAAAATATCACAATAAAATATGTGTCTTGGATTAAACAACATTTGAAAGACCATGGGCTGTTTTAGCTGAATTCCTAAGCCAACCATTCTGTAAAGAATAAAAGTTTGCCACAGGCTTAGTGTTTATAATATGTACCTTCCTTAAGGAGAACAAGTTTTGTAAAGAGAATTAGTTAAGAGAAATGTTTTAACCTGTGTGATGGGAAGAAGTGGGTTCTTGATGTGTTAATGAACCTTTAAAAAACTTGAGTAAACAACATATGTGTTCACTCTGTGGGGAATGGTGTGTAATTAAAACAGAGTTTATGCTTCTAACAGACATACCTGCTGCTTATAGGACTCTTTTCTTCTGGAAATATCTCATTTCCTGAACAAGAATCTCATTAGTTTACCTCTTCTGGGACTCTGCACGTTGATTCCTGTCATAAAATTAGAACATAACGTCAGGGAACAGACGGGATTTTAGAGTATCTGTTAATTTCTTAAATCAACATTTCTCTTTTGGAAGATGCAGGAGGTGTGGGTGGGAGAGTTTTCCTCACAGAAATATTCCAAGCCATTCGTGCAGGCCTGAGATCATACAACATCTATTAAAGAACATGTTGCCTGTCCTCGATGCTGGAGCCAAAGAAGCACCATTAAGTCTGACTCTGAAGTTCAAAGGACAGAATTTAGAGAACCTCATGCATTTGACAAGCTGTGCAAAGGAGTGTGCTCTGGTGTAATCTGTGAAGGAACAGAAGTATAGAGCAGAATAAATCAGGCATGGTGTATGAAAACAGCAAGGTAGACATTTGATACAGGCTGGCATATGGTTAGAAGAGACAAACTTAGTATGTACATGATGTATGGATTATGTTACGTGAAATATTTCCATTTACTGATTTTCTCAACTTCCTCCATGTACCATGCCTTTTACCAAGGAAGGAGAACTCTTCCTGCAACCTGCCTTCTATGTGATTCTTTCTCTGCCACTCTTTGGTTATGTAGTAGGCATGTGCTCTAGTTGATACAACAAAGGGAAAGGACCCCTGTCCTTTTAGTTAATATTAAAACTAGATTCTTCTCCCATACAATGCATGCTGACCACAGTCTCCCTTCCCTCCACTCCTCTCCTGATCCACCTCCACTCTGTCTCCCTTCAGAGAAGAGCATGCCTCCAACAGACAACCAAACAGGACAAGACAAACTACAGTATGACAAGGTAAAAGCCCTCACACTGAGATTGGACAATGCAACACAGCAGGAAGAAAAGAGTCCCAAGAGCTAGCAGAAGAGTCAAAGACCTACCTACTTCTACTGGTAGGAGTTAGCAAAGCTAATGTCTATAACATCCACATAGAATCTTGTGCAGACCTCTGCAGGCCACATGCTTTTGACTATAGTCTTTGTAAGCTCATATGCATTTTTATCAGTTGATTCAGTATGCTATTTTCTTCTGGTGTTCTCTGTCCCATCTTATTCCTTACAATCATTCTGGCCCCTTTTCCTTGGGATGCCCTGAGTAGATCCTGTCCTGTCTGTGCAGCAGAACCCCCTATATCTTGAATTGTTGCAGTGAATAGAAGGTGGGAGGCATTAGACTGTTCCTTTTCCTTCCTTACCCAACTTTCCAGAGCTTTCCAGAGCCACTAGAAGGATTTATCTAGAGACTCACCTCTATAGAAAATACAGAGTGAGGGTTCTGCTCACTAGATGTCTGTTATTTTCTGTGGATATTATTTAGGCCTTGTCCCTCATAGCAGAGCCTCTCTTTAAACTTTCTGGAAAGAAAACTTACCTGACCCATGGTGTAGATGTGGCACTAGTGGGAAAAACAACAGACAAACAAACAAAAACAACAGGAGGATAGAATGCTAGAGAGGTGAGGGAGAAAGAAAGAACATCTTTACCAGTTTGCCACTGGGCTCTGGCCAACAGGCTCAGCTGATTTGTAGTAATAAAGTAAGAAATTACAAGAGCAATGGAGGAAGCAAAGAAGGCTTCCTGAGTGAGATAACATTTGAAGCAGAGTCAAGTTTCCAATCTAAAAAAAAAGGAGAAGAGAAAAGGAGCTATAAGAAAAGATGTCATCTCAGAAAATGTTTAACTCTATATTTAGATATAGAGTGGAGGGCTGGTGAGAAACATAGTAAACACACACACACACACACACACACACACACACACACATTATTTTTCAAGAAATAAGCACTGATCTATAGCATTTGAGAGTTGCAGATCCAGGCGATGGTTTACGGAGGATACTTATTCTGCTTTGGGAACAGATGAGAAGGTATCACAGGCATGTTAGAAGATGAGAGAGAACGTAATATTAACATTGAGGTTAGCATGACACAATGGAAATTAAGATATCAAATCAAAGCTGGCAAATTTTATGCCATCTGTACTATTGTAGCAATCACTGTCATCTTGAGGAAGCATAAAAGTGAATGCCACTGGGGCTGTCTCATTCTGATATGCTTTGGAGAACAAAAGCACAAGAAGCAATTTCATCATGGTGTGCTGAAAAAGAGCTGAGTCAGCTATATGTCTTGCTGCTCCTGTGATAATTGTGATGGTCTGAATTAAAATGGCCCCCATGAGCTCATAGGGAGCAGCAATAATAGGAGGTGTGGGTTTATGAGAGTAGGTGTGACTTTGCTGTAGTAAGTACATCTCAGATGTCAAGCTAAGCCTAGTGGCTCATATTCTCTGTTCATGCTACCTGCGTATCCAGATGTAGAGCTCTCAGTTTCTTGCCTAGCACCACGTCTGCCTGCATGCCACCATGTGTCTCTCTATGATGATAATGGACTAAACCTTTAAAGCTATAAAGCAGCCCCAATAATTAAATGTTTTACATTAAAAGAGTTGCCTTGATCATGGTGTCTCTTTATCACAATAGAAAGCCTAACTAAGAGAGTAATAAATCTAAGTTTGCTAGAAATAGTAAAAATTATATATGCGTGTGCTTGTGTGTGTGTGTGTGTGTGTGTGTGTGTATGTGTGTGTGTGTGTGTGTGTGTGAGGGAGAGAGAGAGAGAGAGAGAGAGAGTGGCGAGGGGAGGGAGAAGTTAGAAAGGGTTTCATGTAGGCTGGTCCTCCTATGTCCATTATCAATTCTGAAATTACAAATGTAGATCACACTATTGACTTTTTTTACCTTGCACAGAAGAATCAGGATCCGAGTTCTGAAATTGAAACTTGTCTTACAAACATAAGAGAACAGATATCTGAGAGGGGAGAAATCAAGGAGCGAGGGGACAGAGCAAGAAGCTTGTGGCCACTGTAGAAACAGATCAGACCATCTGGTGTGGAAAAGGCATCTTCAGCGTTTAGCAATTTCAGTGTGTTTGCTATGATGTCACATCCATTCTGTCTGCCATGGTACAAGCTCAGTAAAGGGGCCATGTACCATGTTCGTAGTTGTATGCAAAGAGTTTCTTGATAGGAAATCATAGCAAGGAGGGTATATTTCATACATAACTGGCACAGATAAATTAAAAATTAATAAAGCTGTCTAGAAAGTATTGATAGTTCCCTGTAAACATTAATCAAGAAACAAACATCCCGAAATTAAAAAATGTCTAGCTATATTGACCAATTTCACACAGAAGCTAAGATGAGCTTGGACATTCAAGTTAATAATTTTCAATCCAAGACGATCTTGTTTTGAGAATGAGAGTTGAAAGATAAACTAAACCTCAAGAAAACTATCTTGCACTCAAGACTGAGAAACAAAGAGCATGGGGTGGGCAGGGAATTCAGAGAAAACTAGAGAAACCAAGGAAGCAGTCATTGAACTAGTGTCCTAACTGGTGGTAAGCAACAAACAAATGCAGATACGTGTGTGTGCTGTTGGAGAGAGCATGCCAGTTCTTGCTGATGAGTAACAGTGATGTGGAGCCCATGCAGACTTGTGCTATACTTGTGCTGTGAAACAATTTTCAGGAGTTTAGAGTCTGTGGCTTAAATTATTCTGGTCGCAGTTTTGTCTCTAATTCTTTGTCAAGGTTATATGATTACTTGTCCAGGAGTTTGTACTTGCCTAACTCTCAAAATTCTGCTTTTTTTTTTTTTTTACCGAGAATCACACTGAATTTTATATTGAACACAAATATTATTTTCAGATTATGGTGTCATACTCATTAATTGTAATTTTTCCCATGATACTTTAGGACTATTTTGTTACCATTTTAATCTTATCCCTAGTTTTTCATCTATCATACTTATTTTTATCAAATGCCCTAAGTTAGAGACTTTTTATCATTATGAGAAAATGTCTTGAAGAGACATCAAAATGGGCTGACACCATTTGAGCTCACAGTTTCTGGGGTTCTCAAGAGCATGGTCATTTGGCTTTTTTGCCTTTAAGCTTTTCTGATGACAGCCAATGAGATGAAGGGAGGGAGGGAGATCACAAAATACACTCTTCGAAGGCATGCACCTAGTGACCGGAAGATTCTAAATAGTAGCTACCAAAAAGTAATCTGTACAGCATGACTTCATTGGAGAATTAAACCATTCATTGACAAAATTAGTATCACTGTGATTTGAACACTCATTAGTTTCCCCTAGTAGGGGCAGAGCCTTCAGAACATGAGGCTTTTGCAGGTCACTAAATACTCAGACCTCAGAGGTTCATCCCTGATGGCTACATAAATGCTCCACTTTCTTCTGTTGTTCCGGGTTCTTATTTCACTAAGAGTAAATATTGCATCATGAAACTATAGTTCTAGTAATCCCTCTCCTTGGTATTAAAACGTAACCTGCAGTAGAACCCCTTGACTATAAAGCTCATGGTACTGACAAGTTACTCTATATAATTAACACATCAACTTAAAAAAAAAAAAACTAAAGGGAAATTGCTCTCAATGATCATGATTCATAAAGAGAGCCAAAGTCTCAGATGCTTTGTATCAAATTCAAATTCATTCAAGTCATTCAAATTCAGACTTAGTGAATAAATACAGATGTAATTCAAGCACAGATCTGCCTGGTGTCAGGTACCAAGTGCCAATCAGTAATCAGATTAACCCAGTGTCATAAGAAATCAGTCCTTTCTCATATTTAAGCACAGAGATGTCTTTTGTGATACACACAGTTCAGGCTTATCACAGCTATAGGAATGAAGTGTCAGGGTAGGGCTATTATGCCTACCTGGTTAAGCAAACTCTTCTAACGTGGTGTCTATTATCTTGAGTGCCAATTTAAGCTAATTTGAGTGTGTGTCATGACAGCTCTTCCCTCTCTTCTTGCTGAACATCTAGTCCTGAAAGGCTACTTTATTTCCTTGGTCATTACTAGGCAGTGTGTATCTGCAAGAAGCTCTACACTTGTCTCCATAACATTAATGAGCCACCTTTTTACAGTAGCACAGACTGAAGGAGAAAGAGTCATTTTGTGTGAAAACTCCAGTGAAATTTTTTATGAATACACATAATGTTATATCTGGCAATAGTGAACAGATAACACCGTAGAATCTGATGAGGTACATGAAGGTATGGTAGTTTGGGCAGCTATTGACATACAGATTGTCCTTTATCTTCCAAGCACCACATCCACACAGTTTCCATATATGCTGTAATGGGTTTCAGCAAAAAAAAAAAAAAAAAAAAAAAAAAAAAAAAAAAAAAAAAAAACCTTTCCTGAACTTTATATGAACACTTTTAGTTTCCTTTTTAATCATTTAATTTATGTGTGTTATAATAATTTTGAAATGAATTAATAAAGAAAAATAGGCAAGAAAATTAAAATTTAAATTACTTTTATATGAGAGAGACAGCTCAGCATTTAGGACTATTTGTGTGAGTATGAAGAACAGATACTAGATTCCAGAACCCATTACAAACCCCATGTGGTCCTATGCCAACCTGAAACCTCAGGTTACACTGGGGAGTAGATAAGAGAATGATGGAAACTTCGCTGGAAAAACATTAGTTTATAAACAAATGTTTGTTTATTTGTTTTTATATCTATTTATTACAGCATTCAAGTATGTCATCACTGTCACCTTTTTTTTTGTTATTAAGCTAGGT
Source organism: Micromys minutus (assembly GCF_963924665.1). Taxonomy (NCBI): domain Eukaryota; kingdom Metazoa; phylum Chordata; class Mammalia; order Rodentia; family Muridae; genus Micromys; species Micromys minutus. The sequence continues at coordinate 13,456,277 of NC_137960.1, read as the reverse complement.
AAAGACACAATTATCTATTAGACTTTGAGTCACGACCATTGGTCCAAACATATGCCATATGTCCTATGCATCCAAAGATTCCTAATGTTGCCTCTTACTCATACTCACCACACCCTCTTTACCCCCACTTATTCACTGTACACTAGAAGTGTTTCCTGGGAACAACATAAAGTGAATTTGGAAATGTTTCCTTATGTGCTATAGAAGTACTTCAATGAAATGTATATAGTTATAATCTCAATATGTATATAAAAGGAAGTCTTTTCACAAATGTCATAGTTGGGCTTTGGAAATAAGATACTGGTAGTACTGTCTGCATCTCCAGAGATCTGATGGTATAAGCAAATGGAATGGGCCAAGTAGAGTTTGCATGTGACCCAACACTGAACAGAAATTACTCAAATCATGTATTCTATTAAGTAATTTTTTTGTATTTTTTGAGGGGCTGTTGGTTTTGTTTATGGTTTTTGTAACCAAATTGTGTGCTTCTTGATGGGGAAAAATGTAGATGACAATGCTGTGTGGTAATGTCCAAAGGTCAGATATCGATGCAAATTTATCATCCATCCATCCTGGAAGATGATCTCACTGAGTGAGAAGTCAGATATCAATTGGGATGCCTTCTATCATGATGATCTCTTAAAAGTCTTCCTTTGGCCATTATAATCCTGTAGAGCCTGAGCACAAAGCTCTGGCTACTCCTTCCAAAACAGCCACCTCCTCTCAATCCTCACATCTCAACAATCTGACTCCACTCTTTGAATTCATCATTTAATGATACTTGTGATTTATTGGCCTCAGCATACTCTGGTTATTTTAAACTCTTAGCTATAAGCACTGAATGGTACCTGTTGTCATTTAATGTCATCAAAAATCCTGCATATTTTGATGTGGACAGCATTGGGATGTCATTGTTGTGTCCACTAGGAACAGAAAATAATTCTACTACAGGTAAACAAGTTATCAACATTTAACGTTATATATTCAGGAAGTCATTGTTTTTAATAGCTGAGTAGTACTCCATTGTGTAAATGTACCACGTTTTCTGTATCCATTCTTCTGTAGAGGGACATCTAGAACTGCATTGTTTAGAGCTTCTGGCTATTATAAATAAGGCTATAAACATACTAGAACATTTGTCCTTGTTATATGTTGGAGCATAGTTTGGGTATATGCCCAGGAGTGATATAGCTGAGTTTTCAGGTAGAACTATTTCCAATTTTCTGACAGATTGGTTTCCAAAATGGTTTAACCAGCTTGTAATCCTACCAGCAGTAGAGGAATACTCCCCCCCGCCCCCATCAACATCTGCTGATGCCTGAGTTCTGATCTTAGCCATTCTGACTGGTCTGAGATGGAATTTCATAGTCATTTTGATTTGTATTTCCTGATGAATAAAGATGTTGAACATTTCCTCTTCCTCCTCCTTTCTCCTCCTTTTCATCCTCCTCCTCCTCTTCTTCTTCTTGAACTGACTTATTTTCTTTTATTGGATATCATTTTATTTACATTTTAAATTTTATCCCCTTTCCCAGTTTCCCTCCCAGAAACCCCTACCCCCCTCCCACTGCTTCTATGAGGGTGCTTCCCCACCCACTCACCTACTATCTCCTGTCTCCCTGCCCTGGCATTGGGCATTTTCTACATTGGGGCATCAAACCTTGACAGAAACAAGGACCTCTCCTCCTACTGATGCCTGACATGGCCATCCTCTGCTACATATATGGGTGGGGCCATAGATCTCTATGTGTGTACTCTTTGAATGGTGGTTTAGTTCCTGAGAGCTCTAGGGAGATTGATATTGATGTTTTTATAGGGTTGCAAACCCCTTCAGCTCTTTCAGTCCTTTCTTGAACTCCTCCATTGGGGACCCCATTCTCAGTTCAACAGCTGGCTGCGAGCAACCTCCTCTGTATTTGTCAGGATCTAGCAAAGCCTTTCAGGGGACAGCTATAGTAGGCTCCTATCAGCATGCACTTTTTGGCATCTGCAACAGTGACTAGGTTTGTTGTATGTACATGGGATGAATCTTCAGGAAGGGTAGTCTCTGGATGGCCTTTCCTTCAGTCTCTGCTCCACAATTTTTCTCCATATTTTCTCCTGTATTTTGTCCCCCCTTCTAAGAAGGACTGAAGCATTCATATTTGGTCTTCTTCCTTCTTGAGCTTCATGTGGTCTGAGTGTTTCTTGGGTATTCTGAGCTTTTGGGCCAATATCCACTTATCAGTTGGTATATACCATTTGTATTCTTTATGACTAGGTTACCTCACTCAGGATGATATGTTCTAGTTCCATCCATTTACCTAAGAATTTCACGAAGTCATTGTTTTTAATAGCTGAGTAGTTCCGCTGTGTAAATGTTCCACAACTTCTGTATCCATTCATCTACTGAAGGACATCTGGGTTCTTTCCAGCTTCTGGCTATTATAAATAAGGCAGCTATGAACATGGTGGAGCATGGGTCCTTGTTATATGTTGGAGCATCTTTTGTGTATATGCCTAGGAGCAGTACTGATGGGTCCTCAGGTATTACTATGTCCAATTTTCTAAGGAACTGCCAAGCCAATTCTTTAGATGCTTATAAGTCATTAGAGATTTCTCAGTTGAGAATTCTTTGTTTAGCTCTGTTCTCTGTTCTTAATACGGTTATTTAGTTCTCTGAAGTCTAACCTCTCAAGTTCTTTGTGTAGTTTGAATATTAGCCATGAAACTTGAGAGTATCATTGTGATCGACATAACCTAAATACAAAAGTACATATATGGTATATACTCACAAGTAGATATTAGCTCAAAATCTTAGAATACCCGTGATACAACTTACAAGCTATATAAAGCTTAAGATGAAGGAAGACCAAAGTGTGGATGCTTCATTCCTACCTGGAAGGGAGAACAAAATAATCACAGGAGTTAAGAAGGAGGGGGGAGCTAGAAGGAAGAGAGGAGTTGGGGGGAGTGGAGGCCAAATAAGGTGTGGGAAGGTACAGGAGAGAAGTACAGAGGGTCAGAATATTGCATAGAAATATGTGTCAGGGGGAAGGGGAACTGGGTGTAGCCACTAGAAAGTCCCAGATTCCAGAGAAACAATAGGCTCCCAAGAAGCAAGGGAATAACACTATCCAAAATAATCAACAATGGGAAAATAGAACATGTAAATACCACCTCCAATAGATAGGCATGGCAGCCAGTTGAGAAATGAGGCCACCACTATTCTCAAAGTTTTTAATCCAGAATTGTCCCTGTCTAAAGGAAAGGCAAAGACAATAAATGGAACAGAGACTAGAGGAAAGGCCATCCAAAGACTGTTCTACCTAGGGATCCATGCCATTTGCATCACCAAACCCAGACACTATTGCTGATACTCACAGCCAACCATAAGCCTGATCCCAGGGCTCACAATGGAATAGCTATGGGAAGAGCTAAAGGAGCTAAAGGGGATTTTGGTCCAGTGAAGTCTCGCTTTCCCCGAGTAGGGTAATGCCAAGGTACTGAGGTGGGACTGGGTGGTGGAGAGAGGGTGTGCTTTCATGGAAGCAAGGGGAGGAGGATGGGAGTAGGGGGAAGGAGATAATATTTGAAACAAAATACAGAAAATATCCGATATAAATGAAAAATAAATTCTGCTTCTCATCGATTGATTTTATCAGGCTCTCTTCACTCAGTTTTGCAGTATAATTCAGAGATGTTAATTGTTGACATAGTTAGGGTTTGGTGAAGAGTCTCCATGACTATGGCAACTTTAACAAAGGAAAACATTTTATTAGGACTGGCTTACAGTTTTAGAGGGTCAGTCCATTATCATCATGGCAAGAAACACGGCAGCATGTTGTCAGAAGTGGTGCTTGTGGAGCCTAGCGTTCTATATCTTTATCTGTAGGCCACAGAAAAATACTGTGTGCCATACTGTATTTGAGCATAGATAACCTCAAACTCCACCTCCACAGTCACAAACTTCCTTCTAGGAGACCGTGCATCCTAATACTGCCACACCCTATTGCCAAGCATTCAAACACATGAGCCTATGGGTGCCATTTCTATTAAAACCACTGCAGCTATAGATCTGCTAACATAGGTAAAGGGAAAAAGAAAAGAAAAGAAAAAGAAAATGATAGATGTAATTAGTTATGTACTTTCATTTTGACTTTAAGCTAAGGATAAACATTCAAACACATTAAAATTTATTGTTTAGTAAAACCCACACCTGATAGTAAAAGGATACTTCATTATAATTGCCATGGCATGACTAAATAAATGCAAGACCTGCATTATTAGCAACTAAATAAGTAATATGAAGGGTTTATATAAGGGCCGTCAATCAGGTTCATGGTACCTTGTTAAATAAAGCATGATTTTGATAACAACTAGATTATTTTCCTAGTGACTCATCTCATGCCCAATCAAATTAAAAAAACCTTCGGTGGAAAAAAAATGAATGGAAGTTCCACATGATCGGTTGCTCTTTCACCCATTTGTAGAGCCAATATTTTTCCTAGATTGCATATTTTTCAATCAATAGTAGAGACAATCTTGTTATTTTTTTCTGCACAGCAGAGAAATGGAAACTAAATAAAATTTAGTCTGCATTTTCAGCTCACTGAGAGATGTTGCTTTCACCAGAATGTTGACTTAGAGTTGTTGATGATGTTTGTAGTGTTTTGTTTCAAATATTTTGCTGTGTATCTTTGGCTTATCCGGAGCATATATAGCCTATATTGGCCTCAAACTCATGGTAGTATTAATGCCTCAACCACCCAAGCCCTGAAATTAACAAGTGTTGACCACAACACTAGAAACCTTTCAAATTCCAAGTGGAAAATTTGGTGACACAAAGTGTTCCTGCATAGCGATCTGGGCTTGACAATCTTCAGAGAGAAATTTACAAACGGGGAACAAATGCCTCCAATGCTGTGTTTCAGTCCATACTCTGTAGCCTGAACTGTCTGTCCTTGGTTGTATAAATGGTATGGGAAATCTCCTCTGTGTATTGCATTCCAATCCCATAATTTTCTCTTTCCTGTGGCATTAAGCAGGTAGTGCTTTCTACCATTTATAGTCATTTATCTGCCATCCTCACCAAGAGAGCTCAGCAACTCTTGCAGATAAATGACAGTGTAAAGAACGAAGCAGTCACAACCAGCTTTGGCAAAAGTTTTGGGTTGGAAAAGCACAGCTCTCGAAAATCTATGGGGAGAAGCAGGACCCGTCATAGTCTGGCAGCCACTGTTCCTGACCCTAGTTATTGCTTAGAGATGACAAATGTGATCACATAATACCTTTTCTTAAGTGTTCAGGTTCTTTCTCCTGCTAACAGGAATAGCATTGTCAGAAGAATCTTCAAGTACTTTTCTTACATCTATTAAAATGGCACAGAAAGTAGAGTTGACAGTGTTCATGCCTCCACCCCTGAATGTCACCTACCAGGATTCTCATTTGCAAGTGAAGCTTTATGCATAAGATAGTCACTTTGTTGTCCCACCAGAGAAGCTAAAACTTCCTTTGCTTATTTTCACCTTTTCTGTTTACTTAAGAACAAATTAAGAAATAAATGGGTATCATAGTTAAGAAAAAAAAAAAAAAAAACTGTTCATGAACTCAAGCCTGTATATACCCTCAAGATGATTGTTGACTTTTTGTTTTGTTATACTTACTTTCTGTCTCATGTCCCACTGTTCTTTCTGTCTCAGTGTCACATTCTGAATATGGCATTTAAAATTTCCCATGAATCTATCAATGAAGACTCTGCCAAAGGTTTATATAGGAGCTTATCTATCCCAGAGTTGTTGAAGGCAACTTCAACAGAATGGAGCATATATAGAATGAGGAAAATGAACGAACTATTGGTATACATCAATATTCATATAATACAGGAAAAGGGACAGGTATGTCCAAATGTGAGCACATAATTAAAAATTAAATGAGTGCATATTGACTAAAGGGTGAGACAGTGAGCTCCAAAAAGCAGAGAACTGAGTATAAAATATAGCTAACAGCATAGCAGAACTTCAGTAGCAGGAAGCCTTATGTTTTCTACAGAAGTCTGGCTTTGTTTGTTCATTTTTCCCCATTCATTTAGTAACAAGATATGTTTTCATGTTTTTTGATATTGCAATTTTTATTGTAGCTATTTAACTATGCGCCAAAAATACTGGAACATGTTCTCCTGAAGACAAAAAGCTTTTCAGTTCATGTCTTCCTTCTGTTTTGTCAGTTACTACCAGAATTCACAGAGTTGTAGACTACTTTAAAGAAAGCCCCTGAAATCAGTTGTACCTACAGAAACTGGGTAGCTGATTGGAGTTCCAGTACTGAGCAGACATTGGAATATTGTAGGACCAGATGCAAATTATCTGATTTAAGTCTCGTTCTGGCCCTCCCATATAGCTATTCCTTGTCAGAACTATGACTAGTGGATAAAAACCTTTCGGAATCTCTTAACTGAGCAGACCACTATCTGCCACGAAGCCAAAAGCATAGATGGCATCCTGAACCGATCGCAAAGCTTCCTGCACCTTATTTTATTTTTCAATCTGATGTTTCTCCCAGGTATTTTAAACGTGTCTTGATTTCTGAGGTTCTGTGTTCCCTAAAACTGTACAACTGCATAAAATTGACTCCATATTGGAGCACGACGTTTGGGGTAATCTATATCGCTGTTCCTAGGCCATGGCTCCAGAATAAATTATCTCTTATTTCTTTTAAGATGAGAGTTGTGGTTTTGCATCTACAGTTAACTATTATGGTTTGTATCTTTAGTATGTTCCAAATCCTATGTGTTAAGGCTTTGTTGCATTCTTGTTGGAGGTGAGCCATGTGGAAGAAAGTTGGCCATTGGAGATATTCCATTGAAAAAATGTAATGTTTCCTGGCCACAGTGAGGTAAGTTTCACCTTCCAATACCCATCTACTCCCCTGTGAGGTTTGGCCTTGCCCATGGTAAAAAACAAAGGATCCACTAACCTCTGAATCTGAGACAGAAATTTCTAATTCTTGCATTTATGATTATTTATCTCAGGAATTTTTCACAGTGATAAAGAAGTGACTTACAAGACAGTCTAGAGGCCTTGTTTCTTAGAGCTGTCTCTCAAAGTTGGTTAATATTAAATAAGTTGGGACTCAAACTTTTTATCTCTATAGGCGGCCTATACTCTATGCTTCATGGAATTTTAAGGAAGAATGATTTCCTACTGAGGCTAATCTTACAGGGACTGGGCTGTAGGACTTTTCTAATGCAAATTAGGCATTATCAAGACACTATTATTCTGAATTCTAAAAGTTGAAGGACATTTAGGAAATGTGTCCATTATTAAAAAGATAGTCTGAAGGGATTTCAGAAAATTCATATTCTAACCTAGCATTAGCACATATTTTTTATTTAAAAATAATATAATGAGCACACATCCCAATGGTGAATTTGTTTGTATACTACTCAATAGTATTGTATCAATACACTCTTTTATATTAGCAATTAAAAGAAACATCAAGAAGAATGACATAAAAATTGATATGAACCAGAGTTTGTGAGTAAAATTCATAGAAACATTTTCTTCCGTAACATCACTCACAGCCCTGATACTTTGTTGGATTCAGTCAGACTAGCTGTCTGCTTTGTCTGAACACAGCTGGGGGCTAAAAGAAAATGCTGATCATAAGGCATACGTAATAAATATTTACTGGGCATGGTTATATAGTCCTGACTTGGGAAATACTGAAACCTGCAAAAAGAACAGAAGTGTGTTTATAAATGTAACTCTGAAAAAAATAATCTCCCTTTCAAAACACTTCGGGACAAGACATGACTGTGTCACGTTCCTGTCCAATCTCTAGTCTTTTTTAATACATCACTTAACCATCACCATATTGCATAGTTTTTCTCATCTTTATCCCTCACACACAGCCATCCTCCTGAAAAATAAACTGTGACTTTTATTTAGTTGGTACCTGGCATATATCAGGCAGATGGCAGGTCATCAGAGCTCTGTGCATTGAATGACAAATTTCCATGGCCATAAAGACACAGCTACTGTAGTGCCTTGTTTTTCTGAGGTGGAAGAAGGACACGCCTTCTCAAACTTGAATATTTTTACTAAAGTGTTTTAATTAGTTTTTAGTATTTCTATTGGAGAAGGTGGGCAAAGGAAAGTCTTTAATGGAGCTCTCATTTTATCTTCACTACATCAGAAAGTTAAATAAATGATCACAAAAAAGTTATTTAAAGGGTGATACACAAGTTATAACTTACCTCTTTTCAAGAACGGAAGTGACAGATTAAAACCAGAAATACTTTTCTGTTTGTAGCACAGGTCCTTTGCAAAATAATTTGTGTTTATGAATTCTCCATCAGCACCAATCTTCTCAAGGGTAAAGTCTATGATTAGACAGGCAGTAGGATCAATAGTGGGAATGAAGGGAAATTTAAGTGCCATTCACATTTTACTAAGGGGGTAATTTTTACAAGGATAGATTCCTGAGATGTGAGTATTTATAACAGCTAAAATATGTCAGGAGACAATATGCATATTTAACAGCATCATATTATAGGTGTTTTCCTGCATGGAAGGGCATCAACTTATTTGTAGATACAAACTCAATCATTGACAGAGGAAATCAGACATAAAATCATGAAAGGAAAGTTCTTGTTTTGGTTGAACAATGGGTGACACTTTGCAGTTTCTGTTGTCATTGACCACTTGATTAAACAAATGTGTTCACATTTTAAAGTTTAGAATGTGGCAAAAAGTACTACTAGAGGACACTGTTTCAAGACATCAATGAAAGTATGACGAGGCAGTTATGATATTAATAAGTAGACATGGGCATTTTTAACAGTGCTGTTACACATGTAACACCGAGGGTATTTGGGGTGCATGTTAAAAATCAGCTCCTTTTCATCATGTTTCCTATGCCTGACTATCTGTAAGGGATGCCAGACCACAATGTGTCAATGAAAAAGAACTTGGTCATTCAACAATAAGAACAGTTTAAAAAAAAAAAAAAAACAGATAAGAGTTCAAATGTACAAAGAATTCAGGTTAGGTAGAAAAAGGGTATTCTAGGAAAGGATGCTGTTTTAAAGGATCATGCAAACCAGAACGTAGTTTGGAAGTGAAATAAAAAAAGGGATGGTATTGGGGGAATGGGTGGGACAGGAGTTGATGCAGCTGGAAAAACATTTCCCATGGAGAGAAATTGCAGTGCTGCAGTTTGCTTTGGAGGTCAGTGAGCTTGAACTGTGAAAGTGCTAATTGGGAAGTGTTGCTCCTGAAAGGGATTAAACTGAACCATGATAAAGGTTTGCAGATAAATGACTCAAAGAAGAAAATCGTGTGAAATAATTATCATGCTTAAGATTTATGAAATGTCTGCCATTAAAGTTCACAAGGAAGTAGATGCTGTTACCGCCTCTACTTTGGCCACAAGGGGGCAGATGCAAGAGGAACCAACTCACTCTCCAAACTCTTTGCTTACAGAGACACCAAAAAGTGAACCTTTGAATGGACAGTGGCAGAAATTAGTGTGCCTAGAGAAGATTCTATATACAGATTTTTGTTTGCAATAGGATCCTGCAGGGAATATTTGCCCCATTCCAGTACCCCAGCCACTTGTCCACTGTACCAGGGCATGGCATTTATGGAATACCAGATTTGTAGGTAGAAACCATGGAATACCAGATTTGCAGTCTTGCCAGTGCAAGAACTACAGGGCTCTGGAGGCTTTAACCAAGGTTCCAGATTTACCTGTGAGACCATGCAATTTGTAATTGAAATATCAGTTTCCTTGAGTGGATCTCCTGAGTGTACTATTGAAGATGAAGCTTCTTTTGAACTGAGTATCACAAAATAGACTAATAATATTGGATGTCTGTCAAGGAAAAACATTAAGTACCATGGAGAGCTGACTCAGTAAAAGATACCATGTGCTGTAGTGTAGGAAAAGGATTGACTAACCTACCAGAGCCTGTGATGCTACCAGGCACCCCGATTTCAGACGCTGAGCTTCAGGTTTGCTGGTTTGCTTTTCTTGCCGTTCCTTTGCAAATGAGTGTATTTACCATGTGCTGTTAGGTTTTAAAAATATGTAACCCTTGTCTTATAGTAGTTTATAGTCTTAGAAGGGTCTTTGGACTTTTAAATCATATTGGTAGCTGGGATGGTGATATTTGGAGAAATTTAAAAAGCTTTGGGACATTAGACCAAGCTGGTAGAAATAGCTTTGAGGGCACAGGGATTGAGGGCTATCATCTTAAACTGATTCCAGCCCTCACTCTCTGGTTCATGTTTATTCATGCAGTTTCCTCTTCCTTCCATATTGTACTCACATGATAGCTGTTTTTATATACAAGGAAACAGGTTGTTTGTGGCTGCGATGGTTCAGAAACTCACTTGGAACATTTTTCTTGAGGACTCTCATATTCATCTCTGTCATTTAGGAGACAGGCAGCTTTGTCAACATATATTAACTATGAACTTTATGTGAGAGCAGCGTCATACAACTGGCATTAGATATGTCAGAGGCATTAACGTTCAGATGCGATTCATATTGCTCGAGTAGAATGAGTAGGTGGAAAATTTGATCCCCTGCTTTCTGTTTGGTTTAGTTTCCTTCTTTTTCCCTATTTCTTCTGGTACTGAGAGGATATATTAGAGATTGATTTATCTACTGTCTGAAACTATTGGGGAAGACATCTTCAGGACCATTTTAATACCTTTTCCATGAAATAAGCCTATGGCAGGGAGCCAATTCATCGCAGGGTCTGTAGGGTCAGTCTGCAGTGTCTCTTAGCAGTATCTTCGAGAGCTGTCTGTGCAATTCATGGCCGTAGTGAGCAGGGTTTGCTATGCTGTCCAACAGAACCCTCCTTTAAGCCCTTCAGAATTTGTCTGGCTAGAATCTGCTGCAGTCTGAACACTGAGACTTACAACCTCTATGTCTGTCTTAGGACACAAATACACTCAGCTCTATAATAAATAACTTCTGACATGTGTCTAAAATACAATTTTATTTTCTCTTTCTTTTAAATTTCTCTCTAAATTTCTTTCTTCTCTTTCAGGCTTTGCAAGCACATTGTACTCACACCAAACAGCCAGAAGGAAAATAGAAGGATATTATGCTGGGTCTTTACCCCCTCTAATCCTGTACTGAATTAAATTATAATTTGAGTTGATTTACACAGCATTGGCCTTTAGCATAGAAAAACTATAGAGGAGAGGCTGAGACAATAAATCTTGTGGCAAAACAGCTTACGACAAATAAGAAGAAAGGACTTTCTGCCAAATGACTCATTAGTAATTGGAATTGCTGAAGTGTCTCTGCTGGAGCTGAGATTAGAGTTGGGAAATAGAGATGTCAATTTGACCTTATTAGCCCTCCTATTCCATGCAGCAAGTCAGTTACACCACAAAGCAATGGCGTTAGTAACAAGAACTGCTAAGTCTACCGTAGGCAAATTTTATTTTGCATTATTTGTAATCAGAGCTCAGTAAAGAGTTTTACTATTTTCTGTATTTTATCACCATAAGACGATTATATACAGACATTTCAGTAGGACAAAAATATTAACATCAAAGACTAAAGAGAGGTAGGCAGGCATCTTGGTTTTCTATTACTACTTTTCTCATCGGCTACAGGAGGTCCCAGAGGGAATCAGCTATCCTATTCCATTAGTTTGGTGTGTGCAAGACTAACCAGAACTTTTGGCAATATCTCAATTTTTAAATTGTTTTGGGAATTCCATATATGAAAGAACTAGGCACTGTACTCACCCACCCACAAATCTACTTCTATAGAAATGCTCCCTAATGAAAATTATCTGTAAGAAAACAGTACACAAACATAAAAGAACAATGTATAAAATGTTTATATACAATTTAAAATAACAAATATACACATGATCAAATGATTCAAAGAAGATGAGAGCAAACACCTGAATGAACTTAAGGAGGACAAAAATTAACATTATTTTGTAGATTTTTAATTCTTTTGGTATTATAATTTGATACATTATTCCCCTATTTCGTTTCTTCTCTCCAAATCCCCCAACACACACTTCCTGCCTTGCTCTCATCTCATGAGTTTCAAACTCATGTCCTCTTTTCCTTTAATTATTCCTGCATGTATATGTGTGTACTGGTGTGAATTTGTGTGTGTGTGTATGTCTGTGTGCATGTGTGCTTCTAAATAAATAAACACAATCTGTTCACTGTATATAATGTTATATGTATGGATATGTTTTGGGTCTGACCACTTGGTATTGGATAATGACATAATCTGATTGGTATCTTCATCTCTGAAGCAGACCATTTTCCCCACTCTTACTGTTCTTTAGCTGCCTGTAGTTCTTTGCCTAGGGCTGAGACCTCCTATGCTCCCCAACATTAGCTTATTTACTGGGTATATACCTTTTAGGACAACTATGCTGGTGAGATATTAGTGGGTTTATATTCTCTGCCATTTCTAAGAAACATAATCTCACACCAAACTTCCTGTTTCCCTGTCTCTTACACCCTTTCCTTCTTCTAAAATAATACCTGAGAGTGGTTATGTAGATGTATCAGTTTAAACTGGGCTCCATAATTCTGCATTGCAATTGGTAATGGTTTTCTGCAATGGCCTCCTTCTATTGCAAAGAGAAGTATTTTTTCTTAAGGGTGATGACTATACTCATTAGTGGGTAGAAGAAAAAATATTCAGAAAGTAGCTAGGGATTAGTCTGGTTTAGTCAAATGGCTATTGGAAGTTCTCTTTTAAAACCATGATTTCATTAGCCCTGGTGTAGTTGAGTAGGTTTCCCAGTACCAGGAATAATTTCCCTCTTTTGAGTTTGTCTTAAGTCCACTCAGAGAAAAGTTGTGGTTATAAAAATATATGCATGCTACTACTGTATCCTTTTGGTTAACTTGTCATGCTGGCTATTGCTGTGATCCAAAGAAGTCATAGCTGGGCAGGGTTATTGCTGACTTTCCTCCTTTGCAAGCTTGCATGGCGTCTTCTGGTACCCTGAGAGCTAGTTCTCATAGGAGGCTTTCATTCCAGTTCTAGTTTAGGTGCTCTGGAATGTATGTCCAGATTGCTTGATGTCTGCACCAATGGGAACTTACTTTCTCCTTCTGAAGGGATAACTAAGGGCAACAATAATAGTCTATAATGGTTTGGGATTCTCTTGGAGAGCCCTGAACAACTGCTCAAAGTAGGGCTTCTTATTCTTGGTGTTGGCATTTTTGTTAGAAAATCTATGACTGGGTTTGTCACCCCAAATGGCAAGTTTTCACTAAAACTATATATGCATATGCAATGTATGTGTGGAATATGTACAGGAAGTATATGTAATATATATAAATATAAATTCAGCACATCTACATATACATGTGTAAATGTGTAATGTGTAATATATATGTGTATATGTATGTATATGTAAACTTTCATGTACTAGAGGCATTTTAGGTAGATATTTAATAATATGATTTCTCATGAGAAGGATGTCTGAAAAAAAGCCATAAGAAATAAATTCTTCCATGAAGTCCAAGAAAGCATAGATTGCTGAATGAAATTTCAAAAAAGTACATGACTGGAAAGCCAAATTTAACAAAGCTGAAAAGAGTATGTTGCTGAAGGAGTCCAAGACCCACTTAGAAAACTCAGAGCAATGTTTTTCAGTAGAATGGATTGAATATAAGGCAGAGTGTCAGGACTGGAAGATGGAGTGGGGAAAATGGAACACTCAGCCACAGAAAATGAACCACTGTGAATTATGTTCCACTCCCATACGTGAGCACATGCTATCACACCGGTGACATCAAAAAATTAAGCACATGGGTAACACTGTAATTAATATTTGGTGCTGTTTATAATAAAGGGCTGTGATTAAAAATTCACTCTAAGACTTAAATGTATGTTTCAGGTTTAAAAATCTTTTTGTATTGTGAAAATCTGTGCAGTTTCAAGAAGAGGCCCAAAAGAAATTTGTTACCTATGAAGTAATTAAATTAGTTTGATTTATTTCTACTCTGATAAACTTACAGGTGATTCTATTATTTTACAATTTAGTCATAAATATTCAATATTTTTATCCTATTTTACCAGAAATAAATCTCTTTATAAGATGAAGCTTCAAAAACAATGCAGTTAAAGTCTAGTGACTCATTTCATACTTTTCTTTAATGCTGATCCTTTGTATTTGAAATTTGAAGTATATTGACTGAAGAAAGACATTATATTCATTTTGTGTTCTCTTTTTCCCCATCACTGAATGATAATCTTATAATAAAAGAAATGATCAAAATTCTATTCAACTCTCTTCCAGCTGCTAGAATATGGGTGAAATTCTTACTTATTCTCAGTCTTTGTGTTAGGGGCCGACTAAACAGCATGGGGGTTGTGTAGTGGAGATAATGGTAACCAAGAGATAACCTGCTTAGACAGATTCCACCTCATAATGATGATCTTGTGACAGCCTACTCATTGTTTCATGACATGACACATTGACTTTGCATTCTGGGCTTTTCAGAGAACTTTTCCTGTTTTTTTATTATCACATAAGATATTGTGGCTGAGCCATTGATACTTCTGGTTCCAGATCTGGTAACTTGAACAAAATACGCTATTCGTGTTAATACAGATATTTTTATACACAGGAAAAAGGTGAACTCTGATATTCTTTGTAGCAGATATGTTACCACCCAACAACTTAATAAGATAATATTGTAGTTTATTTTCTTCACCTTGTGAGGAGGGTCTCTGTGGCCTTCTTAGAAGCTGTCAGCCAGCCAAGTTGCTGTGCTATTCTGTTCCATTCTGTGTCAGAGTTAACCCAGACTCACTTGCTAAGAAGTGGCTCTTAGCATTTTTTCTCAACCCCTTGTAAGTGATACCTTCTTTGTAGGCAACTATAAGATTAGAGACTATCCTTAGAGAGCTAGTTTTCCTTGCTTTGGTGTCAGCTATTAAGTATTTACTAGCATCCTTCATGACATAACTTTTAGGTTCTTTAGAAGAAAAAAATAGAATTCTGTTTTTTAAAACCTTCCCATAGAAATCAACATGATGCAAACTAGTATTTTGGAGTGAAAAGGGGTAGTCTGTCAGAAATAGATAGCAGGAAGCATTCAGTCTGGTATAAATGAAAGAAGATGCAAAGGCCCTGAGGTAAGTTTGAAACCCGTGAGAGGTAGAGCTGTTTGAATAGTAAATAACTTGGGGATAAGGAGAGGAGAAGTTACATGAACACACATGCAGTTCATCTACAGACTTGTAGAAGTCACATCTACAAGTGCAGTTCCCTACAGCTCTGTAAGCAATGAACTCACGTAATAAACTTTTAGTCACAAAAAAGTTCATATGAGTGTGCTTTGAGGAAAAGGATAATAAAACACAAGTTAAACCTTTTGAGAATATCTCTCTCTTTTTAAAATAAAGTTGTAAGTAAAAAAAAAAAAAAAAAAGAATACCAAACACACAGCAGTATATCCAACAAGAGATATATAAGTTATCTCCAATAAAAACTAAAAACTGGGGCTAGAAAAAAAAAGGATGACATCAGTGTATCAAAATTGAGTTAGAAGAGGACAGAAAGTTTAATCTACTGATCAAAAGTCCCTGGAGGGGAATCAGGCTCAGAGGGTGGACTCTCAGGGATTCACCAGTTGCTTTATAGATATCCAACTCTCATATGATTATTGACAGAAATAGAAACTAGATATGAGGTCATGTTTTATTCATTGTGTTGGCCTACTTTGGTCTGAGGGGGAAAACTGTATGATGGGCAGAGAAACTAGAAAATTGTTGCAAATTTGGACAAGGAACAAGATTTGTATGCAGTGTATTAAAGACAATCTCCTACAGTGACCTTCACCAAAAAGGAAAGAAATTGAAGCCAGTAAGCTTAGAGATGCAATGGCTCTGGGGGGCATTCAATCAGGAAAATGTAATGTTTCAAGACTATCCCTGAGAAAGTCTGAGAGGAACAGAACACACTGGAAGAAGGCATCTGGGGCTGGGATTCAGTTCCAACTACCTACTGAATTTTTCAGATCCTTTCTAATCTACCATTTAAAATTCATGTTTGTATTGCTCTTTTTGGAGGGGGGATCCTTTGCCTAAGATTGAAAGTTTAAAAAAAAGAAAAAAAATATTTTTATGATATTTATCATCTATTCATCCCCATTTATCTGAATGTGATTTATATAATACTTACGCAACATTATCAGGTTCATTGCGTCGGTTCACATATAAGTACTACTTGTGATCATGCTAAAATCAATGTATTATTTTCCTCCACCCAAAACTGATCATTAACACTTTTTAATATTTTGGTCATAAAGCAATGTACCCAGCTGTCACAAATTGCCTTCCATTTATACAGACATTTCTGGGAATGACTTCAAGTTTGGCTCTTGTTTATGACATATAGATTTGATTGTCAATTTTAGGATTATTCTTATCCACTTCAATCGAAGACAAATTTTTGTGAAGGTCTCAGGTTTTTAGACTCGTGATTTGGTTTGATGACCTAATGCTAGCCTTTGAGATCACCAGCTTCCTGACATCTGAATTTGGAAAAGTGTTGTCAGGAGAGACAGTCTATGACTTTCAAATGATAGAGTAGTAATTTTGTTTGAGGTGAGCAATGGTAAAGATAACCTGGCTTGCATGTAACCCCATCCTCCCTGGGTACAAATACATGAACATAGTTAGGAGACCACAGGCCTGCCATGGTTTTTATTAGTATTGAATCAGGGATCAAGTAATGTTGAAGGTTGATGCTAGTAGTTTTGTTTTATTGTTTCATTTTTTTTTTGTTTTTATCAGGTCAAACTGATCCAAATGTTAATTTTTATCTCTCAGAGACTTTGTTTTAAAATACGAACAAAAGAGAAACGAGCATTAGTTTTACTTTTCTTGTTATTTGTGAATATAACTAAAGGAAAAATTATACAAGATTAATCACTTTAAGCACATTTAATGCTGCATTATTCCTGAAATTAAACCTAGGCTGTCAATCATGGTTGTGATTAATATTAACACATTGCAGATATCACAATATAGGCAAGTTTTAAATTTATGTTTTTGTTTAATGATTTTTTTCTTAAGCATTGAATATGCAAGTTCTGTATCTATATCACCCCCTCTTCTCTCTTTATCTCATTCTGTCCCTCTCCTAAATTCATGACTTTTTCTTCTAAGTATTATTGCTGTAAATACATAAAGCATATGTATGCATTCATATATATATATATATATATATATATATATACACATATATGTGTGTACTTGTGTTTATGACGAAATTTATTTAGTTTTGCTCGTGTGTGTGTGTGTGTGTGTGTGTGTGTGTGTGTGTGTGTGTGTGTGATTTGAATATGATTGGCCCAGGAAGTAGGAGTATTAGGAGGTGTAGCCTTGCTGGATTAGGTATGACTTTGTTAGAAATGTGTTACTGTATGGATAGTCTTTGAGATCCTCCTTCTAACTGCCTGAGAAAGTCAGTCTTCTACTGCTTGCCTTTGGTTTAAGATGTAGACCTTTCAATTCCTCTGGCTTTACATCTGCCTGGGTGATGCCTGCTCCTCCCTTGATGGTAATGAATGGAAACTCTATAAGCCAGCCAGTTAAATGCTATCCTTTTTAAAGAGTTGTCTTGGTCATGATGTCTCTTCACAGCTATGAAAACCCTAACTAAGACACCACGGCTGGCTTATAGAGCTCATATAATTAATATATTGTGGGGAGTTTTCAAAAAACTTAGGACATCTATTGAAAGCTCATTTTCTATTAGAATGCACTCCTTTATCTGATACCACATTGAGATGCACAGCAAAAATAAACATAAAAGTCATCCAAGTGTCTTTTTGTGGAAAACTAATATCCTACAAAATAGAACAAAATGTATAACACAGCGTCTTACATCCTTTAGATTGTAAACTACTATCCAGCATTTTGGCAAAATAATCTGGCTTCTGAATTCATAAACACAAGTTGATTTTCCTCTGCATTTTTATTTATTCTTTTGAAATTGTATATACATGCTGCATTTACATTATTTCTATCCCCATCTTCTACTCTACTTCCCATGTATCCCCATTTCCTCTCAAATAATTACCTATTCTTCTTATTAGTGTTTTACACACATACACATGCATGTATGTATGTATGTATGCATGTATAAATAGAAACCATTAAGTCAATTTTGTGTTTCCCATATATGTATTTGTTTAGCCCTGACTACTTGGATTTCAATAACTTATCAAGGAGCTTGCCCCTGGAGATGAATAAATCTCCCTCTCCTTCTAAACTGTAACTATTTATCTAGGGGAAAATTTTGTGAGATCTTCCTTACCCATGGCAACTTCTCTACCTCAGAGCCTCTCTGTTTCTCTTGTATTCTGTTGGTGATGCTTGCATCTATGACTCTTCATTCCTAGTTATTCTGTCTTGAGGGTTCTGTCTTTTTGTGATTTCTTTATTGTTTCTATTTCCATTTTTAGATCCTGGATGTTTTTGCTTAATTTCTTCACCTGTTTGTGTTTTCCTATAGCTCTTTAAGAGATTTTGTGTTTCATCTTTAAGGGCTTCTACTTGTTTACCTGTGTTCTCTTGTATTTCGTTAAGGGAGTTATTCATGTCCTTCTTGAAGCCCTCTATCATCATCATGACGTACGATTTTTAAGTCCAAATCTTAGACTTAAAATCTTGTACAGTCTTGAAGAGTAAATACTTCCATGCCCATATACTCAAGTTCCTGTGGGGAGACACACACCTCTTGACAATCATTTGATAAACAATAAAACCGGTTCTGGAATCAACTGAAGAGTAATCATAAAATATAAATAATGACCAACAATCAAAACCCCATAATGAGTCAACAGTAGCAACCAGTACCAGCTGGGATGCCACAAGTTCTCTTCTGTGACTTTCTCTATGAAGTGAAGATCAGCATAATTTAGAGACCAATGACGTGTTTACAGGGTAGCTATGAAAGCACTTCATCACTGTCCACTGAGCCATCATGTCCTATTAATAATCTTTCCAAACATCGTGTGTCCTCCCATGGGTCTTGCCTAAGCAAAACACCATGCAAGTCTTCATCCCATGACACAGCCAGAAACTTCCACTTCAGTTGAGTCATAGTGTAACAGTCTACTCAGAGCCTCAGTATAAGAAGAGTTGGTGACCATTACTATGTGTGTGTCTTGAAAGGGTAAGTTCTGCTCTCTGTATCTCCCTACCAACTTCCGGCTTGAAGTGAGGCGAGCAAACTCCATTATTTCATTTCTGTCTCTATAATATTCTGTCCTACCATAGACCCAAAGATGTAGACGCAATTGACCTTGGACTGAAAACTCTGAATTCATCCAAAATAAGTCTTTCTTTCTTTGAGTATCCAATTTAGGTATTTTAGCACAATGTGGGAAAGTGAGTACTTCCCCCTTCTTTTTCCCTTACTCAGCCTAGTCATCATAGTTATGGATATTTGCTGACAATGATTTCCAATAAAGTCACAATCTATTAACCTTCTTTCATAGCTCCTTTCATTGTTATACCAGGTAACTTCTTCTAATTCCTATAATCCATTTTAAAGCACAAACTATGAAGATAAAATAAACAAAGAGGAATATGTTTGCATGGCCTTTGGTAACTTTGTATGTGCTGGCTAAGAAATTAGTAGAAAGTATTAAAGCATTGTGCCTGCTAATATTTATCCAAGACCAGAATAATTTTTTCTAAAGATGAATACTAATATCCCAAAGTTAGCAATTTGCTTTCATTTTGGATACACTTTATTAAATATATTCATGTCACAATAAAATTGCTGAAGAGCATAGTTTAATTGTGCCATATGTTTTGATATAATCTTACACAGCAACGTGCTAGTTGTACAATTCTAAGTTTATGATTTTAAATTGTAGAATTACTTATTTTATCAGAAAATTATGATTGTTAATATAAAGAAAAATAGCAACTATATTAAGACTACACATTTATTAACCAAAGTTAAATTCAAAGATGAATATTGAAATTCAAAAATTATTAAAAGCAATTTGGACATATTTCATTTTGAGAAAAATACAGGGATGTCTGAAGTTATTCATAGTTCTTACATTAGCTACCCAGTGAAAGTAGTTATTCTACCTATGGTTTTGATTTAAACTGTTAATATGCTTGATGAGAGCATATACTAAGTTCATTAGGTCATTAGTGACATTACAGAACTCAGAACCCAAACTGCACTTAGTACAATTGAAACTTATGAAATTTACCATAACATGTAATTAGTTTTACTGTTTACTTCTTGTGTCTTCAGTAAAGAAGGGCAAGTGATTAACATATATAGGAGGCTACCTTGAGGCCAACATATAGGACATCTTGGAAGCTAGCTTCACAATTTCTGTAAAGATGTCCTGTCCACCTGTCCACTCATGAGAAAATAGTAAGCAGCCACATGGTTACATCTGGCTGTGATATGAAACTATCTTTATAATTAGCATAGATTGGTAACTAAATAGGGGTTGACTAGACTAGATTAGGAAAAGACTGTGTTGTATTCTAAAACTCTAATAAACACACTTTATTTTGCCTGCTTCTCATAACGTAAAAGCCATATTACATCCTGACTTTCAAATGACATTTTTGATAGGTCTCCAAGATGAAACTCTAGATTGCACATGGCTCAATACTATTTCTTATTTTATTTATTTATTTATTTATTTATTTATTTATTTATTTATTTATTTATCAGCCTGATCTCAGCCACCCTCCTACACTCCCACAGCACTAACTGTTCTCTTTTACCCCCACCCTTTTTTTCCTCAGAGAAGCGGAAGTCCCCCATGTGTAACAACTTGTCTTAGCAATGACGTCACGCAAGACTAAGAAAGTCATCTCTAACTGAGACTGGACAAGGCATCCCAGTTAGGGGAAGAGGATCCAAAGGCAGACAACAGTCAGAGACAGATCCCATCCTAATTGTTAGGAGAACCAAGAGAAGAACAATCTGCACATTTGTTACAAATATGCAGAGGACCTAGGACCTCAGACATGTTCTTTGTCTGGAGACTCTGGTCCTCAAGGGTGTAACCTTCCTGCACCACTCTGATGGCTGTAGCCAACAGAAGACTCGTGGAAATCTTATTGTTCAAATTTGCTTAATTCTGAACTACACTGTCATTTTGATGGAATTTAACTGGGATCCCTTTTATGATTAGCCTTTATATAGTTCATTTATTATATGTAGAAAGACCTTTGAATGCTTGTTTTAAATATTGAGATCTCTTTAAGTGCCTAGTGCTTTGTCAAACCTTTAAAGTCAGTGTACATTTGGTTGTGTTTTGTGGGCACAGTGTTCCAATGTTAAATTTAGTGTGTTTATTATGTTATGGTGTTTATCCTCTCAAAAACACTCTATCTGCTTGCTCCAGTTTGTTGTTGTAACTGGAGTAATGATCATTGTTACACTACTTGTAGACAATTGACTACTTTTCTAAGAGCAGATGAGTTTTGCTTCATATAAGCTGATGCATATCATCAAATGGATAAATGTTTATATGGCTTATATCTTTTGCTGTAATAAAATGTAGGTTAGTGCTTAATGTACTTTTTGTCTGTTATAACCTTTAGTGATCTGAATAAAGTAGTTAAGAAGTTTTTCCTTGAAAGTCCTGAGGATTAAACCTCATGTATGTTAGTCATGTGCTTTGTCTCTGAACTATATCTTCATCTTTCTGTTATTTTTATCTTGAGATATGGACTCACTAGGTTTTTCAGACTAGTTTTATTAAAGCTGCCTAGAAGGAAATACACCAGCTGATTGGTTAACTTAGTTAATTGACATGTTTATTTTGTAGGGAAACGTCACTCTTTCTGAAAAGAACACGGCATGTCACTTTGCTTCTGGGTGAAGTTCTTCAAATCCTCCCACCCCTAACAGTTCCAGGAAACACCACCCTATTCTCTACAAGGCAAAAGAAAAAAAGTTAGAGAAAAAAAAGAGATAAAATATGCTGTGAACAGAAAGTGGGTGTTTTTATAGTCAAAAATAAAGATTGATCAGAACCAACATAGGACAATATCAGCCATGTGAGGATGAATCATAAAATTTATAATGTGTTGAAATACTTAGCTCAACAACCCACACAGAGAAAATGGCACTTAAATGCTGAGTCAGTTGCCACAGCAATGTAATATATAACTGGACTGATGGAAAACTCTTGTAAATAGCCTATTTTTCAGAAATAACAAAGAGTGTTGCTATTCACTTAAAAGGTAGTGAGGAATTAGAACCAAGAAAAATACCACCTTCAGAAACATACAATCTCCAGCAAGCCAGGTTAGGAAAAGAATACAAGGGTGAAGCCTACTATATATGTCTGTATCAAGTTCAAGACATTTTCAGTTTTGATATTAAAAATGTAAAATTTTACTATCTAGATAATCTATTAGATCTATTCTATATCCATAATGCTACCAGTCACTTAAGTAAGAATGAATGAGGAGACTCCCCAACATAGCAGTGCATCTGGATAGTGGGCTTTCTGTTACATCAACAGATGTCTGAGAAAACCAACTCAGTTCTGAATTTTTGTTTCTGTTGAGAATGCTCATTGTAATAGTAGGGAATACAGGGTTCTCCCTTAACTGAAAGGAAAAGACTAGAATAGATATAGGTCCCACATTTCATCTAAGGATTCATTGCCAATGGCACAAGGATGTTCTAGTTCTTAAAGATTCAATGCTATACAAAGAACATTGAATATCCAGTATCCCTTAACACATGGTTAATGGGAGACTGTTTAGATTCACAGTACATCCCAGACACTCAATTCCTCTGTGGCACTATGGGGTATGCAGAGTGTGCCCCAAAACATCTATTAAAATCAAGATGGCAAGAGCTCATCAACCAACCAACCAACTAACCAAAAGAGATGAGATGTTACCAGAAAAAAAAGTTGTTTGTATTAATTTTTTCACATTTGGCCAATTATAGGCCTTGTAAAGTAAATCTTTGTTTTTTATAACAAGTATTCAAAGTAAATTTTAAAAAAACCTAGCCACATTGGAACAAAAGACACTAATATATATATATATATATATTCTCCTTCTATGTAAGTTTCCTGTCCATATCAATTCTCAGGATAATATGAAACATGGGGCTTCCATTACTCTACACTAGGCCTGTTTCCTAACTCTGAGCCCATGTTCAGCCGATCAGTAGAGTCTAGATTGCATGAGAACTCACAGTTTTGGGAAGAGTCAGAACTTAATGTTCCAGTGGCCTCACGATTAACTATCATATATTACCTCACATCTGTGATGAGATATAACACATAATTCATTCTGTGATCTTCTGTATATTTTACCTTATTCCATCTCATATAATTCATAAAGTTGCTTATGAGAAGCATGAAGCTTACAACTCTGCTCTTAAAATAATTGCTCTCATATAATTTGATGAGAAATAACTGGGTCGACTCATTTAACTTGCATTACTTTGGCATCTTCTAAACTCACAGAGTTCTTTGTAATGCTGGAGGAGTTATATCTGTTTTTTTCAGGTCATGATATAATGGATTGATTTTTTCCCCCACTAAATTTGTTAAGTCTATGACCTTACACTCTATATCTACAATAATATCTCTGAAGCTCAAAATGGTTAGCCTTCAATTATTTCCTTGCTTTTAGAGATTTTTTCCAGTGCAGTTGCTTATATATTGAGTTTAAACCTAAAGAGAGTTTCTTTCTTTAATTAAATGCAATGAAAGTTTTTTAAATGCTCAAATACTAAAATAAATGTTCAACATATTATAGTTTTTAGTCTCACTAAGATACAACCAATCAATAAAAATTGTATATATTTAAAGCATTGAAAATGCCTTGATAGAGTCACATATCTTTTTATATTATCACAACTTTTTTTCTTACAACTTTATATTTTAAAAAGGAGGGATACATATACAGATTTTAAAAGGCATTTTGGCATAACATTATATGAATATTTTTCAGTACTTAATTCTTTTAGAAGTTTGATAACATGCACTGAAATTCCACTAGTTACCATAAGCATGAAGTACATGTAGGACAGAACGTAACATGGAAACAGATTTCTTGTTGAGTATAGATTAAGCATAATGATCTGTGAATACCAAAAAATTGCCACAATCTTAGCTCTTGGATTATCACAGTTTCTTAACCATCAAACTAATAACATGGGATGCCCACTGGGGTACTTTCTCTTATGTATGTGAGAGCATTTCAGTTCATTCTATTAGTCACTCTCAAGCATATAATACAGTAAACACTCCAAATTTTCTTTGACTCTCCACCTTAGAGCAAGCTACAAGAGTCTTGTGTTTTTGAAAGGTTGCTCATTATTTGACATTCCATCCTCTTTCTAGGCTCTGCAATGTCCTTCATCCTTACTTGTCCCAGCTACCAACAATTTGTCTGGGACAGAAAGTGTTCTACCTCAGAGATGCTATGCAGGGAGTTTTCACTAAATGGAGACATTCTGTAGTCAACTTTGACTTTAGAAAACACGCTCAAAAGTCAAACACAAGATTTCTTCTGTGTTAGTTTTTTTTTCCCATGCCTGTTACCACACACCCATCAATATATTACTTGTAGCCTTTCCATGCTAGGTGAGAACTGTACTTGATAAAGAAAATGGCATGTGTGAATTTGATATTGTATAACAATGGCACAAGTCATTGCATTTTCTAAGATGAGAAGGCAGAGAAGTGGGAGGAACTAGGTTTAGTTGTGAACATTAGGACCCATTGCCCCAGAACCTTTTCTCCAGTTAGGCTCCACTTAAAACCATTCAAGAAGTTTCAAAAAGATTGTCAACTACGATCAGTGTTCAGACACAGGAGCTACTGGGAAAAATTTTCATTTAAATCGTATTTCCCTTTCTTGAAATGAAGATGTAAACATGAAGACTAAGTGTAGTTAATTAGTTGCACAAACAGGATGTTCACTAACCAGCTATGAAAATAATACAAAATGTTCTTTGAGTTTTAAAATAACATGTTAATTGTAAAATTTATGCATGCACAGAATATCATGATCTCACAAACAGACTCCCCCCCCCCCCTCTCTCTCTCTCTCTCTCTCTCTCTCTCTCCCTCTACCCCTCCCACACTCCTCCAAATTTCTCTGGACTCCTCCTCAATACATCATCTCCTCAAGACCTTCATATCATTTTTCTTTCTTTTTTGTTAACTTTTCATTTTGTAACACTGAGTCTAGTTAATGCTGTCCATTTATGGATTGGTGTGGGGTCAAAAGTTTGAACATGGGCACTACCAAATGCCAAACTTCCCAATGAAGAGTGATTTTCTATCCTTAAGAAGCTATTAACTGACAATAGATTTTAGCTGGAAGCTGTAAAATTATGCCCTGACCTAGGACATGATTTGGCTGTTTATATTTACTATTTAGCCTTGGTTTCAGCTTCTTCCTTTGTGTAATCAATTAATGACTATGCAATAATCTTTAATAAATCCCTGTGGGTTTTCTCTGCTCTTGTTTTACATGTACATTTTGCTCATTGTAACTGGTGGGATCTTGATCACACTATCAAACCTTTAAAAAAAAATAACAAGTACTGACAAAAATGTATTATATACTTTTATGCAAAAAATGCTTAAAATCTGTACATTTATCTTTGTTCTTTAAAATAAAGTTGTTAAAAAAAAGATGGCGCTCAAGAAGGATGAGCTGGATCCAGGTGAACTTAATTGGCATTAGATAGTTATGAACATTTGAAGGATTTTATGGGTCTTTGTATCTTTGTCTACTGAATATAATCTTATTGTGCAGAGGGTTTGTGGATTGAGAATCTATTATATAAACCCATTTGAAAAGTTAAAAAAAAAAAAGAAGCTATTAACTGACAATAGATTTTAGCTGGAAGCTGTAAAATTATACCCTGCCCTAGGACATGATTTGGCTGTTTATATTTACTATTTAGCCTTGGTTTCAGCTAACCCTAACCCTTTCTCTGCAGTTTTCCCCTTCTACCTACCTCCCTTCCTTCCTTCCTTCCTTCTTTCCTTCCTTCCTTTACTCTCTTCTATATCACTGATAACTTCAGTTGAATTTTTTTTTAATTTTACAAGCTCTGTTGATGAATTGTTGGCATGCCAATGCAACAGAAATCCAAACACCTATTCAATATAAAGTATGTGATTTTAACACTGAGGTTATGCATCATGATAATGAGGACATTCGCATCTGCCTCCCTATAAATATCAGGCATCCTATCTGAACACTCTTAATATTCAAAAACATCATGGAACTAAATTTATGGAATTCTTTGTGTGGATAAACTATTTGTGTTTTGAAAATTAGGTGTAGGATTTTCTATCAAGTCCTATCAAAGAAAGAGAAATTCCTACTTCTTTTGTGTGTTATAATATATAATATGAAATATATATATATAATACATGATCTATGATGTGTGATATATGTTGTATAATGTATGATATACAATATATGATATATATATCTGATATGATATATGACATATATAGTACATGATATATATTATATGTTGATATGTAATAAACATATTAAACTTTGGAGAGCAGAACACTAGAATAAGTAAAGTAGGATGTGATAACATGCAATCTTCATAGTGAGAGTTATTTTTGCTATAGCAGTTCTTCAAATATGCCAATAAAGAAAAATAAAGGCACAGATTCTTCAGATGGAGAAACAGAGACTAGAGCTTGGGGATGCCAACACAGTTACAGAATGAAGTCCTCTTATTCCATGCATGCTTTCTAGAAGGAAATGGGATTGAGCCTACATTACAAACACTGTGAGTGGCTCCTTGGAACTCAAGACAAAAGAAGAGCTGTAGGGAAAGATCTGAGAGTATAGGAGAAAACACAGGCATCCAATGGAAATACAGAGGCTGTGGCAGAGAAGCAAAGACTGAAACTTCCAAAAAGGATAGACAGAACTGAAATAGACCTCCTTTGGGGAACCTAATGGCTCAATTCAGTAGGGATTCAGAAGTCCATCCACCAATAACTGAATGAGATAGGAGAATAAAGCCGAACAGTTTTATAACTGAATAGCAACTCTGAGCCTAACCTGAGCCTCTACAAAATATCTTCCAAACAACACAGTTGTTACTAATGTCACTGAGCAATTGTTGCGTTCACAAGTTTATCCATTGCTAAAGTCTTGTTACTGATTTATGTATGCCTAGAAAGGGGAAATGAGCCACTGATCATGAACTGCCATCTGGTCTCTTGATGATTGTCACAACTCTGAGTGTTGACAAATGAGCAGAAGCCTTGAGCCATTCCAATTGTGGTCAGCTTTGAACCAAACCCCTGCTTTGCTTTATAGCACATACATGATTGTAAGAAAACCATATATTGTATCTGGCTTTAAATTCCCATATATAATATCTGGTGCTATAATGTTTATCTCAGAAGTTTCTCATGAGAATTCCAGTAAGCAATATATAATAAAGCACTCACCATGTTTCCTGTCACATTCTAATAACACAGAAACAGGGCCTATTAATATTTTAGATACCTTCAATTTAAAACTATGACCCAAGGCACTTACCTTAGAGAGGTCTTGTACTAACTTTTATTTATTTGCAAGGCTCAATTTATAGACTTTATACAAGTCTAAATTAAGAGGCTAAATGCAAAGGGAGCTTTAAGGATTTCATTTGTGGATATTTTTGTTTGTTTGTTTGCAGAGCTTAACTTATAGGCATTAGGCAAGTTTATATTAAGAGCGTAAACCCTGAGGGATTTTATGAATTTCATTCATGGATTTGATGTTAAATTTAACATCTTAACCACCAAACAAAGATATAAATAAAAAGCAGCTATGGATACCCTTACCAATCTATTAGGATGCTGTAGAATACAGTTACCCTGGGAATAGTATGAAGATTGGAAGATACCAAGAGATACACTGGATTGGCTCTGGTGTCTTAGATTTAGTCATTTCTTAAACTGTAATATACATATATATATATATATATATATATACATATATATATATATATATATATATACATAGATCGATAGATAGATAGATAGATACAAAATACTTGAGAATGTGTTTGTCTTTAAGTTGTGATGATTACTCTGTAAGTTCAAATATCTTTCAGTTGCTACCACATTTGATGTAGTCAAACCAACATCAATACTTAAACTATCTAAAGTAATGGTGTGTTGAATATCATATCAGTCTACAGCACGTGTCATGAGAACCCTTTCCATAGATTACTGTTAGCCTGCAAAAGAATCAAGTTTTAAAAATTATGAAGTTCAGTTATTACTGAAGAAATACTGTTTCTGCAACATTGTCGAAGCCAAGCGGTTGTTAGTCAAACTGAGTGTGAGTCATGACCATCTGTACAATAAAGTTAAAAAGTCACCTTTATTTTCTATTCATTCTTTTTGTTTCTTTGCAGGAATAGTCATCACTGCTGTTGCATTGCAGATACTTGTGACAAGCTCAAGGAAGCTCTCTAGCACACAGCAGGTGCTATCTAATTATAGTCTTTGCTTGCTTGCTTTGCAGGTTTTACTTTAATTCCAGTATGGCTCCTCATCCTTTCCTCTCTCTAAACCTTCTCATGTACATCTCCCATCTCTCTCATCTGTTCAACTAATGTGATGATGCTTGTGTGTATGTCAGGGCTGACCACTTGACACTGGACAACCAATTGCTCTGCTCTTTCCTAGAGAAGGCCATCTCTCCTGCTCCCACATTTACTGTAGTTCCTTGGGGTCTTTCCTCAGTTGACTGTAGCTCTCTATGTGAGAGTGAAACTTTGTTGGGTTTTCCTTGTCCAGTCTGGCATGTTTTGTGGCTCATTCCTGTTCAGCTCATGTTTGGGTTGTCATGTTGGCAAGACTTTACAGGCATAGCTTCTGGAATTACTAGGAGTGACAATCTCACAGCAAAGTTCCAGATCCTCGGGCTCTTGCAATTGTTTTGCTCCCTCTTCTGCAGTGTTCCCTGACCTTAAGTGCTAGGGTATTTTAAATATTTGACTTGTGAATGTATTTAATTTGCAAATGTGATAAAGTTTCTTAAGAACCTATCATCATTTCAACACACATTTCCGATAATCCACTAGTGTGTTTCTCAGAAATGACATCTCAAAATCAGCTTATTGTTCTTGTATCAATCAAGTACATGTTAATTAAAAGTACAAAAATGGACCCTACATAATGGAATGGATTTACGTTAGAGATTCAGAACACAGAGTATTAGCTTTCAGCAAGGACTTAGGATATAAGATAATTTTAGACATTAAATAAATCACAGTGATTTTAAAATTCTGTGGTGAAAGAAAAACCTGATGTGAGTTTATAGATTTAAATATTGTATTTAGAATGCTCAATCAACATATCAAAGACATTCAGCAAAATTAAGCCTTTGTCATTTCAAACTGAAACTCTGTTTTCCATGCAGCCAATTAACTTTTCTATGGACAAGCCTGCTTATCGATGGTCTTTATTTGTTTAATGTAGTAGACAAGTGCTTTCCTTAATGGAAATGGCAATAAAATCATCTATTTCAATTAATTCTACAATGAAAATCTTGCTTAAATTTGAACTGTTCATTAAGCATTTATAAAGTCTTCAAACTGGCTTCCTCCTTGAGCTGAAGCCCCTAAAGACGGGAGAGATAACTACACTGGTAGGCATTTCTCTGTGTACTGGATATAGAAATTGGCAGGTCTATTCAGTCTACATAACCTAAGATGATGCCCTGCCTGGCTCTTAGGCATGGGTTCAATGCAAGATAGTGGTTCCCACACATACTATATTATCCTGTGAAGTTAATAGTGTGACATCCTAATGCATTTTCTAACACATTCCCCACAATAAACCTTTATCATTTATCACTATCCCAACTGTTATCATCATCCAATAGAAATGTTCTTTCTGTACTCAAAGGACATTCCTTATAAAAATGAAACTTCAACTAATGAATTCGATAATCAAATTCAGAACTACCAAGTGCTTGTTCATCTCCAGATCTGATTAAATTGACTTTGATGCTAACATGATTGAGGCATACTTATTCTTAACATGACTCACAGTCTTTGCATAATTAGGTAATTTTACAAACCAAGCAGTAATATTAGAATGTTGATAATTCATTTATTGCCATTATTATAATTTGGTAAAACAGAACTCTGAAAACAACAAAAAACAGATTATTTCTAAACTAAAGTATGCAGGTGTTCTCAGTCTAAGAAATATCTATAATTTCTCTGTACTGTTTGAGTTAACTTAAGGATGTAATTCACATGTGTTTGTTACTTAACTTGTATTTCTTCAAGAATATGAGCATTTGAGAACCATTGTAGCATCTCAACCTTTGATAAATGTTTGTTCTGCTTAAACAGTTCTACAGTGGATATATAATTATTTAATTGTGTAAAATGCAAACCTTTCTGACTATGTGCTTTTTGTTTTATTTCTCTTGTTGCCTTTGAGTATCATAGAATATACAAATACGTGGTGAAGCGATCGTCCAGTGGGTATGAATATTTGTTGCTCTTGTTGAGGACACAGATTTAATTCCCAGAACACCCGTGGCAACTTACAACTGCCTGTAGCTCCAGATTTAAGAATTTTCAAATGCTTTTCATTGCTTCTTTAGATACTTCATGCATGTGGCACATTTACAAATAGGCACATACACATAAGTTAGAAGTAAAATACAAATCTTTACCAATATTACATCTGTTAGAGGGCTAATATCTAATACATACAAAGAACTCAAGAAGTTAGACTCCAAAGAACCAACTAACCCCATTAAAAATGGGGTACAAAGCTAAACAAAGAATTCTTAACTGAGGAATATGGAATGGTTGAGAAGCACCTAAAGAAATGCTCAACATCCTTAGTCATCAGGGAAATGTAAATCAAAACAAACATGAGATTCTACCTCATACCAGTCAGCATGGCTAAAATAAAAAAAAAAAAAAAAAAAAACTCAGGTGACAGCAATGCTGGCTAGGATGTGGAGAGAGGAACGCTCCTAATTTGTTGATAGGATTGCAGGCTGGTGCAACCACTCTGAAAATCAGTCTTGCGGCTTCTCAGAAAATTGGACATAGTACTACTGAGGACCTAGCTATACTGTACCTGAGCATGTACTCAGAAGATGCTCCAACTTATAGCATGCTCTTTTATGTTCATAGCAGCCTTATATATATAATAGCCAGGAGCTGGAAAGAACCCAGATGTTCTTTAACAGGGGAATGGATACAGAAAACGTAGTATATTTACACAAAGGAATACTATTCAGCTATTACAAACAATGACTTTATGAAATTTGTAGGCAGATGGAAGGAACAAGAAAATATCATCCTGGATGAGGTAACCCAGTCACAAAATAATGCACCATGGTATGTACTCACTGATAAGTGAATATTAGCTCAAAAGCTCAGAACACCAAAGATATAATTCGCAGACCATAAGAAGCTCAAGAAGAAAGACCAAACTGTGAATGCTTCAGTCCTTCTTAGAAGAGGAAAAACATACTAATTGGAGGAAATACAGGGACAGAGAATTGAGCAGATACTGAAGGAAAGGCCACCCAGAGACTGCCTCACATGGAAATCCATCCCATTGCATTCCAAACCCAGTCTCTATTGCTGATGCCAAGAAGTGCTTGCTGAAAGGAGCCTAATATAGATACCTCCTAAAATGACTCTGCCATATCCTTACTGATACAGATTAAGATGCTTGCAGCTAACCATCAGACTGAGCATGGGAACCCCAATGGAGGAGTTAGAGAAAGAACTGAAGAGGCTGAAGAGGTTTGCAACCTTATACGAAGAACAACAATATCAACCAACTAAACCTAGAATCCCATGGACTAATTTACTAACCAATGAGTACATATGGAGGGACCCATGGCTTCAGCCACATTTGCAGCAGAGGATGGCAAACTCTGGCATCAGTAGGAGGAGAAGCCCTTGATCCTATGGAGGCTCATTTACCCAGTGTAGAAGAGTGCCAGAACGTTGCAGTAGGAGTGGGTAGGTGGGAGGGGGGCATCCTCATATAAGTAGGGAGAGGGAAATGGGAGAAAGGAAGCTGGAAAAAAAGAATAATATTTGAAATGTCAAGTACATAAACTATCAATAAAAAAGAAAAATAAATAAATAAAAGACACAGATAATTGCTTTCTTTATAAGATATAAGTTTTTTAATAAAAAAGAATTTAAAGAACTGAATATCCCTGTTTATATGTTTATATCTCATACATTGTCATGTCTAGTTAAATTATAGCATAATTTTAAGGAATCCCATCAGATTAAACCGCTTTCCTGAAATATTAGGCATGGATCTGTTTTATTGCTCAGTAGAGACTGCATTCTACAATGTGTAATAGGTGGTCAAATTTGTGATCTTAATGTCTCATCTTAGAAACCTTTGACAACATAGACTAATTCCAGACTATTTTTGGTTATTAGAATGAAGTTTGGGGCTATGCTGTATGTTTAATGAAGTTTGATTTTGGTAATTTCTTAAATTGTTCTTGGCTTTTTAGTGAGTAGTTTGGGGAACAGGACTCAAAATAACTTAGAGTTCATTCATGTCAAGACGTCAGCACCAGGCTTATAGGAACAGAAACCTTCTTATGAGGATAAGGATCCTCTAAGCAGAGACATCTCAGAAGATTCCTCCTTTCTCCTGTTATCACCACTGCACAATGCAACCATTTTATCTCTGAATCCTTCCAGACAAAACTCTCTGTTTCATAAATATTTACACATTCTAATATATAAAACACATAATAGAAATCACATAAGATATCCTAATAGTAACAATAAAAATAATCGATTCTATTACTTTTCATGCCTTTGTCAGATATTTTTGATTCTTCATTATTTTTGCATTGCTGGGGACTGAACTCATGGACTTGTGCACAAAAGAAAGAAAGGTGTTTACCACTGAGCTGTATCTTTACCCCTAATGTGAATTTATAGCTGTGAAGATTTCAAATATCAAGACATGAGAAAAATTCAGCCCTGATTGACCTCTTCATACCACTAGGGTCAACTCAGATGACATAGTAATGTAGGCAAATGTCTAATAATGACAAATCAGATGTTCTCTGGTGCTCAGCAGTTTTATGTCCTGACTTCATGTTTAAAACATATTGCTGCCATGCATGTCTTCTTTCACCTTCTATAAGTATAAAGCCATATTTTAAAAATATATGGGCTATTGAAAATATGAATGATTATTTAATCATGTGGGTACTTTGGTTGGAGTCATCTGATTAATTATTTTTTTTAAACTCATACAAAAGGACACAGATAATTTAATATCTGTCTCCAGTGATTGTAAATATCAAGTTTATTTCAGTTACTGACTTATAAATAATATTTTCGACTGCCCCCTTTCAATTCATCTGGGATTGTCAATCAAAAACATGCTCATGTATATTACACATCCAAAAAAGAAGACACCACAAACACTTCATCCCTTACTATCCAAATACTGTCTGATAAAAGGAAGCAACCACAGCCTACAGATAGTTATACTTTTAAATCAAAAGATACAGAATCTGAGAAAGAGAGAGTGATATTTTATTGACCCCACTTTGCATGGATTTGTGTGTTAAATCTTGACACCTTATATAATCTTATTACCATTCTTTCAAAATTCCTCTATCCATTTTCTTCGTGAAAGATGGTTAAATAAGCAATGTTTGAGCATATCTATGGTGAGTAAAATTTGAATTTAAGTCAGGCTGAGGGGTGGGGGTTATGTAATCAAAGCCCTATCAAGTATTGGGAAAGCTGAGTTGTGAGTTCATACAAATCTTGCCTAAATGGTGAAACCCTGTGTTGAAAATATTAAAAAGTAAATAATATAATATGTCTAGTACTTATTGAAATAAAACACAAAAACCACATATGCTTCTATTTACATATCAGTTCAACTTCACTAAGTAAAACAATGAGTCTTGTAGCAATACCTATTGTTTCAGTCTTTATAATACTCACACATATCCAGTTTTACCTTACAAGAGCCCTGTGAAATGGGAGGGCTTGGGCTGATTCTTGTTTGGCAGTAAGATCTCACTTCTTGCCCTTCAAAATAACAATGACCAGAATAGAAGAGACAAAGGTTGTAGATGTATTATGTCCAGACATTGACTTGTTTGTCTTATTTTATTTCATTGATTTTAATTTCACTCAAACAAATGGAATATTTATCTATCTATCTGTCTGTCTGTCTGTCTGTCTGTCTGTCTATCTATCTATCTTTTATACAATCTAAAATAGTGCTTGGCTTCAGAATTCATGCTACAGAAGTTATTGGGCTCATCACAAAGAACATAAATCCCTGTTCAAAAATATACAGAGGAATCTGATTGGAGTATTAATAAAAATAAATCATAAAACACACTGAACATATAGCTACTTCAAAAAGACAGGGCACCATGATTCACCTTTCCTCAGCAAACTAAAGAACAAAATTATTGTCTCATTTAACCTCTTAGCCACAGCTATAGTGTATGAAACTATTCTCAATTATTATTCTCTATGCCTAAGAATCTCCCATTATTCTCTAATTTGTGGATTAATAAAATTTCCATAATGGTGTATTTATTAAATTTGATGTAGCACTTTCAACATGATGTATTCTATCTCTTTAGTTTTGCAGGTAACATTTAAGGCAGTTAAGTTGGAATGCCGATGAGGGAAAGTAATGAGTTTCAGTTCACCACAAATGAATCTTGAAAGCTTCAGTGATTACAAATGTCTGAGTGTAATTGCTTTTATTTCCATGGCTAACGTGTGAGATTATTAAAGATTAAATTTGCTGAAACTCTCTAACAATGGCCTAATGATTTACAGTGTGCTAAAATAATCATGCAGAAATACAGAAATACTTCTTAAGTCCAGGGTCCCTGCATTTGCACAAATGACATTATAAAAAAGAAATCTGAATGGCCCTAGTGGGACATTCTACAATCTTAATCTTTAGCTGGCTGACCAGAAAGTTGATTTGACTTAATCAAAGTCACAAAAATATTATGAGAAAGGCTGAGATAAGTTGAAAATCAATACGTTATCTTGTGGCATCGTGGAAGATAAGGGATAAAGTTTGAGGTAGAAATCCACTAATTCTAGGGGCTGTAAGAATATCTGTTGAGTTTCAGAAAGAGGGAAGGCTGGAAGTTAAAAAGGCAGAAACAATGCCAGGCACAACATTGCAAGCCTAGTTTAAAACACTATTAAATATAATAATTTTGTTTAATAGTGGGTGGTCTTGTCAAGTGCCTTATAAGTTTCAACCAAATTTCATTGGAGAAAAGACAGTTATGAATGGGATATAGCAATGACACCCATGGTAAATATGAGGGAGGAGTGATAGGAAAATAAATGAAGAGAGTACTGATGTCTTTTCCAGAAAGTGAGCTAATAAACTTAATAAGCATACTTGTATTTACACAGTTTCTAAGAATTCATGGGAGTGTCCTATAAGCAGATGTGATTTGCAATATGAAACAGTAAAATCGATGAGTTTTAGCTACCTCCATCTTATCTTTCCTTAGACTTTTTATCACTTAGAGAGTGGTACGAAGTATCAGTAAATTTTAATTGGTCGGATGATATGATTGTACATATGATAATTACTTTGTAGACCACAAGGAGGACTACAGGGGTATGAAAGTTACTCCACAAACCTGATTCTTTGAATCCTGCACCATCTTATGTACCAATTAAATTTCATTTATTGAGATACATTTAAATTCTTTAAGCAGCTTGGTGTGTATCAGTGTTTACCTGAGGACATGGGTGACTAGCAACAAACCCAGAAGCTCTAAGTGTTAAGATTCTGAGCTGAGAAAACAAATGTAAATAAAATTATACATTTAGGACTGGCACCCATTCGAAAATGCTCTTTTGTTACCCTATAGAAATCCTAAAAGTTAAACCAATTGCTTTCTAATATTATTATTACCTATCTCTGGAGGGAAGAGAAAAATGGCATAGAAAAAAATGATGCCATAAAAAGACAAATTAGAAAAAAAGTACACTTACAAATAGAAAGAAATGTAAATAAAATTACGTTTAAGCATGATACCCCTTGTACAATACTTCCTTGTTACCTTGTCGATCTCCAAAAAGAAAAATAAAGGACTGTCTGGTAATATTATCAACATTGGAAGTCAAAAAAAATGGCATCTTTAGTCCAAGAAAATTATGTCATTAAAAAACAATTATGAAATAAATATACTTATAAATAAAAACACATAACTCTCAGCATGAATATAATAGCAACAATATTAATAGCATAGAATAAATTTAATTTTTTTCCAAAGGAAAAGAAAAGCAAGGACTGAAATAAAAGAATGTTTAATAGGGGTGCTCTTGGTTCCAAAGAAACAGAAATCTAAAATGAATGAACAGTCAGGTAAATGAATTATCAAAGCCATGCCAGAAGCAAGGGTTTCAGCTATGATATCAAGGCATACATTCAGAATATAATAATTGTTCCCAGCAGCCCATGGAGTATTCTAAAACTTGGGCCATATTTTAAGAACACAAAGAAAGTGTTCACCAATATCAAAATATGAAGACAACTTCTTGTATTCTATTTAATTACAGTGGAATGTGATCAGAAATCAGCCCAAGGAGATCTGCAGAAAATGCAACTCCTGGAGACTGAACTATACACTACTAAACTGTGAATGGGTCATCGGACAAATTTTAAGATTACTAGAATTGAATGGAAATGAAAACACCTGTGAGATATAAAAAAAATATTGAAGGAAGAAAGACATTTAAATAAATTCTGACATTACCCAAGATACATCAAATAAATATTTTTGAAAAATCTCCAGGTCTTAGTTAAATAGGAATAAGCCAACTACTAAATGAATCAGTGGAAAGAAATCACAGAGATAAAGGCAAAACTTAATATTTAAAAAAGAAAAATTAAAAATTATTGATGAAACAAAGAGGCAATTCTTTGATAAAGTAAAAAAAAAAAACTTGTCATAATTGTAAGCAAAGTAAGCAAATGAAAGAGAAATAAAAGCCAAGCTAATGGAAACTAGAGACAAACAAGATATTTTCAAACAGCCATTAAGAAATTCATATGACTATTAGTGCATGCTTTCTAAAATTATGTTTTAATAAATTAGATAAACTGCAGATTAAACATGTAAGTTTGTAGACACACATGATCTATCAAAACTGAACCAAAAGAACAGAGAAATCCTAAATAGATTTATCATAAATAATGAGGTGGAAGCAAACATAATCCAAATGTAACCTTTATAGGTTTGTGTAGAATCCGAATATTATATGAAGGACATCATGGCTCACCAAAGTTGCTCATTGCAAGACAATCAGGAAGCTGAGCATAAATGATCAAGATCCCTTTCTATGGAAACACTATTGTAGCCCCATTTCCTGACTACTTTCCATCTTCTTTTTTTAAATAATATTATAAAATTATAGATCCATCAAAGGGTTAATCTACTGGTGAAATCAGAGCACTCTTGATCCAATTGGTTTTTCAGTCCTGTCAGGTACTATCAGTTCTTTAACACATGAATCTTCAGGGAACATAGCAGATTCAAACCATCACCACAGGACAACACCATAATTTTAAAGGGTAATATAGAAAGACCTAAAGAATAGTGTTGTGCTTATATCTCACAATCAAATTACTCTTGAGGAGAGTCGAAGTAACTCTTCTAATACAAAAGACCCAACCTATGTGTGGTGGTTGGAATTAGAGTAACTCCGTTGCCTTATATATTTAAATTTATAGTTACCAGGGAATAGAATGGTTTGAAAAGATTAGAAGGATCGGGGTTTATAGCCTTTTGGAATAGGTGTGGACTTGTAGGAGTAGGCATGGCATTGCTGGATGAAGGTTGTTATTGGGTAGTTTTTGAGGTTTTAAAAGACCATGTCATGCCTAGTCTTTTACTCTGCCTAAGGATTATGATGTAGCCCTCAGCCTCTGCCTTAGCATATGATACATGAGCTCATACTCCCTGCCATAATGACCATGACCTAGACAGATGAAACTGTAAGTGAGCATCCAATTAAATATTTCCATTCATAAGAGTTGTCTTGGTCATGCTGTCTTCAACAATAGGTAACTGACTAAGACACTATGTCAGAAAGAAGTGCCTATGTATTTTATGTACCATAAAACAATTAAAGCTATTGTCACATTCAGATGAAGTATTAGATTTTGTCTATACAATGGATCGAATCTTAAAGATTATCCTGAACCTACACACTGATACTGTCAGGCAAATGCAAAACTCTGAAATAGTTACTCCCTCTGGTGTCCTCATGTAGACTATCTTTCCAAGACAAACAAAAGCGATGACAGTGCATCCAATGCATTTTTTGATGTATTTCATTTGTAATTCCTCAAAATATTCATATTTTGGTTCATTTTATTTTTCATTTTCCCTGTGGTAAAAAATGCCAGAGAATTTTATTTCAAGTCGAGTCCCATGTTGTCGAGGATGGCTTCAAACTCACCTTATTGGTGAGTATGACCTTGAATTTTCAATCTGTCTGATTTTATATTCATGATAAGTTATCTCTGTTTTCTGTGGCACTCGATATGGAGACTGGGTCTCTGAGTACCTGGTAAGCACCCAACGGAGTGAGCTATTATTTCATCCCTAAAGGAAAGTTTTAAGGAAAGATGCATTTTTATACTTACATGGCAAGTTTCTTAGGCTGTGGCAACATAATGCTTATGTGGTTTAAAGATGTAAAAATCTCTGTTTTGGAAAATAGAAAGCTGGGACCAAGGAGTAGTGTGTGAGAGTCCTCCTTGGAATTTTGAGGTAAAGTCTGTTCTACACTTCTCTATGGTGACAGGGGACATTGTCAGCTTGTTGTCTTTGTAGGTGTGCTGATTCAATCTGCCTCCAGCTTCACATCTCATTCTTACTGTGTCTTTACAAGTCTTCTTTGTATATGGATTCCAGCCATATTGGATTAGGAACCTTTTCTATGATACATGTTCATTTTAAATTTGCAACTATCCCATTTCCAAACTTTTTTATTTCTTGGGTACTAGCGTCTTGATTTAAAATTATTTTGACAGAGTATACATAAATTAATCTGCAATAAAAATCATTTAGTTTTTCTGAATAAATATTCAAACATAGAAGCTATACACAGACTTCTCTTTTTTGTATTGATTTAAATATAATTGGAACGTATCAAGAGGCAGAATTGGAACATATCAAGAAAAACTACCATGCAGGGAAAAGAAAATATACGTATAGATGCATTCATATCTATGTAGTGATATGTTTTATGGTCATATTTTAAATTCATATTTAATTTAGAAT
The DNA here is from genome assembly GCF_963924665.1 of Micromys minutus. Taxonomy (NCBI): domain Eukaryota; kingdom Metazoa; phylum Chordata; class Mammalia; order Rodentia; family Muridae; genus Micromys; species Micromys minutus. Next base: position 13,416,917 of record NC_137960.1, on the reverse strand, counting down.
ATAATGAAAGCCATTGGGAAAACAGGAACATATTAAGAAATATTCCTTTAATTAGTGATATATTTTTTATGACCCAGATGTGTAAATGAAGAGAGTCTTTCTTAGTGACCTTCTCAGAGTGAGTCTGTTTCCCTTTTGAATTACATCACCATTTCCAAGGAAGAAAGTAGTTCAGTAAACGTGGAAGAAACTGAAAATAAATCTCTGGAGGCCAAGAAATCGAAATCAATATTAGAAGAAACAGAAAGTCCTGACTATTCTAAACCAACACTACAAACCACAACATAAAAAAGGTCTCTGTCCTCATTAGTGTTTCTATTGATATCATGAAACACTGTGACCAAATGCAAATTGTACAAGAAAGGGTTTATTTGCCTTATCCCTCCATATTACCGTTTACCGTGGAAGGAATTCAGGATAGGAAGTCAAGCAGGCCTGGAACCTGTAGGCAGAAACTGATGCAGAGGTCATGGAGGGGTACTGCTTATTAGCTTGTTCCTCTCAGCTTACTCAGTGTTCTTTCATATAGAACCCAGGACAACCAGCCCAGCGATGGCACCACCCATATTGACTGGTCCCTCCTCCATTAATCACCAACTAAAGAAATTCCTTACAGCCTGATCAAAGGAAGACAGTTGTCAATTGAGGTTTCTTCCTTTCCTACAATTTAGCCCCTTTCAAGTTAACTAGCTATCACAGTCCCTGTATGACTTTGTCAAATAAATGCAGTCTATTTCTGTCAATCAAGTGAGGGGATTCACTGTACTTGATCCAGGGAGGCTGAGAATCATGGCCCCTATCTGAGCAGACTCAGGAAGTTCAGGCTTAGTTCAGTATCTTATTGGATCTGGGATTTGCATTTTTCTTACTGCTTAATGAGTCAAGACCTTCTGGGGTAAAGGTGATGAGGTGATTCTTTTCTAGTGGACAGAAAAAGTGTGGCTGCCTAAATGTTATGTTCTTAGCCTTTCCCCCATGATTTGTCATCCTTTCTACAATGTATATCCCATGTCTAAATATGTTAAGAATAGGAATAATCAGGTTCTGTTGAACTGTTTATAGAACTCATTATTGTTACTAACCCGAACAAAACCCTCTCCTTGTCTTCTTATTTACAGGTATACAAAACAGCTGGTTGTCTTGCTGTTTTATCAAAACAAAACTTCTAAGTCTTCAATACACTTAAGGATAATTTCAGTAGGTGTGTATTCAAATGTAACTAAAATATATTTTCAGTGTTGCTGTCATTAAACTTGGCAGGTTACCTGTAATGTCAGTACATTGGAACACTCATAAATGCCATCTTGAAATTTCACCTTTAATTAATAAAGCATTTTTATTGATAAAAGTATTGTCATGTTTAAGATCAATATTACTAAAGAGCTAATTAACAGTCTAGTGCTAAGTGAAGCCAGGTGTAGAAAGATATTAAAGCCAACAAAAACTATAGCTAACATTGAATTATCCCTGACATCAAGCTGGATGCTGGAAACCCTTCGGTAGGGATGGAACTTTTTGTTTCAGGTTAACCCACATCCTTTCATCCTGAGTCCTGAATCAAGAATACACAAAATGATTATTTATTTAAACCTGAGGTGAAGGCATGGGTAAGGTTGTATCCCAGCAGAACATCTACTTAGTCTGTGAGGAGCTAACGTGACCCTTCTCAGAGAATATGGAATAAATAGAGACAGAAACAGGACTTCCAATGGGAATATTTTGTTACTGTTATACTGAATATTCACAGATATATTTGTGTTCTATTTGATTTAAATGAAGAAAGATAGATGTGTGTTTGTGTATGAGATGACAATATCCAAAACTAGTTCTTGAGGCTAGATTTTTAAAAATTAAAACATTAGAGACAAAAGTATATACAGTGAGCTAGTAGACAGATGGAATGCTATCACTAAACATTATTATGAGACATTCATTGTGTGGGGATAGGACTATACACATTGGTGACAGTGTGCCTCTAGAAAAAAATAACATTGCGTGGAACTAAAAAACCTACATGCAGGAGGCTGAGGAAAATAAAGCCAGGGAGCCCTTGAAGGAATGGGGCACAGCAGGCAATTCTTAGAACTCATATTGTGGTAGGTTTGACAGAGGTCACTGCTTGGAAAACAACCAAGGGCACACACACTTATTTCTGAATTATCTTTTTGCACCTGCTCAGGGATGTACAGTTATCACAACCACATTTTTATTAAAATTAGATTATCTCTTAAAATGTCAACCTATCGGGAATTAAATTATAATCACGTTCAAAATTACATCAGTTTAAGATGTCCAGCGTTAAGTACTTTTAGATAATTATACCTAGTAATTATGACTTTTGTACCAGACAATGAACAATGTCTTGAAAAAGTATAGGCAGATTCCTTCTTAGAGCAATGTACATTTAATATATTGAAAGAAAAAATTCTTTATATACTTTTTATCTTTTACAGTAAAATTGCCTCAATATAGGATGGATCTATTTTTTAAATATAATACTCTGCATTATGAGTTTATGAAAGTTTATTATAAAATTCAAAAGAAACAATAGATTTATTTTCATATTTTCTATACACTGTAAGATTATGGGGCTGGAGAGAGCACAGCAGCTAAGAGCACTTGGTGCTTATGTAGAGAAATGGAGTTTGGTTCTCAGCTCCCAATTCAGACAGCTCACAGAACACCTGTACCAGCTCCAGGAAATCCAATGCCCTTTTCAGACTTCTGGGCACATTTCACTCATGTGCATATGTCTATGTACACACACACACACGCACACACACACACACACAGTAGAAATTACTTAAACTCATTCGTGACTTCTATCCCACCTTTGAATATTCAGTTTCCAAATAATAGCAGACTACTTTTATTATTATAATAAGTCTTAATCAACACTGCAGCTAGGCAAATAGATCCACAATCTTCTATGCTATAAGAAAGCTCTTAATTTCAATTGGCCAGCCCTGTGACCACGTTTTCATGACTCACCTAACACACAGAGTCTTCCTTCTTTCCACCTTCTCTTTGTCTCCCCTCATGGTTCTTCCCAGAAGCCAAGTCTGTGAAACCCCAAACCACTTATCTCAATTCTGCCCAGCTATAGGTTGTAGGCATCTTTATGTAGGCATCTTTATTTACCAATGATAACTTGGGGAGCAGGGGCAAGGTCACATAGTGTCACTTGGGCATACCTGCAGATTCTCTTGTCCTTGAGCAATCAGGCATTGGGGGGGGGAGTATTTAGCATTATAATACATAGCAAAAGGCCAAACCTCAACCCAATACACACACACACACACACACACACACACACACACACACAGAGGGAGAGAGGGAGGGAGAGAGAGAGAGAGAGAGAGAGAGAGAGAGAGAGAGAGAGAGAGAGAGAGAGAGAGATAAACTATGACAGCTTAGCTGAATACAAATCCTATGAATTTTACGAAAATGTTCACGTGTGAGATTCTAGTTAGTTGAACAGTGTAAATATTAAAGTGGATTTTTTATGTTTTACCCCACTTTTAACTCCCAGCTTTATTTCATACTGGCAGCATCATCAGGCTCTAAGACTGTACTCTCTTCACAGGGATTACAATTTAGAGCTCTCTCTCTCTCTTCCCCCTCCCTCCCTCCCTCCCTCCCTCCCTCCCTCTCTCTCTCTCTCTCTCTCTCTCAATACCTCTTGTGGTGCTTCTGAGAGGAGGCCAATCAGAAGGTTAACTGTGAGGAAGCTTTATCTGAGGGAAGCAAGTGTAATTATTGTTTCCTAAGAGAACAGAAATCTCATTTGTTGAACTTGCTCAGAGAAGCTCAGTAGACCCTGGAGATTAGAAATGTTCACATGATGAACTCTTCATTTAATTTCATCCAAAATAGCTTTACAAGAACAGTTTCTAAAAGAAGATCATACAACAACCCTGAAGCTGGTTCCAACGTGACAGAAATCCATTGATCTGAAATTGTAGTCAGCGTCACAGGTTACATTGTAGATGATCTGGTGTTTAAGCAAAGGTATGAGAACCATTATTTTAAATAGGCTCTTGTGAGAATGCCAATATAAATTTCAATATTTATCTCCCTCATCAAGAAAGCATTTCTGCATCAATAGTTTCAACCTGAGAAAACTAAGAGAAAATGAATCAGAAGGAGGGTAGAATCAGTTATAAAACCTAGACCATGTAATGCTCCTTTTTGGATCTAGGAGTGCATTCTTAATGTTCTTAATGGTTCAGAAAGTCAAGTTTTGGGGCTGGTGAGATGGCTCAGTAGTTAAGAGCACTGATTGATCTTCCAGAGGTCCTGAGTTCAATTCCCAGCAACCACATGGTGGCTCACAACCATCTGTCACGGGGATCCGATACCCTCTTCTGTTGTGTCTGAAGACAGTGACAATGTACTCATATAAATAAGTAAATCTTTATTTAAAAAAAAAACAAATAAATCTTTTTTAGAAAAAAAAAGACAAGTTTCTAGTCTCCTATGTAAAGAACTTGAATATATGGACTATATCTTAAAAGTTAACCAAAATAAGAATACTAACTCAGTTTTAATGTTTTGTTTGACATTCATGCATATATTTTATTGATATGTGTACTTAGGTATGCATGTGCTGTCATGTTTATGTAATTAGAGGCATATGCGGTGAGTAAGCTGAGAAGAAAACTAATGGGAGTTTATTGTCTCTTTCTAGCATGTGGAGCCTGAGGTTTGAACATACAAGCAATCACACACAATTAAGTGTACCTTATAATAACCTCTATTAAAAATAATGAAAAATATTCTTGTCCCCTAACTCAGTCACATGCCCAGTGCTTTGTAAGTTACTTATTTGGATTTCATGTTATACCATGTCATAGTTTGCTCTCTTCTTTTTCTATGATGCAGTTATATAACCAAAAGTACACAGTAAAGGAAAGGGTGGATTGACCTTCCATGTCCCTGTCACAATATGTCCTTGAAGGGAATTTGAGCAGGACCTTAAGCAGGAACTATTGGAAGATGCTATTAATTAGCTCAATCGTGGGATCGTGCTCAACTAGCTATCTTGTACATATAACACAGGATCACCTTCCTAGGAAATCATACCACCAATGGTAGGCTTGAACATTTCACATAAATTAGAAATTAAGAAAATTCCTCACAGGCATGCCCACAGGCACACTTTATCTAGGCGATTTTTCAACTGCTTTTCCCTTAGATGACTTTAGGCTATGTCAAGTTGAGCCATGGCCAACTTAGACAGGCAGTGAGGTATCCTAAAATTATAATGAACAGTCTTGATGCAAAAGTCACTGTGAATGGTTTCCTATAAACTAATAGCAATGCCTCAAACAGAATTGCCACACAGCAGCAAGAAAGACCAGTTTATTGGGTATCAGAAATCACAAGTAAATATTTTTATAGAGAAAGTATCTTTTGATTTAGTGATTAAAATGCTGCTTCCTTTTGGAATAATTTTATAAAGCCCAGGTAGCCACAGGACACTGACATCATTTCTATTTAACCATCCTTTCAGTGTTATAATGAAAGTAGGGTTAGTTTTTTTAACTCTGGATTTCTTTCCTCTTAGACCAAATGATGCAGTGGGCTATTTCCTCAAGGGGACACTTAGAATTCAAACCTGTGTTGTACACACTCTAGCTTCCATTTCCCCCATAGATTTCAGCTAGGGTTGTCATGCGTATGAGTGATTTCCTCCTCGTGTTGTTAACATAAGTTAAATTCTAAGTGATTCTTCTGTATATTCAACTATTATGGCTCATCAAGCTATAGAAGATGCTATAAAATTGTATTGTGTACTATAGGTAACATTTATATTATGTTCTATATATATATATATATATATATATATACTATTGATTATAAAATTAGAGAGTTAAAAAGATCAATTTTTAAGTAAAAATTGCAAGTAATGTGCTATTACAAAAATTTAAATAAATTATAATCTTCATGTAATGCACACCTATTTTCAGACAAGATTCCCAACACACACACAGACACACACACACACACACACACACACACACACTCACACACCAAAAACCAAAAATTTTTTGTAATTTTTGTCCTTGGTTTCCTATTGAGAGCTCCAAAATTTATACCGATTGTACATAATACAGACAGCAATTTGTCACTGAAATGGAAGATCCCTAGATCGAGTCCACAGCTGTCAAACTTGATTACTCCATTTATTGCAGAACGGTAAATATATGCTGTCCAGATAACAACATAAACAGAATCATGAACAGTCATTAAGAAGCCAAACCTCTCAATAAGATAATAATCTGCAAGTAGTACCTGCTGAAGTATCCCTTTGCTTCTTTGGCATCAAATCTTTGAGCTTGCTTTCTCATTCCAATCTAGAAGCATTGTATGTTCAAGTTTAATATCTGTTTACAGACTAAAGTACATGTGGTCTTGCCATGAGAAACTTCATGGATTTCCTGGCAGAAGCTTCCATTATCCTGTCAGGAGTAAACTCATGTCTGACATTTCCAACCATGGCAGGGAATCAAGTGCTGTGGTCAGAAGAGCAAGTATGGAAGAACGGAAACTCAAAACACCGAGGACATCGCTAATTTTCAATGTTTACTGCATTTAATGGCAAAGTAATAGTGAGGTAAGATATTGACTACTGGGAATATGGCTCAGTTAGTAAAATTGATTAACAAACATGAAGAGGTGAGTTTAAACCGCAGCCACCAAGTAATGGGGACTATCACACTTGAAACTCAGATGCTGTAGAGGTGGAGACACAGGACCTAGGACTTACTGGCCAGCCTTTCTAGTCAAATTGGTCAGCTCCAACATCAGGAAGAGAACCCATCTCAACAGAAAAGGGAGGGATCTGATGTTGGATTTGGTCCCCGCATGCATACACATATATCTGCACATGCACTTCCCCTCGTGAACACATTTGTACAGGTACAAAGAGAAACATGTTAACATAGTGTTAATAACAATAATAATGCTAATAATTAGCTGCAGGAGCCCCTGCTTGTCAAAAGTGTAGTCATTTTGCCACGACATTATTTTGATTGGCCAGATCCCAAACCTTATGAAATAAAGCCCCTAATATCATTAACAGGATGTCTACCCCTCCTCCTTGAGCAGCTGGTACCTGGACTATTTCTTAACGGTTGTCAAGAAAGTCTGATAAGTTCTCCTTGATAGAGTCCTGGCTTTGTAACATTTACTTGGTAAACCATTTCTTTACATCCTGTCTCAGGGGATGGGAATTTTTTTTGTCTCAGTACCACAGGGGATATACCTCTTTCTGTCTGTTGACAATAGTTTACCCTCTGCCTTTTATTCTCTCTCACACACTTGCCTTTTTAGCTAGTTTTAGTAAAGCAGATTTCCCCACAAATACCCACAGCAATTGAGGTATATCATTTTTACAGTTCTGAGTTCTTTACATACTATGCAGAAATAAGGTGGACTATCTATGTAATATCATCCTAAACCATTCCCATCTACATTTAGATATAATTGAATTACATATTATAAAAGTGATCCATTCTCTCTTAAAGTGATTGTTGGGATTCAGACCCAGGACAACCATTGAGGTATGTGCCTAGTTTACACACCAAAGTGGACCTTACCTCCAGGTTCTCTTACCATCCCTCAGTCCCTACCTGTTCCTGGGCATGGCTGGCACAGCTGCCTTCTCCTCTGAACTTTGCAGCCCAGGATCTGGGCTTCCCTTTCCCCCAGAAGCTCTTCCCTACATAATGCAGACCACTTGGTCGCTCTTCTCTCTCTTCTCTTTTTCTCTCTGTCTCTTTGTGTCCCTGTGTCTCTCTCTCTCTCTCTTTCACTGTCTGTCTCTTTTTTTTTTCTTTAAAAATTTATTTCTTATTTTATTAAATATCTTATGTATTTACATTTCAAATGTTATTCCCTTCCTTCCCTATCCTTTTCCCCTCTCTTTTCCCCTGCTTTTATGGAGATGCTCTAACTCCCACCCACCCACTCCCACCTCAACACCCTGGCATTTCCCTACACTGGGAAAAACAAGCCTTCACAGGACCAAGGACTTCCCCTCCTATTGATGCCAGACAATGCTATCCTCTGCTACCCAAAAGCTCAGCACTTCCAAGAAACAATTCACAGACCATATGAAGCTCAAGGAGGAGGAAGACCAAGATGTGGATAGTTCAGTCCTTTTTAGAAGGGGGAACAAATTACTCACAGGAGGAAATACAGGGACAAAATGTGGAGCAGAGACTGAAGGAAAGATCATCCAGAGACTGCCCCATGTAGGATCCATCCCATATGCAGCCACCAAACCCAGTCACTACTGCTGATATCAAGAAGTGCTTGTTGTCAGGAGCCAGATATGGATGTCTCTTGTCTTCTTTCTCTCTCTTTTGTTTTTTTTTAAAGATTTGTTTATTATATATAAGTACACTGTAGTTATCTTCACAGAAGACACACCAGAAGAAGGCATCGGATCTCATTACAGATGGTTGTGAGGCACCACGTGGTTGCTGGAATTTGAACTCAGGATCCCTGGAAGAACAGTCAGTGCTCTTAACCTCTGAGCCATCTCTCCATCACCCCTTGTCTCTTTCTTAACTGTGCCTGCTTTTTCTCTCTTTGTCTTCCACTTCCCCTCTGCTTCCCTCTCCCTGTGGCTTCACTGACCTCCTCTTGTGTAGTCAGTGAACTTCCTGGAGAGCTGCCCCAACCTTTACACTTTAATGAATTTGTTGTGATTTGACCCGTTTCATCAGTAGAGAATTCCCATCAGTATGAAGGAATGTTCCAGCTTCATTCTACATGTGTGTATATGAAAGCCCTTTAAATAATGCCTAGGCACAGCCCACTTATATTTTAAGAGCTGACTGCTTTCTTTCTCCCATCGCTGCCCTCAGACAGAATGCTCAAGGACTCAGCCTTGACTCTTACAGCCATTTAATCTTCATATGATAATTTTAAAATTCTTTGACCCCTTTAAACATTTTTCTTTGATATTTCCTTTTTGGATCTCCATCCCCCAATTCTCTGCCTGCAACCTGCCCTTCTCTTTGGACTTACTCTCATCCTGGTCTCATGGTGGCATGTAAATACACTGTGGTTTTCTCAGTGAAAAGCCACACCAGCCCTTGATCCAAACAACTCAGTGCAAAGTGTGGGATGTGATTCTATCATGGGATTTATCAGAGACATCAACATGTGATCCAGAATGCATACCACCCCCCCCAACCTAGTTACAGTCCACATTTCTACAACATCATAATTTCAATCACCCAGTCTCAGTACGCTCCCCACAGGGAAGAACAATCTTCCTCTAGTAGCACACAGTGTGCAGTCACTACGTGACACTGATCAGGTTGTTTGTAGTCATTTCCTTCTAAATGGAAGAAACAGATGTTTATTTATGTTTGCACCAGCTACAGACTGGAGGCCGAGTAGAACTTGTTAGGCACTTAATAATTGTGTTGAATTAATTAATGAATTATTCATTCACTCTTAGAGGCTGCTGACTGCTCTCGAGATAAATGGAAGTAATTTCAAGGTTTTCAACCGTCCCGCCATGAATAAGCACCATCACGTTATAATGGCTGTGCCATATTGTTTACCTGTGCTGATCAAATCATTAGGACAATGCTACTTGCTGCATTGCACACTGAAAATTTCAGCGGTGTTGTACAAGAACCTTCATGCTGAAAGATGGCTTCAAGGACCAAAAGAAGTTTCATTGTGGGGGGGGGGGTCTAAGATTTACAGCGTAATAGGTTATTTCTCCAATGAAATGAGCCAATTTAAGCCAGATTAGATTATATCAAAGGCAGGTTTATTATTATATAGTATAATATGATGTGCACTAGACAAATGCTATATATAATAATAAACCTAACGTTTGTGATATTAACAATTAGACCATTATAGCTTACAACAATTTACATGAAAGAATTAAATTCTGCATAGATATTTGAGTATTATAAAGTATGAGAAATATTAGGCCTGAAGTCATATACTGTCTCCCTAGTGCAGCTGTCTGGGAAACGTGGATGTTTCATGGACACTTGGCTGAAGTTCCATTCGGAGAAACTGGTGATGATCCCTGTTCTAACATTTTAAGCGACACATAGTAATTTGAATTCAGTTGAATTGCAGGTGAACCACTGTCACCAATCTTACTTTTTGAGGAGACAGGGAGGTTTGAGACAGGACCTGGAGTGCCCTGGCTGGCACCAAACTTGCTATGCAGCTAAAGCTGACTTTGAACTCTAGATCCTCCTCCTCCCACTTCAAGTGCTGGCATTGGAGATATGCACCACTCACGGCAACTGCATTCCTATGCTGCTTTGCGTTTCTCTCTTGTTTCTGGTGCAGAGCCATATTTATCCTTACCTGTGAAGGGTTGCTGTCTTAGGGTCTCTATTCCTGCCCAAACACCATGACCAAGAAGCAAGTTGGGGAGGAAAGGGTTTATTCAGCTTATACTTCCACATTGCTGTTCACCACTAAAGGAAGTCAGGACTGGAACCCAAGCAGGTCAGGAAGCAGGAGCTGATGCAGAGGCCATGGAGGGATGTTGCTTACTGGCTTGCTTCCCTGGCTTACTCAGCCTGCTTTCTTACAGAACCCAGGTCTACCAGCCCAGAGATGGCTCCACCCACAATGGGCGGGGCCAGGGATGGCTCCACCCACAATGGGCTGGGCCCTCCCCCCTTGATCACTAGTTGAGCAAATGCCTTACAGCTGGATCTCATGGAGGCATTTCCCCAACTGAGATCCTTTCTCTGTGATTAACCCCAGCTTGTGTCAAGTTGACACAAAACCAGCCGGTACAGCTGCCATGTGAGAGGTTTTTTTTCTTATTTACTGACTATATCAAACACATGGAATACATATGCAATGATCTTGCTGCCTGTCATTATTTATAACTCTCCTTCAGACAACTTCGAACACTTTGTAAAATGCAAAAATCATGAATTCATGAGTGAAAAAATTAATATCAGTCTTTCTATACACACACACACACACACACACACACACACACACACACACCTCACCATGACAGCCCTCCCAGGGGAAACAAAAAAAAACCCAAACAAACAAACAAAAAACAGTAGTTGTCAATGCCAGATCAGACCTCAAACATATGCATATACTCTCTAATATTCCTAATTAAATTATTTTAAAACCTAACCTTTAATCTTTAGTCTATTTTACACTTGCAGAGTAGTTTGGTACTGTCTAAATTCCATACATTTAATGTATACAATTGGGTTAATTTATAAAACTGTAATATTTTAAAACAAAGCAAAATGCTACAGTTTCATATATAACCATATTCATTTTTTTGAAAGTTTCCTGTATTGCTTGGGTTTTCCTTTTGAATAAATTGCTTAGTAAGAAACACATTGGACTAGTGATATTTAAGTACAAAATATTACATTGGTGAGCTTCTGCTCAGAATAAAAAATAGATGAGGTCATGGGTTTTTTAAGGGCTTGTTGCTTTGGGCCTTTGGTCCCAGAATTAAAGTTTCTTTAATATCACCATTCAGCCAGGCTGGGAACTGAACCTTCAATTCAAAGATCTTTGGTAGGTGGGAAGACACTCAAATGTCAAATAAGCGGTTCAGCCATTAAGAACAGTGGTAGCAGTTCCAAAGGATCCAAGTCATTTCCAAGCACTCAAGCCAGGCAACTCACAGCTGCCCATAATTCATGCTCCAGTGGATCTGGTGCCCTCTTCTGGCGCCTGCAAGTACTGCATGCAGATACATACATAGATACATAGGTACACACATACATATAAATAAAAATAAAATAATTGTTATAACTAAAGGTCTAAATTATAGTTACTATGTTCTTAACTGGACTATAGTTACTGCATAACTTAACTAAAATATAATTATTATATTTTTATCTATTTGTGAGCCAGATATTGTCAAAATTCATCCACTAATTTCTACACACTGAATTTCAGTTTCTCAGGTCCCTCCCCATGCCCAATCAATCAGCAATGTATTTCCTGCTTCTTCGAGTTTCAGTTTATATTTCACATAATTCTGTAACACTGAACACAAGCAATACAGTAAGGATAGGAAAAACTATGTGAATCTTAAAGGAAGCATTTCAAAATGACGTCTTCTGTTTACAAAGTGACATCTTCCTGTAGACAGATAAAGACGCAAACGCCCCCAAACCCTACAGAGATAAATAACTAATTAATTTTCAAATTATAAACTCCACGTCAAAAAGTTGTCTTTTTGACGTCTAAATAATCCCTAGCTTTGCTTCTTCAACCAAGTATTTATACAGGAATCCGTTTAGTTTATTAAAATTAGATAATCCTATTTATTCCTTGTCTTTAAAGGTTCTTTTGTGATACCTCAAAAGTTTTGTTTTATAACCCGTAACGACGAAACAACCCTCAGCAACCGATAGCATCAGCTTTTGAAGTTTGTCTGCCAAGCTTGGCATCGAAGAGGTGAACTGCTTCCGAGAGAGACGGCTAGCAAGAGCTTGTCCACATTGCTACTCGTGGGTAAACCTGAGCGATTAGCTTTGCGTTTGTTTGGGGTTCCTGGCTTGAGTATTTTTAGAAAAACCGCTTTATTTTACCCCCCCCAAACGACATTCTGATTTGTCATAGGTTTAGCCACGCGTCCACTGCCTGCTTGACCGGCCTGTGTGTCTCGTCCCACACGTGCAAGTTGTGCGCAGGTTTTGAGAGTAAGTTCTCTCTTCCCACCGTGCACTCAGACTTGTGCCTCCCAGGGCTCACGGCCATCTCTCAGCTCTACATTTAAGAAATCACACCCCAATTTGTATCGGTGATCTCAAATTAACAATCCATGCCAAAAAAAAAAAAAAAAAAAAAAAAAAAAGATTGTTCTTGCTCTTTTATGTTTCGTTCTTCTCCAGCTTGTGATTAAGTTTACTTATTGATGTTGAGTTTATACAGCATGGAATTTTGCACATTTTCAGGCTGAACGTTGTGACAAGTGTGTGAACTAGACAGAGAAGAAGATGAACTTGTACCTGAAACTACCCCGAGAGGAATTTCCCGGTGTGTATTATTGGTTTTGTTTCATCAGAGGTAATTTTTTCCTTATTTTATCAGCCCCAAATAGCACAGACTTACAGAATATTTCCTATTCTGTGGAGTTCTCTTCCACAAAGTCTCTGGCATTTAAATAGATCTTTAGACTGCCTGTTTTTTGTTATCTAGGAACATTCACAAATGTATTTATTAATAAGAGTCTGTGATTATGAGAAGAGTATTGTATCCTGACAGACAGATGGTAATTATATAGTTAAAGTCTGTTTCAAACATTGCATAGTTTTATTCTAACAATACAACCGACATACACTAAACAGGATATAAAGGCAATTTTAAATTTTAATTTTTTTTATTCTTCTGCTTTTTAGTAAGAAAATAAACTAGTTTAACATGATTATATGTGTTGTTTGTTTAAGTATATATAATTAAATATTCATATTTATTATATTTAAATATTTATATAAATAATTTAAGTATTCATATAATCAAATATTTAAACTACCAAATGACTTCCTTGATATTTACTCCCATGTTTTGGAAAAATAAATTATAACTTCTGTAATCACACACACACACACACACACACACACACAAACACACTTATATCCTTAGCATTACATACTTAAATAAAATAAACATGAATGTAGCACGTACTGCTAGAATTGGCTACGTCACATCGGCTTAAATCTAATCTGGATTTTCTCTTTTTTCAAATCTCTTATATGTTTTTTTTTCAGGTCTTTTAGGTTAAAGTTTACGTTTTACAGATAATTTTAAATATTATTGTGTGAATTTTAGAGTCTCACTCTGCAGCCTCAAAATTCACTTGTAAATATATTAAACTCACTCAGATTCACCTACCTCCATCATCTGGGTTCTGGATTTAAATATATGCACCACTTTGCCTATTAAAATATTATTTTTAATTAAGAGAAATAGAGATTTTTTTCCCAAGCAACATCATTGTATTTGATTTGGATTTATATTTTTCTAAATGTGAAATAAAAATTATATTAGTAAGACACTTAAATTTAATCTTCTATATTTAATGTGGTGGCTTAATGTCATTTTCTTCCAGGGGTTGAGCCACATAAAATTCATAAAATAAATGCCAGACAGTATTTGAGAGTTCCATTTGGAGCCGTAATATCTCAGCTCATGAGCTAGGGAACAGCAATGAGGAATCCAGAGCTTTTACTTTTCAATCCTGCATATTTGGGTTAGATGAAATGACTTCACAAAGTCATGTCTTTTCTCCTTTTGATGAAAAGTCATGTTTCATGGAGTGACCTTTCATGGGGAGAGAAGGCAGAAGATGCTTTTCAGCTCCCGTCTTTATCTACCTAGTTGGAGAGATAAGAAAGCACAAGGCTTGATGTGCCTTAGAGAATGCCCAAGTAGCTTTCCTCCTGCTTTGTGACATCCTTGATGGCAGAACTCTTGGAGAGCAGATATTAGAAATGCTTCTAAACTTTGAGCAATGCGTTGTGTTTCTGTTGGATAAAAATTCACAGAATGTCACATGTCAACTGTGAGGGGCGGTCTCCTGTTAGTCAACAGTGAAGAGATTGTTGGACAGTCCTTGTGGGAAGAACGTGTGTGCTGTGTGAAAAAAGCTAAAGGCATGGTGTGGAGTTCTCCTGGTTACCTCATTCTTCACTTTACAGAGGCAAATGGCCTTTGCGGTTATAAATCTTTTCTCTGTATTAACACAGTTATCATTTTGATTTCATGTATGCCTCAAAACCCATTGTAAGAGAAAAGGGGGGGGGGTCAGTAAACCTTAACCCATTCTCTCACTTTAAATCTCCGTGCTTGGAAGACATCCTCTACATTTAAAATATGTTGTACCCAGTGCATTATTTGTTTATTTACATATTTTGCAATACCTAGTATATGAGTTGAGAAATTTGGTGCACAAGATTGTCTTCCTTCCTGTAGGATTTACTGTAGTTATGTTTCTACACTTACTACTTCCATGCCTAGTAACCTTTCAGTATGTTCAACAGCATTCTTACATCTTAGCACTCTGGAGCCAGAGACAGGGATCTCTGGCTTCAAGCTTTCCTGATCAACATGGAGAGATCCAGGCCAGTTAAGACTACACAGACAGAACCTTTGCCTCAAAGGTAAAAGAAAGACAAAAAAAAAAAAAGGTAAAAGAAGAAGGAAGGAAGTTAGGAAGGAAAAAAGTTAAGAGGGAAAGAAGTTAGGAAGGAAGGAAGTTAGGAAAGAAGGAAATTAGGAAGGAAGGAGGGAAGGAAGGAAAGTTAGTCTCAAATGGAATATGCCCTTGTCAGCCATTGTTCCTTTGAGTGACTAGCAAAGTGTATTCTCAGGATATGGGGTACAGGATTCCACTTCCATTATGAAAATTGTTTGGAAGGGATTTCAAATGTAGAGGGATCTTGTTGTTCATAAACTACCATGACACTGGAGCCCGTGGTTGTGGTTTCCGTCTCCCTTATTTATTTAGTGAATATATCTTTTAAAGAAATTAGTGGGTTGCTTTTAAAGATGATCCTCTTCGCACTGTCAGGGTGCTTACTATTGAAAATTATTTCACTTATTTTTCCAATAATCACGTTATTAAAAGTATTCTTTTTGAGCATTTCAATTGATTTTAATTATACAAAGGGTTACTCCTTTGAAGATCTTTTTCTAGACCCTTAGGTCAGCTTCCTCAGAGTTCACCATGTTACAATTTATAACTAAGAAAAATCGCACATTATTTTAAGATTAAAATAACAAGTTTTCAAAATTATGAAAGATGTATTTATCTATTCGAGCTTATTTTATTTTTGAGACAGAGCCTCGCTATGCTTGGGTCGTATATACCCACTGCAGTTACAGAAGGCTGTAAGCCTTGTGAGTGTTGGGAACCACATACTGTTCCTTTGTATAATCACACAATGCCTTTTGGAATTAAGCCACAACTACAGAATCTCCACCCTGTTTTCATTCTCTCCTTAGTTAGGTAAGGCCTCACTCATGAATGACTGGGTCACCATCCCTATGTAATATGTAAAATTCATTCGTGTCTCTAACGTTGCAAAACTTAATTTCAACACATACAAATATGTTTGTACCCATATACACAGACACATATGCATGCGTGCATATACCTATATACACTCATACATACATATATATGTATATATACTTGCACACATAAATGCACATTTACAGACATAAACATACAAACATACATACATAAACACATAGACACATGCAAACAATACATTTGTGTAACAATACACACAAACATTCATACATACTTATTTATATACACATAGACACACATATAACAACAGTCATAAGCAAATATACACATATTCACATACATACATGTCTACACACACACACACACACTCATAAATAACAAACAGCATTTTTGTGCTGGTACACTAAGCATAAGTTCCTTATGTCCTTGACTTTATATTAACCTCACTTCATTTATACATGGGGCTAGGTTCTGCTCTCTATTTTAAGTGCAATTTACTGAAACCTCATGTAGAGAGTAGTAACTTTAGTGTGTTTTGAAATCTAGTGTCTTGTTTTGAAGCTTTTGACTTTGTGAATGTGAATCCAGGCTGACATTGACCATTGAGACCTCATTATTTCTTTACAATTGGCAAGTACTGCTTTATTTATTTATAAAAGAAAAACAGGCTATCATGTTAAAATTCTTGGCACAAAGAATCATTAACTTGACTCAACCCTTATTCCTTGAGCCATGACATCCCTTTCATTCCTTTGTGTTGTTTCTTTGCCTGCTTACATAACATTCACAAGAGATAGCACAGGTTCAGTTCTCTGGGTTCTTTTGGTTAGAGGCCAGAAAATGAGAAAATTATTGTAACGAAATAGCAATAGTTAATACAGTATGCTGGAGACTTTTCTTTTTTTTTTTTTTTTTGCCAAGGCAAAGCTAATTTCCCAATGACAGCCTCAGGTCAACACTGCACATCCCTGGTGATCCTTTCCCACTCAGCTCTGTGTAGGCCAAAGCAACACTCTCTGTCTGGAGACACGGACACTCATCGTCGCTGCTTCAGCCCTTACACACTGTAAGCACATTCTACCATCATCCTCAAGAACACAGCCATTGTGAGAAGTGAAAACTGAGCTGCTCCTAGAAATATTTAATCCCCATAGAGCTTTTCTATCTCCCTTTTGACCATTTAAAAGTATTTAAGAGTTGACTTAGGATGGTTCTTATAAAAGATATTCAGAGGGCAACTCTTTGTAAAAATTAAAATCAATTGAAATGTTCAATAGTGATGTTTTGAAAAGGCACACAAACTTCATAATTACAATAAGCATTAATGAACACATGAGCTGGGCAGATATCTATCCGCTGTGCTGTTATGTCTACTTCCCAGCCCATAGTCGCCTTATAAAATTTGCCATGTTTCCTCTCGGCTGCTCTTAATTCCAATTAGCCAACCAACATGGGCATTATTTTATGACTCACATAATCCATTGGTCTTTCTCTTCTCTTCACCTTCTTCTCCCTTTCATGGGTCTTCCTTGACCCCAAATCTGGAAACCCCAAACTCTGCCTATGTTCCTCTACCCTACTATTAGGTGTCATCATCTTTACTTGCCAATCATAAGTAATTTTGGGGCAAGGTCACATAGCATCACTTGGGTCAACACACAGATTCTCTCATCTCTGGGGCAAACAGGTCTTGGGAGGCTGCACTTAGCATTACAATGCATAGCAACAGGCCGAACCTCAACAGAGCTGGTTCAGTGCCACACATTGGGTTCTCTTATAATAGTCTCCCTTTCCTGCTCTTAGGAATTGAGTTATCAGGAAATTGAGTCATGCAGAAATTCACATAGGCTATATTTGGCCAATGAGTATATTCATTGTCATAGCTGCTTTGCCCTTACTGCACTCATAATCCAGTGGTAAGCAATGGATACAATTAGACTCAGCATCAAGTCAGGTAACACTCCTGAAGTGAAGCAATCTATTTCCTATGGCATCTTACTATGAAGAGCACAGTGTGTGCTTGCCCCATTTTCAGTGTTTCTGACATCATCAACAACTTCATGAGACCGGTGTGTAGTTCATCAGTCTTATTGAGGTATATAAATAGATGTTATAAGTATTTCAAAATTTTATTGTATACATATTTATTTTCCTCCACACTTGAGGTTGTTGCTATTAATAATCTAGAATATGTCTTCTATTGAATATACTTACCTAGTAGACATATTAGTCCATATTTATAATAACTGTGTCTTGGTACTTGCAAACTTTTTTTGAAGCGATTGTACCACTTCAGATGCAAATGATTAAATCGTGAAGACTGAGTGGATTCATCACTGTTCAGATTTGTTCCTTTCCTCCTTTTGTCCATACAGCTGTTTAAATTGCATTGCCCTTCCAATTTAAGTCTCCCTAATGTGCAGTTTTTGTAGAAATAGGCATAAAACTCATATTCACTCCACTAATGTATGTCATGAATGATCCACTTGAAAACTGCCCTAGGGAAAGGTGTGTGAGTCTGTGTGTGCATGTGTGTTCGTATATATGCAGACCATATAACATGCAACATTTACCAAAACTGGCACAGTACTGTCATCTATCACATATAATGTGTGCATGTGTGTGTTGTGCATGTGCGGGTACATGCTTATGTGTGTGCATATGTGTGTGTGTGTGTGTGTGTGTATTTATCTCTGAATTGCTATAAGTCTTTCTTAGAATTGGCTCATATCAAATGATCTTTGTAAAATGTATCTAACATAACCACTCTTAGGTTTGCTCATTGTCAATTTTATGGTAATTCACTAAATCTAAAGGATAAAATTTTTGTGTTTATAGCCATCAAAGAATGAGTTACATTTTAGGTCACATTTTACCTGGAGTAGCAATTGAATAGTGAAGGATGCACCAAGTTTGAACATTCAGGTTCTAATGCACGTTCAGATTGCAGGAACGTTTGGTTTTGCATTCTATCATTTCTTGCAAAATTGATAATTTATAACATTAATAAAAATGTTCTGGAAAAATATGTGAAGGACTCTAAATTGTGCCTTTTGTGATATTTGTCATCCTGCGTAATTTCTTTTCTTCTATACATAGAGCTTAGGAATGGTCCCAGATAATTGATTTTGAACTATCCATACTAAATACTCTGTCAGTTGATGTTTGTAAACTGAAGACTGACTATTGCTTACTCTGCTTTAGTTGTTCTAACAAATGCCATAGACAGGGTAGTTTATGATAATCAAAAATAGACCATAACTTAGTCCAGAGGCTGGGCAGTACATGATCAAGTTCTCCTCTCCCAGGATCTTCTTTGTATATTATTTGTCTTTCCATAAGGCAGTAGGAGAGCCTGGGGCAGAAATAATAGAAACTGACCTTACCTTTATAATGACCACCAGGGTTCTAAGTGAATTGCGCCATTATCTCTGGCCTCGGGAACCTCACCCCTCTCATTGGATTCATCCTTTCTTACTGGTACCCTGGGGACTAAATTTCTGACAAATACTTTTCTGGGGATGGAGACTTTAAAACTGTGGTAACCACCAAGTCTAATTTTATCAAGCTTAACAGACCGTCTTGGCAGGATCTTCAGGAATTAAAAATTCACAAGTCAGTTGTTTCTCTCCCTGAGTTATCCATTTCCTAATCCCTGGAGAAACGGGCGCTCTCATTTTAAATACCTCAGATCGGTGTTCAGAAGCTTCTGGTTTAATGGAATAAATGACTCGCTGCACAAGCACTACAATCTGTATCATGAACTGGTAGCTTCAGACCAGTGACACTGGTTTTGAAAAGAGAAAAGATATGTATTACTCGGAGCAGTTGCAGATTTTTCACCATGGAATTATTGGAATTAAGCTCAGAATGAAGAAAAGATATTTCAACAGAGAAGAAATGGGGCTGTGTTTCCATAATGCAAAAGTCCTTGTCCATGGAGCATTGCTCAGATGGAGGCAGCGAAAAGCCAACATCCCGTCTCATTTTCAGGTGGCAATTCAGGGATGCTTTGCTCTTCACATTGCTCACACCACTTTTCCTGAGCAGCATTAAAGTCAAATAGAAATAACATTGGTAGCAACCGAAAGATAATTTCTTGCTTGAATACTTATTGGAGGATTGTAAAATACAACCGAGAGTTTGGGTATCATTTTCCAGAAAGTCTGAGGAGAAAGGGTGCGCTAATTTGGGAATTTTAAAGATAAGGGCTAACTTCTGAGCTCAAGAATAAACCTTCTCTGGGGAGTACTTATGTCCTAATTTATCAATCTTGTTGGTAGAAAAATTAAATTCACATTCCGATAAAATTCAGTCTAAACTATTTTCACATGGAGTAATTTGCTCTATTAAACATCGTCTCAAATTCAAACAAGATGACCATTAAATATGTATAATATAACCTCAATATTGTATGTCTGAGGTACTTAAAATAATTATGAGGAAAAAATAAGAATGGGAGTTATATTACTTAGAAATTCTTGGAATGATTACAAAATTGGTCTGACTACCTAAACTTTATATTTTTGAAAAAATAAATATGTTTTGATATAGGAATCCTCAGTCTGGAAGTCCTTAACCAGTGGGACTTCACAAACTCAAGAATATATGGGACAATAATCTTCCCTTACAAAAGATAACAGGAACTCGTGACCAGTCACATGAGACAGGAAGGGCTTCATCAGGGAGGTTTTACAGGAACAAAGACTGCCCAACATTGCTGAAAGTCCAGGTGAAAGGAATGCCATGTTCTGTAAATGGTTGGAACACAGATGCATTAACTATAGAAGGAGAGATGTCTCTGGTAGGGGGTCAACAGCATAAATTGCTCTTGCCGAGGCCCCAAGTTCTGTTCCTAGTACCCATGTTGGAGGCCTTCACTTACATTGCTCCTGTGTAATACCCTGTAAATTAATGCCAATATGACTCTTAGTGTAAAAGTCCCTTCTTCTGCATGCTGAAGAGGTAGGTTCACAGCTGTTACTTTTGTACACTGGGATCATTGGAGTGATAGTTCACTGTCTTTTCCTGTCCTGGAAACTGCTAGATGGAACTCACACTCCCCCCATCATTTTTCTCTTAATGACATTTGTCCACATTATAGTCCTTCAAGATTTAACACATTCTGGAGATTGCTGATTTGTTGATAATAGTTCTTGACAAAATAAATTTCCATATCGTCGCTCCATGTTACAACAAAACTTACACTGAATACCTTTTCATATTAACCACACATGTGCTTTCTGCAGGGTTTCTGATTGTGTCCAGGGTGTATGTCTTCTTCTTCAAATAAGAAACTAATGGGCTAATCTACTGTAGCTATGTAAAACCAGCCTGATCAATCTTTGTCATGTTTTATCCAAAATCCACAAGATAATGCATTTTAAATAGTTTTTCCTTACTGTGGCATAGTTATTTCTTAATGAACTGCTTACGTGATATGATTCTTTAGCTGTGATATATTCAACATCTGTTCTGGTTTTCTTTGACTCATTATGTCTCCTTTAGAAGATTTCTTTGTTTCCAACTGGTTTGTTTGCTTCCCTCATAAATTTCAGTTGGGTTTTGAGGGATTTCCTGGTTTGATAGCCCAGTAGGTGTACTACAAGCACCACCTGCTGTGTGGTTTTACAATTCATTATCAATTATGATAACAAAGTTCAGTATAACAAGAGAGGAGCCATGTATGCCTGGCACCAGGAAGAAATCTGTTGAGTTCATTTTCTTTGAATTCTTTTAACCATCAGCATTTGGGTTATTAATGTTATCCCTTCATCACCAGGGTCTCTGTTCTCTGCTGATGAAACACTCTAAGCTTATTTCCAACCTCAGTAAATTAGTTCTAGAAATTAATAATGCACACTTCTATCTTGGTTTGTTTCCACGTGTCAACAAGAAGAATCAGAGCACTCTAAAGAATGGTTTTCCTTAGCGGTGGATGCATGCTAGGGCATTGTTACTGTGTCGTAGAGGTAAGGAATTGGATATGTTAGGGAGATGTGTAAAACGACTGAAAAAAAAAAACTCCTAATGGCCAAAGTTTGGACAAATTCAACTAGAATGCCTGTGATGGATTATAATCAAAGGAACAAAAATATAATCATCCAAGTCTCACATAGGAGTATGTAGGAGCATGTGCTGATGTAAGTTAATGCTGACATAAATAGACAGATTTGTGCAGAAAAACTGAGCTGACTTCCATAGCCTTCCTCTTTAATGAGGTTTGTTACCTCTTAAATGAATTGTACATAATTGTACATAATAACTTCCTCCCTAACACGTTAGCACAGAAACAGGAAGCATGGCACATTTTTTTTTGTGTGTTTAATGATTGGCTTTTAACAAAATAGTATTTGCTACTTGGGCTTGCAAAATTATTCATTCATGCTTACAATATAACATGATTTGTTCACACTATTTCTGGCAGGGTCCACCAACCATCTCCCTTCTTTTTTAAGTTTTTTTTTTTAGTAACAGTCTCTTGAATTCAATTAGTACTGACCATCTATCTGTACATCGGCATGAGAAACCTATTAAAGGTCACACCCCTAAGAACTCTCTCTCTCTCTCTCTCTCTCTCTCTCTCTCTGTCTGCCTGTCTGTCTCTGTCTCTATCTATGTATCTATCTATCTATCTTGTATCTATCTATGTATCTATGTATGTATGTATGTATGTATCTATCTATCTATCTATCTATCATTTATCTATGTATCTATGTATCTATCTATATATCTATCTATGTATCTATCTATGTATCTATCTATCTATGTATCTATCTATGTATCTATCTATCTATCTATCATTTATCTATCTATCTATCTATCTATCTATCTATCTATCTATCTATCTCTATCTCCTCCTCCACCCTAGAGTTTTAATGTTAATTTCACTTCCCCAAGAAGGGCTGCTTAGTCAGGAGACTCTAACTCAACCTTCCCATTTTAATTAATAAAATAAAGAAAAGCCAGTGACTGGGTGGGGCAAGAGGGTGGAGAGAAGTGAGGTCTAAGAAATCAAAGGATGAGAGGTCTGAGAGATCAGAAGAGGAGAGAGGACAGGAGGGAAAGTCATGGCAACATGGAGCTTCCCAAGGACCAGCTGGACCCAGGTGGGATTTATTGGTATTAAAAAGCTATGGACATTAAGGATTTTATAGGTCTAGCATCTTATAAGAAGGGCAGTTTGTATCTTTGTCTACTTGATGTAATCTTGTGCAGAGGGTTTGTGTATTGAGAGTTGAACATATAAACCTATATGAAAAGCTATCGGGCTGTAAAGTTGTGTTTTTGTGGGAGTTGGGGGGTACAGAAATACCCCGGAACAAAGGCAGAGAACAGGCAGTAGTAAACCTTCAAAGGAAGGAGTTGAGCAGAGATGAGTTGGGCTGGTGGTGGCTCTGACCAGATGCAAGAGGGGCTCGAGGATCCTAACTAAAACCGGGCCCAAGTGAGACCTCAGGGCCAGTAAAGAGATAAGCTGTTCATTATTTTTTAATATTTACTGCAACACCCTACTATTCAACAACTGCCATAAACTCCCTAGCTAAGAATGAGGGCTCTGAAGCTGTTGCACACTTTATGTTGACATATTGACTGGCTTGATCTTGTGAAGGATTGCATAGAAAACCATAGCTGCTCTCTCTGTGTGTGTATGTGTGTGCATGGGTGTGTGCATGTGAAAGGTTTCAACTTCTTATTTTCCCTCTTGCTCTTGAATGCCTATGTAAACTCAGTACATCTTCTTCTGGCATACAGAGAGTATTAATGCCATACTAGTCCCTTCCTGACTAGAGCCTCTCATCTAGGTCTTATTACAGACAATACAACACCCACCAATTGTCCATTATTATATTTTTCTCATGACTTTCTGATCCTGGTGACTGAATTTCTCTGTTCTCTTTAGAAATCCCAATTATCTGGTAAAAAATTGTCATATCCTTTGGTCTCAATCTGCTGTGTTATCTAGGAGTCTGTATAGCAATACCAATTTTGGTAGGGTGCCTCCTGTCCTCTTAAGGTCAAGAGGACACATGGGGAAATTATTTCCAGTAGAAAAGCCCAATAGATAACAAATGTCAAGTCATTACAGTTAAAAATCATTAGTATAGGTTATAAAGATGGCATGTAGCCCTTTGTATAGTGCAAGAAGAGCGACACTTTGGGGCCTTTGAGCTTTCCCAGAGAGCTGTAAGCAATGTATTATAAGAAGTTTCTTTAGAACATAATAGGCTATTTTATCCAATTAAAAAAAAAAGATTTATTTTTGTTCTACGTCTGAGTCTGAAGTGTGATTTCCCTCTTGCTCACTATCAGCATGAAAGAAGTCTTAAAAGCTTCAGAAAAGAGCCCACTATGACATAATCCAGGACAAGACAGTACTTTATGTGTCACAGTGCATCACCCACTTGTACAAATGGTTCTCCAGAAAGAAAATAACAGTTCTATTCTCTGAGTAAGATCAGTATTAAAAGTTACAGTTAGTAGCTTTCAAAAGAAATGCAAGAGTATTATCTTGGTCCAAAGAGTTTTAAGATTTTTTTCTAATTAGTTGGTAAATATGATTCCTTTGATCAAAAAAAAAAAAAAATCTCAGTGGATTGGCACTACGGTTTATTTTTGTTTGTCATTATTATCACATTCGGTCAGTCCGTACAACTTGAACTATATTTTCTTATGAAAAAGCGAGAGGACCATTTTCTCAGGTTGGTATGGACACTGCTGGTTCCTGTCTAGGATACTGCACAGAAGATATAATATGCTGAACAACAGACTAGCATTCCACCATTGCTGAATCATGGCTCTCAGATGACCTTTGCTGACTCTCAAAGACAGCTTTCTAACCACACAGAATTACCTGAGAAGGAAGGAACCAGGATTTTGCTAATTTGTCAGAATTATTGAAAAGCTAGTTTGGTTTTTTTAATTCCATTGCTTTGTAAAAGCAAAAGGGAGGAGCCTTCAAGGCCTACTTTCTTGGTCAATATTCTGAAAGAAACATGACTTAAGGATGCTTACACATTCAAAATCAGAATGAGGGATTATATGTGGTGTCTTCTATGCAAACCTTTGGAAGAAAGATTATATTTCTTCTATAATTTCTAAACTGTGAGTGGGAGAATCTGGATCTCACTCAGAATTACTAGTAGAGTACAGTGAACCTTGTTCTGAGCACAAAGAGAGTATATAGTGAGCCAAGTTAGCTCAGAGAAGTGAAAACATCACTGAAGCCTCTGGATCCAGCCAGAGCTCATACTAAACACTCTTGACTTCCACCCTTTTGTTCTTGTCTTTGCAGAGAGCACAGAGAAAGGCAGTCCTCATACACGGTTCACAGGAGATCCACAGCTGACCTTCATGCCCAATACCCTCCCCACCACCTGCTTGAAATACTGTTCCTCCCATTCTATTTTGGAGAGAAGTCTCCAAAAGTAGAACCAGTTTGAGCTTATAATTTAAAGCTACAGCATACCCCAGGAAGCATGCCACTTACTTACTTATCATTCATAAATGTTGTAATACATTGTTTTATGTTGATGTTTAACACAACCTCCTGACTTTGATAGTGCAAAAGATGTATAATTTACCAAGCCCAATGGATCATCCTGAGGAAAGGGGTTGGCTCAACCTCAGGCATGACTGATGGTCTGACCCCTCCGTAATTTTATATTGGTGAGCTAGACGTCACACATTGCTATGCTGGCTGCCTTCAAGGTCCTCCACACATTATTTTTTCCATTGAGCAGATGTTTGAGAGAGCAGTTGTCCTGAAATGAACAGTAGACTTTTGGTTTTCATGCTGTTTCTGCAAGTGATAGATTTTATTTATCAAAATGATAACATGATCGCTGCAAACTGGCATTGTTCAATCTAAAAATCAAACTAGGTAATTAATTAAAAGGCTTTAAATACACTTTATGAAGTCTTTTGGGATTTCATTTTGATCATATTCACTCTGCCTCTGGCTTTTCCCTTATATACCTCCACCTCCAAACCACTCTCCAAAATGTGTGTTTTCTTTCTTTTATAATAACTCTCAGAGTCCAGTTTGTTTTGCCCATAGATTCATGGGTGTGGGGTCATCTACTAGAGCATAGTCAACTGACCACGGGACACACCTCTAAAGAAAATTGAACCTCCATTTCCAAGCAACCTTAGAGGCAGATAAGTCCCCAGCTAGAGCCAATAACTATTTGGGGTCTCTTCTTTCCATGGTAGAATGTTAATATTGTAGAGCCAACCACAGTGCTGTGAGGGCAGCTTCCTGACATGTCTAGGCGACATGTTTTCTCTCTGATCATCCCTGAGCTCTGCCATCATCACGTTTCCATTCTGTCCTCTGAGTTTACTCTGACCGTACCTGTTGAATGAGAGGCAACTCTTTTAAAGCACCTATCTACGGTGTGATAATTCTTTCAAGTTTTCATAGCTAAGTATTCATATGAGCCGACTTCATATTTTGTTCTAGCTGTGGTGCAAATTCCTTCCAAATGACATCCAAAGAATCAACAAGCTGTTGTGTCCAAAAAAGAAAGCCCAGCAAGACTGACTTAAGACCAGTGAGACTTTTATATCAAAGTTTATAGAGAAGTCTTAAGAGGCAGCAGAGGACACCTAACTCAGGTATATCTGCCTACTGAACAAAAGCTAATGTCATCCAGGAGTTGTTCTTTTATTCAGTACAGTGAGGTACTTGGCCACAGGGGTGTGCCATACACAGTGCTACCAGGGGATGGCACATCACCCTGCTTCCTGACCGCTTATTGATTCAGATCTGGGTGGGAGCAGAAAACATCAGGCAATACAAGTGTTCTGTTCATAAGAAATAGCCTTGAGTGGACAGTGTGTCCAGACTTCGTGCATATGCATTCATCACTTATAGTCTCTATACATCATCATGGTGGATTAGTCACCTTAAGACTTCAGAGTTGCTTAGTTTCATCCTCCAGGACAGATATCAGCAAAAACACAGATGCTTAAAGTAAATGCTTTGTTTGGATGAATGACTTGGTTCTTGTGATAGAATCGTAGCTCGTGTCCAGACAGACCACACCAGGCCAATACGGTTCCAAAGTGGAAGAGGTTTATTGAGGACAAGGGAAGCAAAAGGGGAAAAGAGAGAGAGAAAGAAAAAAGTAGAGAAGGGGGCAGGAAGGGTCTGCTTTTTATTTAAACTGTGATGTAACTGCTCCCAAGTAAAGGAGGGAGCTAAATCAAAAGAATGGCCATTGCCATGGCAACAGATGCACAGGTCCCTATCACCTATGAATGATGTCACTGCTGGGTTCTTGATACCAACAGTTCTCATCTCCTCTTTCCTGTTTCACACTCTCCCTACTCCTGTTATTGTACTGTCCACTGTGGAACACTCTTAGGTGTGCTCCCGAGTGGAGATACATTCAGCCTTCATTCAAAAATGGCTTTGTTTGAGAACTGTCTTGAGATTTTATCCTCTGGGATTCTCAATGGTCTGCCTTTTCTAAAAAAATAAAAATCTCTTGTAAGTTTTAACTGAAAATGAAAATCAAAAAACAAGCATGCAGCTTGTCTTTATCTTGCACATGGATGGTGATAATCACCAGCTAGAACCTAGCAGGGTAAGAAGAGACACAGGGCCCCCTGATAGCATCATATTCCTCTATTTGATTCTGGGAAACTAATCCAGATATTTTGATAGAGCCCATGATTCACAGAGCTGGATGGATGTGCATGCTGCCGTCTGCAAATTGGGGTTGATATTGTTGTTTCACAGGGAGTCGGGCACTTCTGGCAGGAGCTTTTCATTTTCCCTGCTCCTCCTTTTGTGCTCAATTTAATTTCCTTCCCAGCAATGAGCTGATAGAGTGGGAGTACGGTTCCATATTCCTGACTCTGCAGGATTATTGCTTCAGGAAGTACCTTGACATTATCTCTGAAGTGTGGGAACCATAGCTCTGTGAAGTGCTCTGAGGAAAGGAGAGGCCAGCCTCTCCTCTGAGCAGACAACAAAGATGTGATGGCCTGGTACCATAAAGCATAATCCAGGACAAGAGAGTTGCAAAAGAGGAGGAGGCCAGCTGTGGTTTGCTCTTAGTGTATGCTGTCTCTTCCCATCTCACTTTTGTTCCAAGGTAAGCCTGGATCATTATAATAAGACAAGGACTGTGAGGCAGACAAAATGATTAAATATAAACACACTGTCTCTATACACACTCTCCTTATTGGCAGATAATGTATATTAGCTTTGATGCTGCTGCTGGTCTTACTACAATGAGGAAATAAAGAAGAATTGATTTAATTACCCAAATGATGTTAATACTCTTGTCTTTTTTATTTTTCTTTGAACTGCCTCAGTAAGGACAATGCTATTCTGTTTTATTTTTTTTCCTTTCCATAAAACAGCCAGGCAAGCATGAATTATCCTAAGGGTGTACACAATTTCCTTTTATACACAGCATGTTAGAGTGGAGTCAGAGTGCTGACCTTGGATGATGGGCGTGCCATCACTAATAGCAAACCTCCTAAGACATTGTGAGCCAAGGTTGTACTTTCTCATAGTGAATTATTGGACTGGGAGCAATTTGGAAAGGCTAATTAGGATGCCGCACTGGATTGAGGAATCATCTGTGGTCTAGAAGCAGAAGTTTAGACTTGTGAGGCTCAAATCAAGCCTTAACTACTGGCAGACTCCCATGAATGAGATGGGAGATTGGAGATCGAGTCAAAAGCAAAAGGTTTATTATTCCAGAATGCTGAGGATGCCCTACATTCAGAAGAGAGGCAACCCTGAGCTATCCCTTAGTATAGTCTTTGTACACTTTGTAAAGGGTGGGCTGCAGCAATGGCGATTAGGCATGGAAGCATTGATGGGTTTAGTTGACTGTTAAGGTAATTGACTACTGCCAATGTGGACTGCATCTCAGGACCTTTGACCTACATTCCAGGGCCTGCTGCTAGATAAGGATGGGACATTTCTTCCTGGGAAGCAGGACTGCTTGGTGTCCTGCAGACGTTCCAGGAACTGTGGCTAGATAAGACTAAAGCATTCCTTACTGGAGGGGAGGGGCTACTCCTTGTGGATGGTGGGAAATTACTAGCCTTTTCTCTTCAATGGGATGTGTCAGCCTCCCAGACTATGCCTGTTTGTTCAAGCCTAAGTTGCTGAAATACGACTTCTGAGAAGCCTTTTCAGATCTACATAACAGGTTTGTCCCCTTTGCATTCCAACAGCTGAGGCTTCTGCTGTGTGTTTATAGCTGGTCTATTTTCTGAATCCATGAATAGAACTGATGTGGTTGTACCACAAGCTGGATACTAGAAGAGACTTACACATGATCTCCATGTATGAAGCTCTGGAGTGATGTGTTTACAGAAAGGAGAACAAAATACTCATGGGAAGAAATACAGGGACAGAGAGGGAAGCAGAGACTGAAGAAAAGGTCATCCAGAGACGGCCTCACCTGGAGATCCATCCCATATGCAGCCACCAAATCCAGTCACTATTGCTGATGCCAAGAAGTACTTGCTGACAGGAGCCTGATACAGCTGTCTCCTGAGAGGCCCTGCCAGAGCCATACTGATACAGATTAGAATGCTTGCAACTAACCATTTGACTGAGCACTGGGACCCCAATGGAGGAGCTAGAGAAAGAACTAAGGAACTTAAAGAGTCTGCAATCCCATGGGAAGAACAACAATATCAATCAAACAAACCCACAAAGCTGCCGGGGACTAAAACACCAACCAATGAATACACATGGCTCCAGCCACATATGTAGCAGTGATGGCATGGTCTGGCATCAGTAGGAGAAGAAAGAAGCTTTGGTCTTGTAAAGACTCATTTCCCCAGTGTAGGGAAATGCCAGGGCAATGAAGTGGGAGTGGGTGCTGGTTGGGAGTGGGAGCATCTTCATGGAATCAAGGGGAGAGGAGTGGGGATTGGAGAGGAGGAAGGGGACAATAGCATTTGAAATGTAAATACATAAAATATCCAATAAAATTTTTGTAAAAGGATAAAGGGGTAAATATTTTCTATGAAGCTGTGACAAGGTGTGGAGAGAAGAGGGTTCCTCTGACAGACCCACGTTGAGGCATTCCTCCCCCCTGAGGGACCAGCCACACAACGGTATAGTATAAAATGGACTTTCTTTAGGACATGGGGAAGGGAGTTAAGAGGGTAGTACAGGCAGAGAACGAGAAGAGGAATGGAGAAGGGGAGTCGAGGAATCGAGGAGAAAAAGCTGGCCATGAACACATGAAGAGAGAACGGGGAAGAAAATAGGGCGAGAAGGGACAGGAAGGCAAGAGCAAGAGAAGCCAGAGTGTGAGGATGGGGGCAAGTAGCCCCTTTTATAGTGCCAGGCATACCTGGCTATTGCTAGGTAACTGTGGGTGGAGCTTAGACAGAATGCTAATAAGAAGTGAATTAGCAGAAGTGAAGAAAGAGCCTCCAGATAGTAAACTGAGCCACATCACCATCTGCTCATGTGTCTCTGTGTTCTTGTGTGCCCTCAACTTTAAATATTGGACTAATTATAAGCATGGTGTGCCAAGAGGGAATTTGGTCTCCAAAAGAATTGCTACTATTTAGGACGCCAGAGGGTGAGAGGAAATAGCTGTTTTATTACCATGACAATGAAATCCTGGGTCCTTAGTGTTCAGATCTATTAACAATGGAAAAAAAATAGAGAAAGTAGTGTAGTCTCAGTTTATCACAGATGGAATAAAGGGAATGAGAATCACATAGAGCCTTCCTTCCTGGAGGCTTTGAGGGATGGGTGGGGCTGTCATGAAGCATCTCTTGATACAGAAGCAGCTTTTTGAGTGAATTCTTCCTTACCCAATGGTGAAGCAAGTGAGGACCATAAAGTTTCACTTTTGGATCACAGGAAAAATGCATGGTGTCCTTCCCAACTTGCTTCTCAAGTTTCAAATAAAATTTTGGTTTGGATGTTGTTTTCATTTTCAACCCAGGGACACAATCAAATTTGGAAGCATTTCCAAAGTAATATTGTCCACGGCTAACTCAATTCTTCTTTACTAAATGTTACCCTCATATCTTTCAATGTTGTGTTTTCCTTTATTAGGTATCCTTTGCAGTGATATCTATTGATTTATGTTGTTTCTTTTAATATTTGTGATGTGACATAACTTGTTTATAGATGATTCAAAGGATCTCATTTGATATTTTAGTGGCCTTCTCATTTCTCTCAATGCTTCCCTGGGCACTATGCCCTCTAAGACCTTTTCACTATGTATCCAATCTTACCTGTAGCTTCCAGTTCTCTGCTTTGGTCTCCCAAGTGTTGGTATTGTAAGTAGATATTTTCAGGCCCATATCTTTATTGTTTAAGGTAATACTCACTTGGAGGGGTATTTTTGAAGAGTGTATTCTATGCAAGGTGACAAAGAAAATATATAGAAACCTGCTAAGTCTTTGTCACCAAGAGTAGAAGAACTTCAACAGTCTTATTTGTAGATGAATGGAAGGAACAAATCTCTGTACAATAGCCATTGGGAAGTCTCTACAACTAGGACATGGCTGTCAACACTTATGGAATGAATTATTCACTTAAAAAGTGAATAATAAACCACCAAGGACAACAAAGGGAATCTTCTCATTTTGATCTGTGATTCATCATTCTTACATTAAAACAAAAATGACTCATAGTTATGAGGAGAAAGAAATAGTCTTATATATACTTTGTATCTAGCTGAGTCTAGAGTTAAGAACAAGGCAAGGACACAGTGTCCCCATGGGAAAATCTTTCAGGAATGGCAACAGAATGGCCTGCAACTATAGTCAGCTCAGCTCGAATAGCCTCTCGATATGTTTTTGTTATTTCTCTTTTGTACCCTAACCTTGGTGGCGATTTTTGTTCTTGTTATTGCTATTTCTTAAAATACATACTGTAAGAAGTTTAAAGCTATAAACTCCTTCACTGATCCTTTGGTGAAAGTCCATCTATCTTTTGAAAATGTCAAGGACCCAGGAGTCAGGTATGCTTTTCCAAAGAACTTGGGGATCCTACTTTGCAGTATATAAACAATATCCTAAGTTTGATATACATCAGTGACAGGGTTAATTATTTAGTTGGCTGGTTGGTTATTTTTCTTGTTTCTGTGACCAACTATCTGTTAAGATGCTGCTCGAGGAAAAGCTTGGTTTATTTTGGCTCATGATTTGAGGGTATAACCCATCATGGAAAGATTGAACAGCAGAAGGTCTATGAGGGAGCTGGTCATATGGTGTTGATAGTAGGAGGCAGAGACAGATGGATTTTGGTGCACAGTTCCCTTCATCTTTCCCCATTTTGATGCCTTCTCATGTCCGAGTCCACAGGACAATACAAGGCTCTTTCATAATGGGTCATTTCTAGTCTATTAAACCTTTCTTGACATAGCCTCAAGATGCATGGAAGATGTGGATCCCAGATGGTTCTAAATTTCTTCAAGTAAACAATCAAGGCCAACCATTACAATCACCTAATCTGACCCAGAGTCTTCCAGTGGTTTATCTTAGATATCACAGCTAGTTCTGACTTCATCCATAGAAAGTCCTTGAAGGCAAAATTGTGCTTTCCTGGTAAAAGCTCTATATTCCAGTTGAAGAAGTTCAATTGTTTTCATGAGCTGCATGTAACTCTCAGAGATGACCTATCTCATTATCATGAGCATTTTCCATAGCATCTGTAGGAACCACCATAAATGCACTATGGTAAGAAGACCACAGTCTACATGGTCAGTATTTTATATGCCCGAGATACAAAATGAAGATGTTGACAGAGCTTTATTCTCCCCAAAACATTCATAGAAAAAAATCATTTCTTGCTGGTTCTGGTTTATGGTGAATCTAGAAATCTTAGCTTGTTGTTGCATAGCCCAAACCTCTGCCTTCATCTTCCATAACTTTATCTTTTCTCGTTATCTCTTGCACTCACACTGGATATTGGCCGTAATAAAACTGCTGTAGTTAGATTCCATTTCTAACTCCTAAACTTAACCCTGGTGTAGTTTGATTCCATCTCTTAAAAATCAAACATAATTGTATATATTATACATGAACCTTTAGAGAAATATGACATCAGTTTCTGGCAGTTAAGATTTCGACATCTTTTTCAAGGGAATAATTCATCCTTTAAATTTTTCTTATTTCTTCTTATTTTTTTATCCTTTTGTTTTTTTTTTTTTTTTTTTTTTTTTTTTTTCTGAGACAGGTTTTCTCTGTGTAGAGTTGGCTGTCCTTTAACTTGTTATGTAGAACTGCTGACTTCACACTTCCAGAGATCCTCCTCCCTCTGCCTCCCCAGGAGCTGGTTCTATAACCTTTCTTAATATTTATATTCCAGGTTCTATTTCTCTCAATGAAACTTTGCTGAGTCAAGCCCTGTCCCACCCCTGTACTTACTCTTTTCTGAATGTGAGAAGATACTGAGCAGAAAGGTTAGCTTCAAGAACTACCTTCGATAAATGAGATTCTTTATTTTATATTTACTTACTTATTTTATATCCTTTATATATATACTTTATATCCTGATCTCTGTCCCCTATCCCCTTTCCCCACTTTCCAATGTTCCCCCCATACTCCCATAGCCCTCCCCTTCTAGTACACAGTTCTCAAGTTTTAAAAAGTAGTCCAAAAAGAACCATAGAAGATAGAATGGAAAATTATTTGTTATGGTTAAGACACTGGATGAATATTCCTTCAATATTCCTTCAATATGTTGTTAGCCAAGTTTTTCCACTATAGACTTGTCAGCATTAATCACAATCCAGCTGTCTGAATATGCAGAACACCAGCATCCCTTCTGGTTTGTGTGCCTTCTACACTGATCCTTTAGAGACTACAAACAAAAACTGCCTCTATCTGCCACTTTAGACAAAGACTGGCATTTTTTCTAGGGAGTGAGATGTGAAACATGTCAGAACTTCCTGATAAAATGTCCCACAATAACTCTTTTCAATGACAATTAAAAGCCAGGCAAGTTCTCCTCCCTCCTGATGAGACGATAGGTTGCCATTGGGTTCCAGTTCATTTTTCTCTATTTAGAAGGTATTGATGAGATAAGCGTATTTCCTGCTGTCTCATAAAAGCGTCTACTCATACAGTATCTGTGCCGAGGTGGAAAACACTCAGAGAAATTCATTTCCGATGCAAGGAAGTAACAGTTTTCTGACTGGTGAAAGAAGATGACTTTCAAATGTTTGAAATTACAGTGGAACATTGACCCAAAGGGGCCAAATCAGAGATTCCTGCTCATAAAATGCAGTCGAAACAGCCCATCATAAGGCTAAATCAATATCTTGGCAGGTGGTACGACATATTTCTTCCAGCTAATGTTTTCTTTCCCCTACTAGTATTGAAAACAAATATTTCCAGAAGCTGATTAAATTCTTACTTGTTGAAAAAAACATCTTGCCAAGAAAATCAATGCTTAAAACAGGCAGGATGTGTCAAATCAGGATCAATTCCTTTGGGGCTATAAATGTCTTCTCTTTGTATTTGCACACATGGAGGCCTGTGCATATACGGATGTGTTTGGGTTTGAAAAACTTATTATAAAATATTAGCAATGTGTGAAGTGTGCATATTTTCTTTAGTCACAGGAAATGCAAAAATTCTTACTAATACCACAATGTATTTTATGCAGCATTTGCAGTAGATTGGTAATATGCAATACACTAGGTCCCAGTTTACTTATTGAGATTAACCACATCAGTGCACAGAAGAAGAAGATGTTACAGAGGGGATATTTAAAGGAAAATCTGGACAAATTACTTCCCATGCAAACATTCCTACTCATCCTTTCTTTAAGCACTTAACAACAATTCAAATACTGAATTTTAGTATCTCACCTTCCTTTCCCCTTTCTCATGCCCCTTCCTCTAAGGAAGAAACCCTTCTTCTCCAGTGTCCTCTTGTGCGCCTAACCTACTGGGTTTAATGACATTCCTCTTCTGTGCATTGGAGGAAAAATGACTTATCAGTACCCACAGGGCTATGCCCTGTCCCCTGATCAACAACTGCTAGCTGTTAAGAGTTCATAGGGAAGAATGACACCCACAATTTTTAATTAGGCAATATGTGTGTGCACTTGTGTGTGTGTGTGTTTGTGTGTGTACTTCTAGCTAATGTAGAATTCTCTTTGTAGAAAAGGCTTGCCTCAGATTTACAGAGATCTACCTTCTTCTACCTTCTGTGTGCTGGGATTAACACCAGCAAGTGTCAGTTTTCCAGCTGTGGGCTTGTTTTTAATTAGCAGTTCAAATAGAAGAGTTGACCATTTGTTCAATAGACCACAAGTCAAAGAATGTAGCTGACACATTGCTCAAGACGAAACGGAGGTTTTACTAAGTAGAAGTAGATAAGTTTGAGTAAGCTGGATCGTCAGTCTTCACTAAACTCAGACCACCTCTACCTCTGTGGGAAAACTTAATTTGCCTTTTGTTTTCATTATTTCCCTAAGAAGAGCATTGCTACCTTTGGCTTTGGCTCACCGGGCCCAA
The DNA here is from genome assembly GCF_963924665.1 of Micromys minutus. Taxonomy (NCBI): domain Eukaryota; kingdom Metazoa; phylum Chordata; class Mammalia; order Rodentia; family Muridae; genus Micromys; species Micromys minutus. The sequence continues at coordinate 13,381,403 of NC_137960.1, read as the reverse complement.
TAATTTCATGGCGTTTTGTTGATGTCTTTCCCTTTCCTTGGGTCATGACTGGGATTTTAAAATATATGTAATTCTGACAGGATACTGCCATCCACTTAGATTATGTCTGTAGGCATAGTTTCTACCTGAGAGCCTCCATTTTGTCTCTAGCTGTGCTATTCACCGGTCCTGTGATATATCTTTAATTCACATCTCTGTGTTAATTTTTTCCCTTTTTTGTATAAATGTGTGTGTGTGTGTGTGTGTGTGTGTGTGTGTGTGCAGGGGCAAATGTGTGTATATACATGTGAGTTTAGGTGCCCAAATTTTTTCTTTATCTAAAAAGTGAGAGTTACATCTTCGCCCCAAAAGTGTATGAAGATTAAGCTTGTAACAGAAGCTTAGTATTGAATAAAAGGTTTTCCAACCTAGTTTTATTTGTCATGATTTGTTACGGACACATACAATCTCAAGCCTCAGTAAATGTAGATATCTTAATAAGACATGTGCAGATCGCTATTCATTTACATAGTAGCTATTACCCTGTATGATCTATTTCAAAAATATGTACTCAAGAAACATTAGTGAGACTTTACGTTAAGCTTCTACAATATCCATCCATAATTTTAATAAATAGCGCTGCCAAAATAAAGTTGTTACACTTCTTTATTTTATTTATCAACTCAAAAACATTTATTGAATCTCTTCTATAGGGGTTCAAGAGATTGGTCACAGGTTACTATTTCTGCAGAGGACTTCATTTATCAGGATGCTCACATATACCAGCATCTGTACTCATGTTCATATAAACACACACGCACACACACATGCACGCACATATACACACAGTTATAATAAAGGAGTGTTCTTTAAACATACACAAGATGACACTTTTTCACCCTGGCCCTTCAGCTGCTTCTTCAGCAATGCTGAATTTGCCTTAACTATGGACAGCAAAAGCTTACATTCTATCTTCTGAAAACAACTCCTTTCTCCAGACTGACTGATAGGTTTAGTGTTGGTTTTAATGGCAAAAGCACCCTGTTAAGATTTGGTGAGTTTGGAAGATAAAGATTTTGTGTTCTCTGACCTAACCACATGAAGCAAGCTGAATATGTGGCTCATTGGTGGAACCTCAACACTGCCCCCTGCAGTTCTTTTCAGGACACTGAAGACCTGGTTTGAAGTTTTCCTAGAGAATGTGTTTCAGCCCTAGCCTGGGAAGAGGCACAAGTTTTATAAAATAAAACATTTAGTTGGGACTGGCTGATAGTTCCAGATGTTTACACCTTTATCATCATGGCAGGAAGTATGGTGGTGTACAGGCAGACAGGGTGTTGGAGAAGGAGTTGAGGATTTTACATCTGTATCTGGAGGGAGCAGGAAGAATAGGTGAGCCACTAGACCTGGCTTGAGCTACTGAAACCTCAAAGCCTTTCCGCTAGTTACACATCTCCTCCAACAAAGTCACACCTTCTAAAGTGACACTCCCCATGGGTCTGTAGAGGCCATTTTTATTCAAACCACCTCAATACCTGTAACTTTCAGGAACCCCTGATCTATCTCTAGACCCCATACCCTCTTTGCACTGGAAACCTGGGGCTAGTTCTTATAATTTTGTCTAATTGGGATATTACTGATAAATTGAGTCATACATTATGTAGACATCTATGACTAATATCCTTAGCCTGTACCAATGTTTCCAAGATTTATAGTAATAGTACCCAGAATCAAGTCACAAAAAGACAAAACAGGGATTTTCTGTCCTGCCTGTAGCTCAAGATTGTCTATAATACTTTTAAAAATAATCAATAATAATGGTGAAAGATTCTGTATCAGAACCATGGCAGACACAAACATCTTACCTCTAAGAAGCTCTATGAACCTATTCTTGGATGACATTTGTAATTCCTTTTAACGTATTTTAAATTTGACAAATGGCATTCCCATCTTGTATACAATAGGATGTGTGTGTGTGTGTGTGTGTGTGCGTGTGTGTGTGTGTGTGTGTGTGTGTGTGTGTACTGAGAGTGTCTCTACTCCTAATTGAACTTGAACTCATGATTCCTTTGTTTTAGCTCCCCAGGGCTGAAAGTAAGTGCGCACCACTGTATTTGATGTGGTAGTTGGATGTAAGTTAATTCTAGTGAACTGGAACATGGGTTACTAAAGCATAGATCAGAGTGGTACGGTGTTTATCTTGTGAGTACAGGACTCTCGGTTTGGTTGCTTAGCACTGAAAATAGGATCACCTCCCTCAGTTGTGTCTATAATTTCCTAGATGTAGAATCAGCAGCTGTTCAGCCTCTTAGCTGGACATCCAGAGGCTGTGATGGTAGCAGCCTTATATGAGAGCTTTCTTCCCAGATTCTTAATCTTGCACAGCTTCGGAGGTCTGAGAGTCTCCTAAACACTCAGTATTTTGAGGCACAGTTTCTTGTGCTATGACCATTATGACTGAGGACAGCATGGCCCTTGCATAGATGACAATCCATTAATAGTTCTTATCTTTGGGACTCTCTATTAACTTACTTTGTTATCAAAAGCAATCATTAAGGTAGGCACACTGGCACTGCCTGTAATATCAGTGTGAGGCGCTGCCTGCACATTCTTCATTACAAGATGGCGCTGACATCCGGCTAGAGTTAGCAGTAAACAAGTCATGTGCGCATGCGCTGGGTAACTTTCCACTCCTTGAGCTCTGCCTCTCCCGTGGCGTCATATGGCCTGATGAGTTTCAACCAATCAGGGGGCTCCACGTCCAAGGCGAGGACTGATTCCTATATAAGGGGATGGGCTAGATAGTTCATGGTCTTCGCTTCTACTTGATGTAAGCTTATGCTCTGCCTCTCGAGAGCATTAACGCTTTACCGCAGAAGAATCCTATTTTGTGTGCCTTGTCGTTCTTGCTGGCGAGACGGTTGCGCGGGATATATCAGCCCTTGGGAAGCTTGGTTCATGGATGCTGTTCTCTGCAGCCTGTTCCAGACTAGACTAGGAAACAGAGAACCTATGTAAGAATGTAGAATGAAGAGAGTCAGTAAAGTACTGAGAATACAGCACTAGTGAGCCTTAGGAGAGATGGGCCTAAGTTGGCTCCTATGATAAACTGGCAGGTTTTCTACAGAATATTGAAAAGAGATATTAGAAATTTTGTGAAAAAGTGAAAAGTCTTTACATAAGGCTTTTGAACATGCTCTGAGTAACACTCTTTTTCTATATCAAATTCTCAGCTTGTCATGGAGGGAAGAAAAAGTAGAGGCTCAAATTCACGGCCAGTCACTGTTCGGATTCTGTGTAAAATCTTGGGGATTTGATGAAACTATTGCTAAGCACAAACTGTGTCTGATGCAGGAAGGGCGGGTTCAAAGGAGACAAATTAGCTTAGTGGTTTTATGTGAACTCAGTTTGCTTGATAACTCTCCTCTGGTTCGCTCTGTACTGATCTGCTATTTTAGTGTGATGTGGACACGAGTTGAATTATCATTCAGTTTAAGGAGATTGTGTACAGCTATTCAATTCAATGAAAAAAATCAATTGGACCTGTCCTTCAGTGATAGGGAGCATAAAACCCCTCCAATTAAATGTAACGGTAAACACATGGATGATCATTTCTCAGACTGACGGCCTAGGCTTGCTTCATCCATTGACAAATTCTCACGGTAAATTTTCTGCTGGGGTGGGAACCTCTTTGCTGCGGGCTTTGATTTAACTGTCTGCCTCTGTGTTGTAAGTACATCTCATCTGGTCTTTCCACTCAAATCTCTGACCAGCCATCCTCTATGATTTTCCAGGAAGGAATTTCTCAAAATGAGCATAATTCTAGTGACATCTATTTTCCACCTCTTTGTTCTCTGGATTAATTTTCAATAAAAAGGAGGCACACTAAAAAAAAATTAAATCATCAAAAGAAAACATCTTTATTTAACTTTTTTAAATGTTTACTCTGATCTTAATTTAGTCAAATGAGTGGTTATATTTCTATACAATAATAATAGTATGATGTGCCACCAGGTCTTTATGTACAGGACATATCAAGTTTAACGAAGGAAAATTTCACAGAAGAACTGCTGTATTAATGATCCTTACTGCTAATGGGATCAAGTAGCTGACAAGAAGCAACTTAAGAAAGGGTGAGATTATTTTAGGTCATTATTAACTGGTTTCACTGAATGCTCTCCTGGGATCCCAGGGAACAGAATTCCAGTACACTTCTAGTCTCTTCGAATCTTTTTCATTCTATTGGTCTATGGGATATTGCTTTGTACATTCAGGGTGGATCTTCCTTCCTCAAACAAACCTCTGTAAATGTCCCACAGACATGTCCAAATTATTAGATTTCTACTTATTCAAATTGACGATCAAGGTAACAATGAAACCCACATAGAGAAATAATTCCAAAAGATCTTCCTTTGATAATTGATATTCAATGATATGAAATGTATTTAAAGTAAATGTTATGAAGCCTTTTAAAAACTTTGACAGTTATTATTGGCATGTATTGATTGAGTTTATTATATTGGCAAAAGATTGGCTTTATTACTAGAGGAAATGTTACACCAGTGGAGAAAAACTCTCATGGAACTTTAAGTCAGAGATTGAGTTTTAGCAACACAACTTTTTTTTTTTTCAATTTGGTTTGGGATGCTTCCATAGTGTATATTCACAGGAAACAAAGTCAAGATTTCTTCTGTCCTCATTGAAGGAGAAGGTGACTGCAAAATTCATGGGTGATGCAAGGGTGACATGTGCTAAAGGAAAGATTGGACACCATGATTTCATCAACTGCAATTTCTCGCTCAGTAGGACATAGTGACTTAGGATTTGAACTCATCACAGTTAGTAGCCACCTGTTAAGGAAGTATATACAATGGAAATGTAAAGTTTTAAATATCAATTTCAACTAAAAGAGTCATCACATTACTTTTTATTACTTTACAGTCATTTATACACATATATGTGTGTGTCTGTGTATGTGTCTGGTGTGTGTGTGTGTGTGTGTGTGTGTGTGTGTGTTTGATCTTGATGGCCATGTGAGAGATTCTATGATCTTATTATAGCTGAATGGATAAAATGCTTTACTTTGAACTTTCACACTTTTACACTATAAGAAAAATGATTTCCAGGATGAGTTTAGCAAAACACTACATGGCAAATTTTTAAGAGTTGATATGTTAACACACTACCTCTACGCTTTTGCCTGATAAACATGAACATTACTTGTCCAGTTCACTAACACAGTAAGTTACCCGACACGAAATTAAATTCCAAGTGTTCCAAGAGCTGTATGGATACCCTATTATGCTGAATACATGAGCATATTCAGTGTTTGTCTTGATCAGGGTATATGGTCACACCAAGACATAAGCTAAAAACCAAAATCACTGTAACTACAAAAGTTGGTTATATTAGCTGTCCTTATTTAATCATTGTATAAATAATTCTGGAAAGAGTCTGGTTTTGAAGTAAAGTCAAAAATGCTTTATTTATCTTATAAGTTATACTTTGGCATTTATAAATTGAAACTTTTCTTGTGTCATTTCTATTACAAATATTATCTGTTCATTTGTGCTGAGACTTCCACTATATTCTTTTATGATAGTATGTATTATAAACACTTGTACTACTAGTTGACATGCTTGCTTGTGCTTTTTGTGGCTTCCTTGATTGTTTTTTAATATTTGGGAAATTACCCAGGTTGCATTAAATATCTGATCAGAGTAGAAGACTTGGGTGAGTTCCGCAGTTGACAGTAATCTCTACTCTCTCCTTGTCTGAAATGAGACCGAGATTTATTTCATTGAAGTTTCCTACAGCTGATGAAAAACAAATAAGGTGAGATTTTTATCTGAACGTATCATTTACAAACGGGATTTTCTGATCCTTTGAGCAGTTGCAGACTCCAAGGCAATGTGTAGTCCCCAGTGAGGGAGTCAGAGAAATCTGACTTCACCTTCCAGGTAGTTCCAAAATGCTCCTACTCTGTGATGTAGGCTGTAGGAGGGGACTTTTAGCTTCTCATGAATTTTTGAAAATTGTTCCAGAGTCTTTTTTGAAGTTGACCTCTAAATCATATTACATTGGAAAGATGAATTTATTCCTTTACTAGTTTTGACTTTAATTTTATTCAAATATTTTGCTTTGCTGGAGATCAGTTTTAAGTACGTAAAACTTTGGGTCACATAGACTGCTTCAGAAGCTTTGATTTATGAGCAGTTAGCACTGTTGACCTGGACTCTTTCAGAACCTAAGCTTCCTTTATAAAAAAACAGTCAGTGAGAAGTGCGAATATCCATGCACCTGGTCACCGTTTAGTCATCTTACAGAGGTTCTTCATGTTCTTTGTCTCCAGAACAACAGTGGCACCACTGTATTTATAACATAAAATAGTAAGGAGTAAATATTAATCTTAGCTACAAGGGTGGGAAATATTTATCACTCATCAATCACTTATTGTGTGCTAAATTTTGTGAATCATTTTATTACACTCTCAAACAACAATGGTGTTTGTTTTTCATGGCTTATCAGAAGAAGAGTAACCCACAGTAGAGTCTGAAGAGATGGCCAGAGAACCTTGAGTTAGGTTCTCAGCACTCATATTGAGTCTTAGAAATGCTGGTAACTCCATCTTCTGGAGAACCTGCATGCCTTTCTGCCCTCTGTAGGTTCTCAAATACAGATGATATATACAGACATGCAAACAACACCCATGGATTAAGATATAAATAAAAATACATATTATTGAAAGAACCTGTATTGCATGTGTGAAATATTTGGGTACAAGAGACAGAAATAAGGGGAGACGAGAAAGACGAGAAAGACGAAGGTTGCTAATCCACATTGTCTTGGCTGTTTTCTCTGTTGCAGTGACAGCACACTGACTAATGAACCTGGGGAGAGAAAAAGGATTTATTTTAGCTCAACAGGAAGCCAGGGTAAGGATGTAAGAGAAGTGTTGGAAACCAAGATCCTAGAAGAACGCTACCTACTACTGGCTTTCTCCCAGGCTCCTGTTAAACTAACTTTTTAAAGCACCACAGGCTTATCTGCCACCACGGCCCATAATAGCTTGGCCTGGATTGGGCAGATCTACCACTACACTACTCTGTTCCCCAGCTATGAGATCACAGATAAATTGCAGTTTATCTAGGCCATGTGCTTCAGCTCCATCTTCCTTCCACCTCCTCTTCCTCTGTTGACCTACTCTGTCTTCTCTGGCTTCCCCTTAAACATTTTAGCTCTACATTCCCTACCCCTGCCCAATCACTTTCTCTAGCCTCTATTTTACAAGTTAAAATGGGGAGAAAGTTCCAATGATGTCACCAGAGTACAGACTAAAAATCCCTTCTTGGGGAAGCAAAATTAGCATCAAAATACAGACAGCACCAGGGCAATCCATAACAGGATCTTTCAGGAAAATCTAAGAGTGTCCTGTATCTTGTAAACTAGACTACAACCATGTCAGGGCAGACATACTGACCTCCATCCATTCCTGCTTGATACAAAAACTCCTATGGGAAGTTTTGATTGGGTGACACCAAGCTATCCATGATGTTCTCCACAACTCTGCAATGAAAATTTATTTTCTTTCTCCTTGACTATGTCTTTTGACAAACACTACTCCAAAGGACTCTGTGGCCCCATCTTGGCATCCTGCCCTTCACAGTCATCCTTATTTTCTTCAAATATCTTGAATATATACTTGCCAAATGCCCATTTCACAGCACAAAAAGGGGTTGGTTGTAACACCTAACATTCAAAAAGTTTTAATGGTGGGGAAAAAAGTTTATGTGCAAAAATGAAGCTAGCAAAATGAATGTAATTTACTCCTCTGGCTGATATACTCCATCTTTCTTCTTTTTCTCAGTATCTCTTCTCCTCCTCTTCCTCACCAACTTCCTTTTCACCCCCCCTTTATTTTTCTTTTTTCTATTGTTTCCGTTCTCATTTCTGTTTTTCCTTTTCTGTGAAGCAATGAGACAATCTAGATATGCATTTTGCTAACATCCTTCCCTGTGCCTCTCCTGCATATGTAGGTCCAGCCATTGAAAAGAAATGAAAAGGATACAAAAAATGTTTGGATCATTTCCAGAGGACAAAGGAAGGCAAAAAGTTAGAGCCCACTGGAAATGGTTACAGAGACCTCAGGGCAACACTGGAGGTTGAAAACAAGAAGGAGACAAAAGGGTTATTCACAGTCAAAATAACCCTGAGTGTACTGATCAGGTTTTCATTTTCCTTGATGTGAATACATGATGATTATCTCTAAGTTATCCCTTAAGTTTCATTTAAGTAATTAGAGCCCTTGGATTATACAATTCCTTCCTTTCTTTTGCTGTATTGCAGTTTGCTACCAAGTATCATCCTGAAGAATTTCAGATGAACAGCCACTGCACAGAGATGACCTTTTACTAGACAACATGGATAATAAAAGGGTGTTGTGAAGGTTAGAGAATAAATCTATTATGTTGAGATACATTGTTGACAAGCCAACCTAGCAAGATAAAAGTCAATGACCTCCAAGTGTATCTTTGTTTAGGACTGCTTCTTGTGAAATCTGAGGTAAGGGAAAGCAATAGAAATGTGCTATGAACATCGATGATTTTTAAAGATGAAGTCTCTGCTGTATTGCTGACACTGTTTTGTATTTTTCTACATAGATGTGGTTGTAAATCACACAAAGTAGAAGTTTATCCTACCTTCCCCCCAGGTTTCCTGAAGGAACTTTGAGTCCTGTATTCAGGATCCCAAGACTATACATTTTAGAGTGGTAATTTACTGCCCTCAGTTAAGTCATCCCAGAAGGCATGGGTGGAGACTACCCTGTGATTAAAGGCTTAAGACATCATAAATTCCAAGCAACATATTGAAATATCAATACAGGCTTGCAAGCTCTAAAGTCCAAGGGAGATTATTGAGTCAGGTTTTGAAGCTTCAAAGAAAATATTTATGGATCAAGACATGTAACTGACTAGAAGTATAGAGTTGAAAGTTTCCTCAGCTCAAACCCAGCAGGTGAAGCTTCTCTTTACTGAGTCCCTGGACTGCAGGAGAGGATTTGAGTCACCTTCCTTGTAGTGACCAAACAACATGTGACAAGAAACAGCTTAAGGCAGGAGGAATTGTTCTAGCTTACAGTTTGAGAGAATACTATGGTTTATTATGGATGGAGAAATCATTACAAGTTGACACTCAGTGGAGGTCCTGGCATGAAGACACTCCTGTTATTTTATCTTGGATGATCTTGATGATCAAGTCATCAAGCAGAGATGACTTGAGCAAGGGGAAAACCGATACCAAGTTATAGACTATGAGACCTGTATCCCATAAGAAAGTTTCTCCTGTAAGACCTCACTTCTTACATGTCTATGGCTTCCCAAAACAATGTGACCAACTAGAATCTGTGGGAGAGATATTACATGTTTATGCCATAACACTGTGTAGGTTGATGTCAAGGTGATAAATGATTGGACAGTAGAGTAGGGTAGGGACAAAATTGTGATAAAGCAGGAAAGAAGGAGAAAGTGGGAGATTCAAGAAGAAGCAACATGGGGGCAGAGGTAGATGTTTCTCTTTGCACATCTCTATATGAATACAAGTTGTTATGAATATTTTATATGGAATGGAATTGTACAAGATGATTTGACTTACCTAGGTGGGAAAAGTATATCATACCAATTGGATCATAGTATCTTGGTGTGTTCTTTGATATGGCAACTTAAATTGAGTTCAAAGAGGGTGTAGTGGAGTGGTGTGATACACAAAGCCTGACACAGAATTGGGATGTGTGGATGTGTGTGTGTGTGTGTGTGTGTGTGTGTGTGTGTGTGTGTGTATGTGTATGTGTGTGTGTGTGTATGTGTGGGTGTGTGCAAGGTGTGACAACAACCTACCCAGGGAAAGTGAGTGAAAACAACATGCTGGGGCAGTCATGGACAACCCAGGTCAAAAAGCAGCCAGGGCGGGCAGAGTGCACCATGCGGTAGAGAAAGGGACCAGGCACCTGGTTCCACACGGGAGCAGCTCCCACAAAGTGAGACCACACCGGACTGGTAATAACAGATTCATTTTTATTATTTACTGCAACAACACAGTGTTAGGGAAACCATCAACAGATTCGATTCTTCAGATACAGCGGGGTTTTGTTGTGCATATTTTTATTTTCTGCCTATCTTTCATTTTCTACCATTTCCGGAAGTTTCTCAAATCTAGTCACAGCTTGAAATTTCTAGAATATCATAAGGCTTGTCACAACTTTTGTTTGTTTTGTCTCCTCCTGTCTTTCTTTTAAACTATTGTCAACAATAAAAGGTATGTGTGTTGGTTTTGAATTCATCCAAGTATAACCAACAACATAAAACAAACAAAAATGCATTGGACTTCTCTACCATATTTTTTTTGCTTTTCGATGGTATCTATTTTCTATATAATTTTCCCCAGGTTGGCTGTGAGTCACCATTGTACACAATATTGTTTTCATTTGCTACCATTTACTTTTTTTGTCTTTTGTAGTAGGAGCATATTAGGAGCATCTTTTTACTCTTCACTGATGTCCCCTCTTTGCCTACTATACCACTGCCCATATTTTTTGAGCAGATGAAATTAGGACACTATCTCTAGAGTTGCTCCTTATATTCTGCATATAAATTGTGAAGCTCAATAAATATATAACATAGCTTGGTTAGTCATGTACTATGGCACATTGGTGCTTAGGCCTTTAAACTACAGCTGTCCCAGTGTCTGGAAAGAAATGGAAGTGTTTCATTTTAAATCTGTGAATCCACTTCCTTCTACTGAACTCAGTGTTCTTGAGATTCTTCTGTGTTTAATTCATGCAGATATTTTATAGGCTGTTATTAGTCATGAGCACAAACCTGAACAACCAACATAAAAAAATTCCCTTAAAGAAAAGAACCCTGTGACTGATTGGCAGTGGTGTTGATAGTCACACACCATCAAAGCAATTTCATAACCTCTCCCAGCTAGCTTTCTGATACTGTTTTGAGATTGGGTGAGGGGTAAAAACAGGAAGACTTATCTTCTGGCTCTTCATCCTACCTCCCAAATAGTCACTAATCCCATTTTAATGGAGACTTTGCACTGGAGCGTTTAATAGCCTGTCTATCACTAGAAGGGACTGATATTTCTGATGCAGGCTAGTTGCGTAGGGATAATCCAAATCTCTATGGAATTTTCCACTGAGTACCCGGTCTCTCTGCTGTTCTACTTCTTTGCTTCCTTAAATGAATACTTAGGATTTTTTGTTGAGATGTTTGTCTTACAATGTTTTAATTGAAACACTCTTTTTTTTCCCATACAATCTATTATGCTCACAATTTTCCTTTCCCCAATTACTTGCAGGTGTTTCCCACCTCCCTACTCATCCAACTCTATACTCTCTGTCTCTCTCTTAAAAAAAAAAAAAAAAAAAAAAGCCAAGAAAGCAAAACAAAATAACACAGAAAACAAACAAACAAAACCCTTAAAAACACAAAATTAGAAATCACAATGTATAAACAAAAGAACAATGGAACAAAAATAAACCAAAAACAAACAAACAAACAAAATCCCAAGCAAAAGCAGTATAAGACAGAGAGTCCATAAGAAAAGTCCACAAGATGAGCGTTTTCTCTATTTTGTTTTGGCCATTTACCTGTGGGCCTCAGGCTTACCCAAAAGGAGACTCCATTTGCAGAAATAACTAAGCTTACTTCTGCTAGTGGCTGTCAGTTTCACTTCTGCTTTTCCCTCTCAGCAGCACTGTATTCACAAATTCATATGTGTATCATCCTGTTGTATGCAGAAGGCATTATTTCCTCAGTGTTTCTTGTCTCCCACCACTTCTTACAATACCTCCACATCTTCTTCCACATAACTTCCTGAGCAAAGACTTGAAGGAGCCATTTTGAACTGAGTGTTCCAAAGTCTTTTTGCATACTGTTCAGCTCTGGGTCTCTGCTAGTTTGGACTGCAAGAAGAAGCTTCTCTGATGGTGATTGAGTGACCAACTGATTTATAGGTATGGCACAATGTCCTTAAGAGCCATTATGACCTCCTTAGTCTCAGGTTCTTAGCCATCTAGTATTGTTAGGCATGACTTCTATCCCATCGAATGGGTCTTAATTCCAGCTAGAGAATGGTTGGTTGCTACCACAATATTTGTGATGTCATTTCACCAGTTTGTAGCTGTGTTGGTTACATTTATCCTTTTGCAGCATGAAGAAAACCTTTCAGTACCATGAACACTAGTCAATAGGGATGAAGCCTCTAAGCACCAGATCATCTTCTCAGGGTTAGATAAGCTTTATAATGATTGTCCTCAGCAATAGGTCTTACCATCAAGTTTGTAGAGAACAACCAATAACCTTGGTAAGAGCCTATTATGGTTGGGTGTTTACATGGGACCCCTTTTGGAAAATGACTTGACTGGATGTAACCTATTCACAATACCAGAGTTTTCAAATGGTGGTATAAAATATCTAGTTGGGGCTTTGTCTTCCCTGCTATTTGGTGACATGTATATATATTGCCAGCAAAGCCAGAGGACCAATCTGTTTTCTTTCATTGAAATTTTACTCAACTCAGTATTTTGCAGAGAAGTTAGACCTTTTCTAATTGTTCTCATCTTCTGGGCTGCAATGCAGAAGTGCCCTTTGAATGAAGTCTGCCACTTGCTAGTTATTCCTCTAAGATTTTATTGTAGTTCTGCTGTTTAATAATAGTAACAAGAAACAAGCTAAATGGGATTGGGCCTGTAGATGGAGTTTGGGTCTTATGAGGTAAAGCAAATATCCCAGGTATTAAACAGATGCTTAGAAAAGGTGATGTCATTTATTGGTGAGATAATCAGTATAAACAGCTTGATTTTTGTATTTGCCTTAGATCGAAAGCAGCCATTTCCCCTCTATAGGATGTCACTTTATCAGATGCTAAACACACAAGATCAGATGCATGACAGGTCTTACATTTGGCTGGGTTATCAGTTCACATGGATGCAAATTTAATATAACGACATGATCTTCTTGAAAAATTACTCCATTCTACTTGAAAAAACCCAAGAGTTTTCTGTAGTGTGGACCCATCAGGACTTTTGAATGTTTGCAAACATCCAACTGAGAAGAGTTTCTAAATGTATCCTTTGATAATTTTTTAAAAGATATATTTTACTTTTATTGAATCTGGAGTGGAGACAAGGGTACATATACGTAAGTACCACTGTGTGAAAACCAGAAACAGATATCAGATTTCCTTGAGCAGCAGTTATAAGTGATTGTGAACATCCTGATTTGCGTGCTAGGGAACAAAATCTGGTACTTCAAGGACAATATATGCTTTTAACTGATAAGTCATCCCTCCAGAATTCTCTATGACAGATGTCATCAGCTCAAGAGAGGAAGTGGCACATTTTTAAGACTCATATTCTTATAATACTCTTCTTCTTCCTTCTCTTCGCCCTCTTCCTTTTCCCCCTCCTTTAATTGAGTGGAGATAGCAAGGTTAATCGCATGCCCTGGTAGCTAAGACTGGAGGCACAGAAGAGCTCTGAATGCTAACAAGTCATTTACACTCTGCACTACTGTTGGTTCTCATGAAATTCTTTGGGGAAAGCTTCTAAAAGAAAAGCACATTAAGCCTTCACCAAACGACATGATCTGCGTGATAATAACCTGCTCCCGAGAATCAGTAGGAAATGAAAAAGCTACTTGAGTGACAAGAGCGGTTGAGATTTTGTTGGTGAATTTCAACAAGCATTTTCTTTAGGAGAGACAAGAATAAGAGACATTGCACTCAACCATCTAGGCTTTCACTTCAAATCCCACAATGGAAAACTGAACCAGCCTTTCTTAGTCACTAGTCCTTTTGTTTTCCAGTTTATGGTTGTGATATGTTCTCTTTACCAGCATATAAAGTGTTTCTGTCATGGACTTGGCTGGCTGGCTTGCCTTCTGTTAATGTTTCGGGGTTTTGTGGAACCTCATCATTGTAGGTGCTAAAAGAATATCAATCCGTGACTGAAGGGCTGCATGGATTAGTGGCATTTCTTGTCACCATGAAATAATGAAATGCAACCTAAGAAATGAAAATTTTGTTCTAGTTCATTGTTTCAGAGGGCAACCGACTTAACCTGGATTCACGGTCACAGGTATAGATATTGGCGTGAGCCTGCTAGGGTCACATGTAGATAGACCAGGAAGCAAGAATTAGACAAAAGGTAGGGTCAGACTAAACCTCAATATATGCTTCCCAGACATCCATATTCTTCAGTTTGGCTCTACCACCCAAAGGTTCCAGGACTTGAAACAACAGACAATTAGCTAGAGACCAAATGTTCAAACATAGAAGCTTTTGGGGACATTACACATTAAAAAAAACTGTAAAATATCTCAATTCTAGTTCTACCTAGTATGCTTGTAAAAGTGGATCCTTGCTCTGATGCTGAATGGGGACCATATCTGTTAACTGGATTTGGTTTTTGTTTTGTATTTCAAAACATCATGTAGTCAAATCATCCTCAATTCAAAATCATAATTGACCAACTGTTCTTATGAATGTAGGTTACATAGTAAAAAATTCTCTGATGGAAGGGAACAGCAAGACTAATATACTTGTGAGGAAGGCATTGCTACCATGGTAGAATCTAATTAGCCTGTTAATGTGTCCTCATTCTTCCCCATGACAAAGAAAACAAGGGCTTTACAATTCACACAGCATGAAAGGTACCTAAATGGCATCTCAAAAATTGCCAAACATTATTTTCTCAAAGACGCAAAGAGGTGAAAATATACTCACTCAAAACATTTTCCCATTATGAAAGAAACTCCTGGGCACCTACTTCACACAGGGCTAAATACAGTTGTGTTTTCACAAGTTAATCGACCCAGGTCTTCAGAGTTGGTATAACCAGCATCCACATAGATCTGGCTCTTGATAGACCTGCCAGCAAAATGTGGTGTCACCTATGGAGTGCTAGATTCCTCAATATGCAAAATATAGAAATTTTAGTGAAGTGATGGCTTCCATCAATATTCCGAATAAAAGTCTGTGAGGCCAGGCAATATCTACTCAGGTTAGTTTTTTTTTTTTTTTTTTTTTTTTTTGTTTGTTTTTTTTTTATTTTTATTTTTATACAGAGCCCTTGAGATGGTGATCAGTAAAACAGCAATAGTAATTACAAAGGTAAGTTACAGTGAAGGCACAGAATATTGGTCTCTTAGTTGCTGTTTATTGCTTGACATGGCACCATGACCATTGCAACTTGAGGATTCTCTTGTATTTCAGAGACTGAATAATGAAGGCACGGTGCTGGCAAAACAGCTGAGAGATTACATGTTGAAATGACAACCATGAGGGTGGGAAGCAAGGAGGAAGGGAGGAAAGGAAGTGAGGGAAGGGGGGGAGAATGGAAGACTATTATGAACTATTGAAACCTCAAAGCCCACCTCCAGTGACACACCTCTGTTGGGACTTGCTAATTAACTTGGACGTCTACCATTGGGGAATTTCCTTCACCAGCAAACCTTCTCCTTCTCTGATCTTGTCTTTCTACCTATGGAATGTCTGTAGCCTTGGTGAGATTACAGGTTCAGGTTTCTTTCTCTAGTCCAAAAAGCACCCGATTCCTGGAATGCCTTCTCATGCTAATGAGGAATCTCAGTACCTTAGCCTTCAGCTTAGCTTTTGCCTAACCTGGATATTCCTAACCCATCCACCCAAATTATATAACCCTAGACTCACCCCAATATAGTGTATGTGTAGAAGCCCACTCTAAATAAAAGTATGCACACAAGCTAAGATTATCCCAGGGAGCTATTTCATTGAAGAGCCGTGAATGCCTGTGCATAAGAGAGCTGTAACACTAAATCCTCAGTGAATGCCTCTTCTCACACCTTTTACCCCTGGCATTCACACACAACCAGATCAGGATCCTGTAAGATGGCACTCATTCTGGACACCACTTCCTTCTTCCAGCCCGGTGTGCAGCCATGTCTGGACACCCTGACAGGTAGGGAACAGAGGATGTGAAACCACAATCCCAAAGCACATACCATATACCTCCACCAAGAAAAACACACCTCCTAATCTTTCCCCAAGTAATTTCACCAACCTCAGACTAAGCATTCAAATATATAGAACTATGGGGGGGCCATTATTATTCAAATCAAACTACCACTAATGGAGAGAGAAGATGTTTGCTGATGAAAGCTCAAGATACCAATGAGCACATCGAAGAGCTGCTGCACTTGTTCAGCAGGCAGCAATGCCTGGCAAAGCAAGGATGCCTTCCAGCCCTCAGAAATTCATTTCACATTCCCCATGCCTCAGATGCTGAACAGAGAGATACACTGTTCACTGCTTATGCTGCCAAGAAGGATCTTTATTGCTCTAATCTTTATTTGCTGATCCTCTGTATCTTTTCTTTGGAGTGGACACGTTTATTTGTTGATAACTTATATTGCAAGTATGAAACATTGTTTTGGATTTTACAGGGACTCGGAAATAAAAAATTGCCTCAAGCCTCTAAAGGTTCTGGACTTAGACTTTTGAAAGCAAATGTAACAACCAAGTGTAGAAAGATTTTAAAAGTTGAACTAAATGTATTTACACTCCGAGATGGACAGATTCTTTTGGGACCAGAGATAGACTGTAGCTTGGTTCTGTCAAGAGTTCTTCAAGTGGCTACTTTTCCTCCTATGGAATATATCTTAAAATTAATAGAAACCAGAGGCAAATATTACTCTAATATCTAAGCCAACAAACGGTTGGGGATTCAAAAAGTGGAAGTCTGTTCCACCTAACCTAAATACAATAAAGCATATTTGAGCAAATGTGTGTAAGTGGGTTTAACATAAGTTCTAGCTGGGAGCCGGACAACAATGAGTTAATGAGTAGGAGTTCTTGTGTATATCCTAGTCTTTCTCATTACTCTGTGCCTTGTTTCTCTTGTGTGAGGTCAAAATTCTTTTTTTGTAGCCATGTAGATGTCCCAGATGCATAGACATTTTAAAGTATACTTAGTTCTGCTTCTTTTTACCCTTAGCACCTTCAAATCTGTGAGTATATTTGAGACGTATTCCTTCTGAAGATTAATTGTTTTCTTTACTACTTGATTAGCTGACTCCCTACTCCACAGTTTGGCTCTGAATGTGTACATCCACAGCAATCACCTAAATTCAAGTTATGACGTCTTGAAACAATTTTACCTTCTTCCCGCTTTGTAGTAATCTTCTACAAGAGTAAAACATTTCATTCTGGAAGAAATCACATGAGTCCAGAAAGGAAACAGGTCAAAATAGCTTCAGGAAGACCCTGAAACTGACTAGACTCATTTGACCCCCCTCCTTCTCTTAAGCATAAAAACTTCTGGGACTCATTCTCAGTTAACAAGACTCCAAAGAAAATCCACACACAAGCCAAGCTGCTGAGAAGCAGAATAAACCAAGCTACCTTTTAAGAGGCTGTGACCAACTGAGCTACAAAGGAAAAGACATTCTCCATCCTGCTGAGCTGCCTGCAGGTGCGCATTGTGCTTCAAGTTCCCAGCTTTTATGAACCGTAATTTTTGCTGGGTGAGCTTCATGAGGCAGTTGTTTTTGAGTCATTTCTGCTTCTCTAAGTAACCTGTCACCCGTATTCCTATAGGAAATCCTAATAAAACTCATTGGTTCACTAAGTAGATGTTTTGAGTTCATGCTTTGGTCTATGTGTGTGTGTGTGTGTGTGTGTGTGTGTGTGTGTGTGTGTGTATGTATGTGTGTGTGCATGTGTATACATGTGTGCATGTGTGAGTATGTATGCTTGCAGTAGTGCATGCGTGTCTATGCATATGCATATAACAGCAGTTTAAGAAAAAAACATGAATTTGATAGAAAACATTGAACAGTTGGAAGAAGAATAGGAAAAGTGGAAAGAATAATGTAATATTATATTTTCAAAAATAATATAAAAGGAACGTTGTTATTTTTAGAAGTCTTAAATATATATATTATTTTGTATACTAAACAAGTGTTTGCTCTAAAAAATACATTGTTAATATCCCAGGAGGGTTTTTTTTTTTTTTAAGCCATTTGCTTTTATCTTTATACTGGCTAAATTCATTCCCTCTTGCTTTCGCTATAATCAATAGTCTACAGTCTGCTTGCTCTTCTCACAATGCTATCCCCATCTCATTTGCTATGTACCCAGTTCCTGGTTCATAACTTCTGCATACCAATATCATGAAGGCAGCCAGATGACTGATCTCACTTAGATAATCAGCATCCAGAGTGCTCTCTGATGCCTCACAGAGGCTGTCCTTACCCTGTCCCTTTCCACCCTAAGTGCAGAATTGGTTACATGATAAAGTCTTGGCTTTCTTCCTGTTAATGTTAAGATAGGTACTGCTTATCACACTTCCCAGATAGTCCGAGTTAATTTTTAAATGTTGTTAATAGTGCTACTTGACTGATGGAGGCAAGTTTCCTCTAACTTTGTTGATGTCTAAAATAGAGGAGATATCACTCCCATACATATTTTCTGACACATGAATGAACATCAATTCAGCATCTAGACAGGTGGAGGAAAAAACGAAGTGTAAAAGTGAAGAATGCAGGTCGGAAAAATGTTCTAGTTGGAAGGTCATCTAAAGTCAAATGACATCTTCCCAGAGTGATGGCATTGCTTACTTGTACATATAAATTTCTCACACCATGGTTCTGACATTTTATCTTAGCCAGCCTTGAGACTATTATGAGCCTCTGGTTTGAAATGCAGATAAATTACTCATTTCAAGAAAGCTTACAGGCTTCTTTATAAATACAGCATTGGTCTTCCCATCTGAGCATAGCTAAAGAATAAATCTGAGTTTCTCTGAAGCTGTATCAGTGGGAGGATGCTTTTTTTTTGTACAAGATACATGCCCTAATGGGCAGTATCGAGTCACATCCTAATCAGCGATGCTCAGCAGGTATTAGCTGTGTGCATATAGCATCACAAGTGAGTCCTATCACTGCCTTCAAGCTGAGAGCTTTGAGAAGGATGGCTATACCTGTATAAACAAGACATGAACTGCATCCAGTTTCAGTGCTGGAGTAAACAATGTGAATCAGGCAGCTCAGCATCTTGCCCCTTGTTACCACATACAGGATTTCCCTAAATGAGTTAGAGAAAATCATAGTATCTGTTGTGATTGGCTATTTGGTGGCTCAAGATTTTGGAATAAATGGGTAGCAAAAATAGTAACATCTATTAAAAATAGTAAAAGCTAAACTCTAGCATATTTAGCAATTATATCTTCTGCATTAAAATTTACTCTCTTGTGAGACCAAGCAATGAGGTTTGGAGACTAGATGTAATTGGTTAGAAATTAAATATTGTCCACTTTTTTTTTTTTGGAGCTTAGCTATATGCCCACATTTTAAGTGACTTGTAGACAAAATAAAATGCCAGTGTGCTTACTCCTGCACAGTATTGTTTCATACATATAGAGATCATTCACCTAGTTTTTACTTAAGGAGCATCAAAGATGTCATAAATAGTAACATCTGAAAAAGGTGTCATGTTCCAGGAAAAGTTAAGAACACATGTAAACCAACACAGAAGCTTCAGTCAATCATTCTTTAGTACATAAAATGGCACTGAAGTCCTTTCTCAGAGAAAGCAAGGCAGTGACTTAATAATTCTATGAAATTATTGTAGATAATGTAGAGAATCTCATAAGACTATCTTATCTATGCATCTGAAATTAACTACTTAACCTTGATGGGGCTCATTCCTTATCCAGAAATATGTGTTTGATTATCTCCAAAGATTAATCAGAACCATTTGGGAAAAAAACAAAACAAAGCAATTGATTACCCCCTCCTCACCTGTGTATGTGTTTGTGTGTAGTGTTGTGTGCTTCTCTGTGTGTGTGTGCAGTTATTGTGTCTCTGTGTCTGTGTAATATGTGCATCTCAGTGTATGTGTAGTTCATGTGTCTTTGTTCTGTCTCTGAGTCTCCCTGTCTCTCTGTCTCTGTCTCTCTGAGTGTGTGTGTGTGTGTGTGTGTGTGTGTATGCATGATTCATGACTGAGAAAATGTACTTGTACATGTGGCAGCTAGAGCAAGTTGTCTTGTTCTATCACTTCTCTTGGCTGTACTTGCTGCAAAAGAAGCTTCAGGGATCGACTTGTCACTGCTCTTCAATATTGTGATAACTAGTGTGTATGGCTATGTCAAACTTTGTGTGGGTGCTGGGGATTGGAACACATGTACTCTTCACTTTACAGCAGGTTGTCTTACACAGTGAGCCATCTTCCCAAGACCCAGTACTACTATATCTACATGTCCTGTTTCCTACTGCCTTCTGCTGACTTAAGAAAATGTACATTATAGTTCCCTGCTTTAGCAATGTTTTTTTTTTACATTTTAGGCAAACCATTAATATATAAAATAAATGGGAGCTATAGACAAATAAATCCAAACATTCATGGGAGCTACTGTTATTTAATCCTAAGAAATATTATCAAAAAGGTGGACATTCAGCTCCCATTCTTTCATTTATATTGAACTGACCAAAAGCATCATTTTATAACCTTACAAGTAAAATGCCACAGCTCTTAGTTTTTATTAATTTTTATTTATTTATATTTCAATTACTGTCCCCTTCCCAGTCCTCCCTCCATGAGCCCCACACCTCATCCCCCTTTGCCTCTAAGAGGGTGTTCACCCACCAACCCTCTCCCACATCACTCCTCCAGCATCCTCCTTCCCTGGCTCATCAATCCTCCACAGGACCAAGTTCATCCCCTCCAAAATAGCTCTTCTTTCAATTTTTTAATACAATAAAATTGGAAGTTGCATCTTCAATCTTCCAAATAAGGCCTAACCAACATCATCACATTGCTTATTAGTTTGGCTGTAACAGTGATTTAGTTTGACATAATATGTGTTTGGTTTTCTGTTTTTTGTTTTATTTCTCATAAATGGCATTGCTATGTGCTAAATTTTAGGTAAAAATTAAAATGTTGTTCTCGAGTTAAGGATTTTCAAGAGACTTAGACTGATTATACATTGTTGGGATCACATCTTTGTGCTCATATTTCTCCTAGAAACTGGTGAGAATAATTGGGTCATTTGTGGGGTTCATTTTGAAATATTTGCCCAAAGATCCATTTTTTTCCCTAAGACTTTGTCTATAGAACAGTGTCAAGAAGTGTGGCTTTGGGAAGGTCATAGAATTATGGAGATGAACCCTAATAATGATTCTGTGCTCTAAAGGCTTCTTGTTTGAATAGACATGATAAAGCTGTAGAAAATAGGATGTGAGTGACAAAGGCAGATCAGCAGAAGCAAGCCATTGGCAGGCTTAATTTATACCTGACTCTCTTCTTTCTGTGTCTCACTCTGGCTCCTGTCTTCCATGGTAGGGACGGGGCTTTCACCCCTGACACATGTGAAACGTCAGAGTTCACTTAGGCTAAGAACAGTTAAGAATGAAAAATGTGCACAAGATACTTTTTTAAATGTTTTTTTTTTTTTTTTTTTTTTTTGGTTTGGTATTTAAAAGAAACTATGTCTGATCCTTTCCCAATTTTTAAACATTTTAATCCAGCGTTTGTTGTGTCTTAATTTACTACCAAGGTTTTTCAGCCCAAACTGAATGCTCAAAGGGAATATCTTCCTTCTGACTATAAGGGGGCCTTCATCAGTATCTCACAGATCAATGTATCATAAGATATAAGATTCTGATCTCATTTTATTGGCTAAATTATTTTCTTTTCTGTTTATATTAACTTGAGAGTATCTTATAGATATTAATTGCTGAAATCATGAAGCTCAGATTTTGCTTAACAAGAATATCCCTGGCCTTTGACTTTCTGTGCAGAGATTAGATGTTATGACTGTTTCTGTTTGTGATATTTTAAAATCATCATTCTGTGTATTTTGTGGCATTAATTTTTGGAAAGTATTTTATCCTGTCAGCTTGTTTTTCATTTCTTACCAAAAAAATTAACTAAATTTAATGTCTATGACTACAAATCATTGAGGAGGGAGACATCTCACATATCCTGCTTGCTAGAGATGTCAAGTCTAAAGTCAAAAATTTGAGTTAGGTTTGCATTTTAAAAACACGATCATTGGATGAATGTGAACTTCTACAAATCTGCAGGGCACCATTTTTGCTAAACTGAGGTGAGTTATATTAATCAAAGCTGACATTTCTTCTTTTTCTTTTGACACGGGTCACAAAATGCTGTAGGCTACAATGTCCCTGTGGTAGCAAATCAACCACAATCAATGCCAGGCAAACAAATGACTTCTTGAGTTGTATTGGTTGAACAAACACAGTGTATTTTTGTGGCTGCACATCATGAAGGGACAGTTTCCTGATACGAAGTTTTAGGACTCAGAATATTGTTAAGTATGTGTATACTTGAGTGTTTCTGCATGGTTATGCACATGTGAGGATGTACTTTTGGGGGACAGAAAAGGCTGTCAGATATCCTGAAGCTGAAGCTGCAGGTGTCGGTGAACTATCTAAGTGCTGGACACCAAACTTAAGTCCTCAGTAAGAACAGTATGCACTCTTAAACACAGGACTATCTTCTCAAACTCAATCTTTGTTTTGTATGAATGATCAAAATGGCTGTTAAACTTTCTTGGGGGACAAAATAGAACAAAGAATCAAGTCAGCCGTGGAACCATCAGAAAAGTGAACAGAAAGTCAAACTTCAGTCCATGGGTAATTGTGAAGTTTTTGTAGTAGGGTTGATGGTGCCTCATTTCTGTGTGTCTATGTTCTAGCCAGATTATGTGGTTGATAAAAGGCCAGGGTCACAGCATTTGGGAAAAGCAGATATGTGAGTCATTATTGATTGTTTGTCCATCATAGCCTCTGTGAATGTGTGGCTACACAGCACATTTTATGATTCCTGAGTAGTAGAAAACCATCGATCTGAAATATTATCAAATATTCATCTGTTAACATTCTAAGTTTCATATAAAAATGATAAATATAACCAGTTATGAAATGAAATATTCTAGTAGTCTAGTGAAACGTGCTAAACATGACAGTGAACATTATCTATATCGACATTGTTTAGAAAACCAGAAAAGAGCCTGTATTATTAACCACTGTGTAAGAATGAGACCACTGTGCACTCTGCTCAAAGGTAACAAATTCCCTGAGGTCTCTAATATTTAAGAATGATTCCTGTTAGGTTTAGATGTGAAGCATCTCCCCACATTTCATGACTAGAGTACTTGGTGCTAATCCTGTGGTACTATATTGTTGTCTGTATCTCTTCAGAGTTTTCATAATGATTCCACGTGTAGCTGCTCAGGCAACCTGTTTGCCACAGTTCATAAGTACTAAACTTTATTAATAGATTACTAAGCATCCTTATCTCACCCACTCCTGATGCGCTGAGAAGAAAGCAGGGTGATTACCAAGATGAACACAGATGCTATTTTCCCATTTAATTTTTTTAACCTGCCAGAATGCTAACTTATCTATAAATAGTGCTCATACAAGTAGAAATTATTTTGGTTTAATGATCTGTATTCAACTTTAAGCTCTTAGAGGCCAACCATTTCTTCATATTTATCATGGTAGCTCATTTCCAGCATATAGATGTCATTTGTTAAATCTATTGATACCTTAAGCAAGCATAGCATAATTGAATGTAGCATAATTGTGTTGGGTGTACATAAAATAAGGTTTAGCATTTGCTATAGTGTTAATCTAAGTCACACATTCACCTCCTATCAAAGCACACTAGAGTTCATGTCTCATGCGCACTGTGGTACATGCCTATAATCCCAGGAGACGGAAAAAGGAGGAGCAGAAGTTTAAGATCATTCTTGACTACTTATTGAGTTCCAAGCCAGTCAAGAATCAAAAGATGCCGTCTCAAAAAAATTTTTTTATATTATCACAGCTTTTATATGTCATTTTTGCTACTTGGTAAAATTTCCCCATGACAAAGCTTGTGCCTTATTTATCCTAGTCTTCTGGATACTTAGTATAATGCAGAAAGCAAGTATTGGGCATTCAGTTAACTTTCATTGAACTGAATCATTAAAAAGAAAAACCATGAAATATCAAAAGTAATTTCTACACATGAAAGGAATCCCACAAGAAAGGAAATACAAAGTGTGTTTGCATTGTGCAGGGGCTTACATGAAATGGGGAACACATTCTATTGTGATGATTTGAAAAACATTATTTTAATGAACTCTGCAAAGAGTATAAAGTCATGTGGCAAAACACTAAAAATTAGGGAAGGACCAAGGACAGAAAATGTCGTATTTAATTCAGGAGGGGAGGAAATGACCAACTCTGTGGAACAGGAAGCACCATGGATACTCCGGAAGTCTGGTAGCCACGGTGGTAAGTCAGGGATATGAACAATCCCTGCAAATGCTTGTAACAAAGATAAAGCGGTTCCTGCCCCCTTAGCCCATTTTTACTACTTTTGCTTCCTTCACTCCATCATTAGATATTTCTAGTTGATCACCTCCTGCTAGAAGCCAGAGGATAAGGAAGACTGATACTACATTCATGCCAGCCTCTAAGGAAATCTGGGTTAAGTAAGGATGGAAAACAGTCTCCTTGGAAATGTGGAAGGAAATATCATAGGAGTATAGAGAAGAATAGAAACACCTCTCAGATTGGCATGGAATTGAAGAATTAAAATTATCTCTAATGTTAAGTGATAAGACAACAGCTTGGACTACAGTATTCAAATTCTTGGGACCCTGAAAACATTACCCAAAAGACCTCACATTATTGAAGGGTCCTTGTGAGACCTAAAATGCTTTAAGGGCAGAATCTCCCTTTCCCTACCATGCACCTGAAAACAGTAAGCTCCTATTAGCTAGTGGGTAGAACACTAACCGGAGAAATTTAAGGCCAGTATGCCTTATATAATAGGTCAGGAAACATGTGCCAACCAAAAAAGTCAGTTGGATGCCTAAAAAGATTGGGCCTTTCTGTGGTTTGCGAAGAGGAGATTTCGTCTGCTGTTTGTCCATTGAAAAGAAAGACTTATTCCTCTTCATCTGAGGTTTGAACTCTAAAGAGATAGAGCCAACTGTAAGGAAATAAAATTGCAACACCCCCCCCATAGCATTATATGAATACACTCTCCAGATAATAATCTTCAAACAACATTCTGGCAATGCGTTCCACTTCCCTGTACCACTAGCACTTGAAGGAGTAAGGTGGACAGCAAGGGGACAGTTTCAGCCACCTGAAAGGATTTCCTCCCAGCATGCACTAGCAAGGGATCCACACACATCAATACTCCCTGATCTTGATTTTGGTTTCCTTTTGTCACATCAATATAATCTTTATGTGTTTATGCATAATATGCAATTGACCTTTGGCTGGTTTTGGTGTATGCTTTGCTGTACTAAAGGAATAATTTAGAGATTTTATATTTTCCTCCTTGCCTTTTGAGGAGTAGTTTTGTTAAATGACACATATATAAATGAAAGTGATATTGATAAGTTTGAGTTCCCAGATCCATCATTTGCAAGTGGTATGAAGCAATGTGGCTACCAATTTCCTCATCATGAAGTTTGGAATTCCAGAAAAATGAGCACTTAACAAATTCAATTTTATTTTTCTATGACATTTAGGAATGTTCATTAAGAAAATGGTCATCTTTGGTGAGTCATTAGCATACATCATATCTATGTTTCCATTTGTGGGTGTAGTCTATATGAATAACTTCAATAGCAAATACAGAAGGACACTGATACAGATATATAGACTACTAACAAATTTGTGGATGTGTCTAATGGCTGTGGTATGTAATAGGAGATGTAACATCAGGGACCCAGATTTCTCTCACAGTGAGGGACCTAGGACATTGAAATTCTGTCCAAAGATATATTCACAGTACCCTGTATCACAGATTTAAGAAAAAAGACATCACTCAGTCTCTCAATTTAAATTTACTTAAAATCAGAGGGAAATGCTCTCAGAGATTAAGGAAGAAGAATGTTAGCAGTGAGCAATGACAACTAGACAACAGTTATTAATCTGTGAGTAACAATAACACATTGGTGGTTGTCTTTATAAAATGTTTAATTTTTTGTTGTTGTTTTAAAGCAGTGGAAAAGGAAGTGTTGATGTTCTGATTACACTGCTGATGTAACTTTGCAAAATTAAATACCTTTATTCGGTGAGAAGATTCAGTAGCTTTGGTCTAATTAACATTAATTAAAGGCTGAGGTTATTATTGGGTCAGGATTGAAAACTATTTGGGTCCACATTCCAGTGGATTGAGTCACCTTACCAATATTCAAATTACCATTTTCTGGAGAGTCTTTTTTAAAACACATATCATTTCAGGTGTTTTCTGAGTGCTGGGGATATATTTTTTTTAATGGGCATAATTTAGTGTAGGCTAAGTAACTGTTTTAAGATAGAAGGGAATTTTTACTTTATTTCATGGGCTCCCATACTGTCTTTGGGGGGCTGCACATCCCCACAGGGAAGATCATCATCCACAACTGGCTTCTGTAAGACATCACTAGTCAGCACCTATCACCCAAGGCTTCAGAGACATTACTTCCTATTTCTTTAGATCTTTGAGAAAAGATCAAAATAAGTGCCTGCATTCCCCATATTTATGAATTTATGGTTTTCCCTGAAGCCATCTCTGAGTCTTGAACAAGATAATAGTATATTAAGAACCTAAGTTTGTTCACTTTTTCAAATGGAAATATATTATTTCTCTGATTGGAAAGCCAGCCTGGTTTTCCATTGCATAATTGGGCAACCAGCAGCTCACTTCAAAATATCTGAACAAGATTCTGAATCTTATTTCCACAAAGAAATAAATGCCGCAGTTTCTGAATATATTAACTCACCAATTGGTACACAATATTTACACCTACTGAAACAACACACTCTTGCCATTAATATATAATTGTTAATCTACAATAAGTTTAAGTGGATGTCATAAAAGTTTTAGAAAGCTGAAAAAACTATAGTTTCACTCTTTACAGATTTCCAATGCCTATCTATGCATAGAAAAGAACTCTATATTTCTTTCACGGAGAATAAATGTGTGTATAATATTTATAATATATATGTTTATCACTATACACACTCACACACACACATATACATATACACACATATCACTAACAAAGAAAAATTTTTATACAATCTTTGGCCCATTGCAATTCAGTAATAAGTTAAAGCTTAAAGAGTTTTTTATGTCAGCTAATGACAGGTCTCAGGTTTAAACTGAGATAGTGATTTCAAGATATTATCAACTACCTAAAACATTAAATATTAGACTTTTCAGTCCAAAATATTAGGTGCCAGGACATCTTTTTGAGACCATTTTATCAAAGGATCTTGTCTGTGAATAATGGGACTGAACACTGTGAGTCTGTGATTATCCATCAATAGGGCAGGCCAAGCCTACCTCAGTACATTGGGAAGAAGTCTACTTGAAAAGCTTTCAGAGTTGTGAAGTTCATTTGCCTAGGAAAGACTGTCACACTGTCCAGTGTCAGTGTTACCTAACCCTAACAGTAATGGGTTTCACTTGTAAAGTGAAACCTTATGCAAGAAGTGACCTCAAAGATACATTCCTCATGTTCTCAAGACAAGTAGCCTTACCCACTAACAGGAAAGCAATCATCTTAAACTGTTTTAGAATTCCATAAACACCTTGTTGTCAAATCTTTTTCCATTTCTTCTCTGATTCTCATACCTCCTCCCCACCACCACATTGATGTGTTCTCTTCCTGAGCTCATCAAATCCATTTAATTCTGCTGGTATGTTAAAGTCATGTACTGCAGCATGGGTGAACTCCCAGGGATCAGTCCCTGAAGTAAACTGACACCCTACCCCAGAAACTGTGAAGGTCCAGTAGCTCTTGACAGGACTTGATGAAACCCTTTCCCATCTGTGGTAGAATCCTGGCTGGCATTGATATTGTACGGGTCTTGGGTTCCTATGTGTCTATGTGTGTAACAGCACTTTAGAACCTGAGAGATTCCTTAAGTCATGCTTTTTGATATATAAACCATAGAAGTTTCTTGAAGTCTTGTACTTGAACAAGGAATAAGCAGTGTCAGACATCACCAAGTGAGGCAAAGCTGCATTACCAAAGCCTATACTTTAGAGCTCCCTTCTGACCCCTACTGACTTCTGACTCCTATAGCCTAGGAAAGATTGTCACACTGTCCAGTGTCAGTGTTACCTAACCCTAACAGTAATGGGTTTCACTTGTAAAGTGAAACCTCATGCAAGAAGTGACCTCAAAGATACACTCCTCATGTTCTCAAGACAAGTAGCCTTACCCACTAACAGGAAAGCAATCATCTTAAACTGTTTTAGAATTCCATAAACACCTTGTTGTCAAATCCTTTCCCATTTCTTCTCTGATTCTCATACCTCCTCCCCACCACCACATTGATGTGTTCTCTTCCTGAGTGTTTTACATTTACAAACACTTTCCTATAAGTGTTTGTAAATGTAAATGTTTCTTTAAAGTAGTTTGGTGTGACATCTTGATGAACAAATGTCCATGTAGCTCTCTGCTCCCTACAAGTTTATCTTTTTCTTTTTTCTTTCCTTAGTTTCTTCCTTCCTTCCTTCCTTTCTTCTTTCCTTCCTTCCTTCCTTCCTTCCTTCCTTCCGGTTTTTAAAGCCAGGGTACTACTTCCTGGCATCATTCCAAAGCATCTGGGTCTCCAACTTGGCTTTTCTCCCTAAGCCGGGAACATGGCACAATCCCAGGTGACATCCCTATCCTGGTCTCCTGGTGCTGTTTTTTGCTGGTCTCCTCTGTGAAGCAGTTCTCCTCAGCTCCAGCTGAGCTCACCATGCAGTGCCTACCTGAGCGCACCCTCTTTGTTCAATAATTCATTGTGCAGGTGCAGCCTCGGCAGATCATTAAGAAATCTCTGACTTCGAAAGAATTAGAAAATGAGTTATTGATTGTTTGCTTCTGGGTGCTGCATTTAATTTGGATATTGGGGAGTTTTCATGAGTTGCAAAGTGTCTACTCTACGGAGACTTTTATTATTTAACATTGTTTCGTTTTCTTCTGGAAAAAAAAATAATAATGGTTTCATTCCTATGGTCTGATGAGTCTGTTGAGTATCCCGGATATAACAAATTGGATGCAGCCAGTTGCAGAAACATAATGCTCAACTTTAGGAATATAGAGACAAACTTCAATAATTTTTCAAGCAGAAACATTTTTTTTCCCGTATCTGTGGCTTCAAGAACTGGGTGTTATCATAGAGTGCTTTTTTCCTAATCACTTGTGAAGAACCATAAATGTATCATTTGTTAGTTTTCGATGTGAAAGCAGTAGAAAGTCTTCATTTTTCTGTCTTGTTGAAGCACATTTATATAAACAATTAGGTATCTGTGATTATCAGCTTCAACTAGCTCCTTGTTACAACCTTGATTCACCTGAGGAGATTGTCTCAAAATTAGATTTTTTTTTCATGTGGTTGTTCTGCGGGTATGTATTAGGGAGTATCATAAATAATGTCATTGGTTGGAAAAGACCCAGCCCACTGTGAGCACCATCATTCCTTAGGTTAAGCATAAGCAAGCAATTAAGAGAGAACATATTCATGCACCAATTTCTGTCTGCTCTGGACTATGAGTGTAATAGACTGGCTGTTTGAAATTCCCTCCTTTTCTTTCAATAATGGAGCATAATCTTAAATTTAGAAGAATAATGTCTGGGTGTAA
Source organism: Micromys minutus (assembly GCF_963924665.1). Taxonomy (NCBI): domain Eukaryota; kingdom Metazoa; phylum Chordata; class Mammalia; order Rodentia; family Muridae; genus Micromys; species Micromys minutus. The sequence continues at coordinate 13,351,718 of NC_137960.1, read as the reverse complement.
GAAGAAGGTTTTTGCTAGCATATTAAAAAGAATACCTAAAGTAGGAGTCTTGCAAAGTGTAGGACATGTTAGTCTTCAGACGGACTGCACAGAGGAGGAAAGAAAAGCAATGTATAGCATACGAGATGCACTTGATACATGGAATCCCAACCCTTGGGCAGGCAATGAGAAAGGGACGTGCTAGCTCCTAAAAACAGACAAAAACAAAATTGCAAAATACCAAGATTACCAAATAGCTATGCTACAATCCAGTTTCTTTTACAGGACTAGTGTAGTTACAAATATTTCACAGATAATGTTCAGACATCAGCAAGGCCCAGTCAAAGCTTCCTCTTTAAGAATTGAGCTGTATGGTAGCTATTTAAGGTTGTTTGTTTGTTTGTTTTTCTATGAAGTCAAAGCCAGTTATGGCTGACTGAATTTATCCTTTGTTCTTCCTCTATTCATGATTATTACTATTGTCTCTTAAATTAGTTTTTATTTATCTCTGGAAGTAAATGGTCTTTTTGTCTTTTCTTAATAGTAATGTACTGATTTGACATTTTGATTGAGGAAACACTTTGAAATAGTAAAAGCAGATCAAATAACTAGGTCTGCCATGTTGCCTGGTAGAGTCACCTGGGAATAACATGTTATGGGGAAGATGAGAGATTTGGTGCATTTTAAAAACTTCTTTTAAATGGTTTACCATCTGGTATAAAACACAAGTCCGTAACAATCTCTTTGATTCCCACAGTAATGCCCTATTTACGTGGTTTGTAAAGGTTTCTTCTAATTCTTCTGCACTGGGTACAAGACAAGTCATCCATTCATCTTGGGTCCTTCCAAGTACTTCACACTTAGAGTTTAGGCCAAGATCACAGAAGGAAACTATAGAATTGAAATGCTGGCCTTCAGAGAGGTTCATTTTTTCCGTCTCACGGTGATTACTCCTATTGCAAGATCTCTAACTTTCCTTCTTCTGTTTTTTATTTTTGGGTTTGCCTGAGAAGTGACCTCTGGGTGAGGGTTTTCAATGAAGAGCCCTGTTTTATTCATAATGATGGATGGTTTCCATGCTAGTGCCAGCTTCAAGTCCTCCCTGCCTAACCCATCATTAAAAGAGCCCTTTCTAGCTAAAAGAGTTGCTACAAATCCATCTGTTTGTTTCTGGCCCCCAAATCTGTTATTGTTGAGAAAGAGGGCTTTGATTTAAAACCATATTTTTGAAGCATTGATATGCTAATCCCAGATTGAGTTTATCAATCCCTAGAGACTTCAAAAACAGCAACAAGAAGTTCCACCAGGTATGTCTCAGCAAACCTATTCTTGCCATTAAGAAAAGACTAGGATGAGTTTGCTCTATAGAGATGAACTCTCCTCAAAGACCACTAGAGACAATGTTGACCTCAGCTTGGGCCTCCTGTTCAGATGATCTTACCTGAGTTTCATGGGCTACCAACAAGAACTTATTCCTAGCACCCCTAAGTTGCCATTTCATTTTTCCCCCTTAAAGGTAGTATGTCTAAGGTTTTATCTTTGATATTTAGACATAGTAACTCTTAAACACGAAAATGCAAAAAAAAAAATAGCAGAGTGATTGTCTGGCTTCTTAGCTCCCCCTTTATCTCATGTTTATAAAACACAGGGTTTGCATCTTTTCTTTTTTCTCCATTCCATGAGTAAAATGGAAAGTGGATAAGGGATGAAGAAGAATGAGGGGAGACAGCCAGGGCACATAGTAGGACTGCTTCTACTAGCAGCTGAACACTCACATGGCACAGATAGCTGGTCACAGCCTTCACACTATGGCCTCTGGAGAAGATTTTAACACCAGCCTCTTATAACACTGTTTTCTATCAGAAAGACAGGCAACATGGGCTTCTACAATGACCGAGAAAGAGACCGAGTTAAGAAGATGCTCTGCTCTATGATACTGTAGCAGCCAGAATGTTGACGATTGAATATATGTTTAAGATAAAGAGGCATCAGGTTTGTGCACTTAGGCATATGGAGACTGGATATCCCAGGTTGGGGTAGTACCCATGGGACCCTCCTCCTTCTCTGAAGAGAAGGGAAAAGGGTAATGAGGGAGGGACTTGTAAGAGAAGGACTGGGAGGAAAGGAGCAACTTGGGCTTTGACCAGGATGTAAAATGAATGAATGAATTAATTAGTTAATTAATTAATAAAATGGGTCATCAGGTTTAATAACAGTCAAGTTGAATGAGGGAAGCATTTGCAAATCATCAGAAAGTCACAGACAGTAATGAACATTTACTTTTCTTGTAAAACACAAGAATGGGAAATTCTTTGACATTGGCTACTCTACAGAATATGCAAAAGTTGGGCACTGTAGAGGCCTTGGGTCCAGTGAAGGTGTATTTTCCAGTGGACAGAAATGCCAAGGCACTGATAGAGGAGTGAGTGGTTGGGAATGTGAGCATCTTTATGAGAGCAATGGGAGGAAGGAGGGGGATGGGAGAGGGGGTAAGGGGAAAACATTTAAAATGTAAACACAGAGAATATCCAATAAAATGATAAAAAATACAAAAGAAAACAAAGTCAAGAGTCTCTTCGGAGACCGCTGCATCTCTAGCTTCAGGTAAGGGCAACATTTGGGAACAGCTGAGAATGTCGTAGAAAGATTAATATCATAATTAAGGATATTAATCTATCTTGGAAAAGGTTATAAAAATACTGTTGTATACCAATATATAAGGTATTCAATCAGCTGCACATAATCTCAGCCTACAAGCCAGTTATTTCAGCATGTGAACACGTGACCGAGCTCAAGGGAGTAAACACACCTACCACTCTAATCTCCCTCTCCAGCCACAAACACAATTCTCTTTCAGCCGTGCCTAGTAGATTTTAAGTGGCAGGTCATTTTTATGCACGGACTTGCTGAGCTGGAAGACTGACATCTCTGCACCATTCTTCCCTGACTTTATAACGGAGACCATGTTAGACCACGAATTCTATAGTGGTTAGTGCCTTCTGCTTGCTGTAAGCTGACTCTAGGCCAGTCTCTCAAAGTACGAAGACTATAGAAATGGGCAATAGAGTCAAAATGGTACTTTTGCTTAGAGAAGAATGCAATATGCTTGGAGGGACAGGCTCAGTGTTTGGCGGAGACTAAGTGCCAGTGAGGATGGTTAGCTGTGTTTACCAGGACTGGTACACACCCACTGAATAAGCTTTTGGAGTGTGCAAGGGATTAACAACCACAAAAGGTAGAAAGGTAACTGGAAGATCACCAATGTTTTGGGACAATTTTGTGCTTTGTCAGTGTACGAGTGTGAGTGTGGTGTGCATCTGTGTGAGGGGACATGCACTGTGGAGGCAAATGTTGAAGTTGGGAGTCTTCCTTCCTAACTCTTCCACCTTATTCATTAGACAGTATCTGTCAATCAAACTCAAACTCCTGTCCTATTCTGAATATGGGATTACAGGAGGGAGGCCCATTGGATATTTAGGTGACTGCTTTTGTGTACAATAAGCATCAGCTGGACCATCTTCACAACTCTAAATAGAACAGTTTTAAATAGCATATACGTCAAGTAAATTTTAAAAGCTATTTTGAGTAAAAATAAAAATATTTACCAAACTTTGTGGTGGTATTTTGAATCTGTAGAATAATCTTTCTGCAACTCTTGAACTTTCCTCCCAACCTTCAATAAAAAGTATCCCAAGAATTTGAATTTATTTGTAATAATAGTGGTTGTAAATGATATAGGACTTTGTGTGCTTGTGTGTTTGTGTATGTGCATGAGTATGTGAGTGTGTCTGTGTGTGTGAGTGTGTGTATGAGTATGTGAGTGTGTATATGTGTGTGAGTGTGTGTATGAGGATATGAGTGTGTGTGTGCAATTGTGTTTGTGTTTGTGTGTGTGTATGTGAGTGTGTCTGTGTGTATGAGTGTGTGAGTATGAGTGTGTCAGTGTGTGAGTGTGTGTGTGTGGCATGTATGTGTTTGAGACAGAGACAGACAGACACACACAGACACACACACACACACACAGAGAGAGAGAGAGAGAGAGAGAAAGTTCTACTTTTCCCAGTGTTGTGTGTTTGTTGCATGAACAACAGAGAGATGGATGCATGGTAGGATAAATCCACTCAATGTCACTGGTATGAAAGTGATCTGTGGGAAAAAGACCTAGGGTAGTGGGTAAAAGCAACAGAGTCACTTAATGAGTCCTAGGAAATCTGACTCCAGAGACCAGCATCATGATGCAGATAAGTTTATTGCCCAGCCTGTAAGCTCATACACAGTATCTGTGCCAACCCAAACCCCTAAATCCTTGGCCAATACTATCTTGCCACACTATCACCATGCTCCAATGAAAGCCCTACCTAATGAGGTACCTCAGAAGAAGGGGCGGCTGTGACTACCTCTGTGAAGATGGGGAAAGTGGCCTGGTTCCTTTCTGCTGTCTGACCAGTGAACTGGAACCACCTTATACGAATGCTGTGCATGGCAGATCAAGTCTCTTCAAGGAGTCACAGAAGCCTGTGATGCATCGTTCTCCATCCCATTCTTTTCTTCACAGGGTTGACCTACCCATTCCCCACAGAAGCCAGGAAGAGATTGTGTGCCGTTTATAGAAGGCATGTCAACGGTCTCAAAATTCCACCAGAATCTCTCTATCTACTCATAGTGGATAGAGGTACCCCAGAGAGGGTCTTGGTAGATATTCTAGCTGTTTAGTCTTTTCTTTATTTCCTGGAGAGGCATCTACAGATGAAGCTGCCTCAGCTCCAAAGGATGATGCTTACAGTTGCTATTTACAGGATTATAATTGTGAGCAGGATTTGAGGGTCCTTCCTCAGAAGAAAGTAAGTAGAGGCCATAGTTTGAGCCCCATTTTTCTTAGTAGAATGTTTCTGTGTATATATAGATGCATGTATACACATATGTGGGTACATGCGCGTGTATGTGTGTGTGTGTGTGTGTGTGTGTGTGCATAAGTGCATTTGTGGTCATGTACATGGGTGTAAATGAGCACAGATATGTGTGTCCATGAGTGTATGTATATGTGAATGTATGCATGTGGTGGGGTTAGAGGTCTAATTCCAGTGCTGTTTTTTTAGAGCCTTATCTTAGAGACAGGTTCTTATCCTGATTTGGAGACTCACAAGTAGAATATTCTGGCTAGGCAGTGAACCTCAGCAGTTCTTCCTAGTTCTGGGATTATAAGCACATTACAAGGTCTAGATTTTTATGTGGGTTTTTTAAGGGGTACAGGTTCTCATGCTTGAGCAGCAGGTTCTTTACAATCAGCCATCTTTCTATATCTGATTAGATATGTATGTATATATATATATATGTGTGTGTGTGTAATATTTATATTTATATATGTAATATTTATAGATAATAGAAAGCAATATGTAATTAATATAGAAGATAGAATATAGAATAAATATATGATATATAATTAATATGTGATATATTTATATATAATATTTATATATAAAAAGGTATATAAACATATATTTATATTATATGATATATAATATGGTATTTTATATGATATTGTGTTCCTATTTATACACTCATAAAACTACTAGAAAAGAACAAGGAAAAAAGATACAGATAATGAGGAAAGGGGGAGGGGAAGGGACAGAGAGACAGACAGACAGACAGACAGAGAGGGGGAGAGAGAGAGTTGTTATTATAGTAGGTGAAGAGAAATTATAGGCTCCTGAACATAGGCAGCTGTAGCCAGACTGGAAAAAAAGAAATGACTGCCAAGACACTAAAAAAAAAAAAGAAATTGACAAGTCTTGTAGAAACCAAAGAAGAATTACATTTAAATATATAACCTTTTCTACTAAGCTCTGAAGAAAATGTGCGATATTTTTCAAACCAAAATTTCTGTATTAGTTTCTTCTCAGGGTAAAAGGCATTTTCCCTGCAAAGTAAAAACCCAGATGCCTTTGAATGCCCATTAGTCTAATCTGTCATTTGAAACACACTTTAAGTGTCTGCCAGCTGACTGTGCCTTCAAGGAATATTGACAGCTCTAAGCACACAGTTTGTGTTCCCGACTACTTAATATTCCTCAGATATTTTCTCACTATTAAAGAATTAAGATTAAGAAGCACACTTGTCAGAGTTGATTTTTATAGTTTGGGTATATTAAAATGTTTTATTAAATTTAGACTTGATGTGCTTTCCAATGAGAAAAAAAATATCTAGTTATTCCAATTACCCTCTCTGTGTAACGGGGAGCCCCCAAAGTGCCAAATATCTAATCTGATTTACTGTATGGAGTGATGCCTGGTCTCTGAGGCAGGTAGACTTATTAGTCAAAACCAAAACAATCAAAACAAACAAAGAAACAAAACTTCACTTTTCAAGTTGCTCTTTTTGTTACACAGTTTGCTCTAGTAAACCAGCACAGTATTATTATTCCGAAAATCCAAGTGCAGGGGAAGAAGTCTGATTTCTCACAAGCACTTTCATGTAGCTGGATAATAGCTAATAACCAGGATGCAGAGTTGGTCTTTCATATTATCCCATTTTACAAATAGAGGTCAGATTGATCATACTCCCCTGGATGAGAGAAATGTGTGTGTTGCTTAGCAACAGGTATAGCCAGAGAAAGACACTCACTCTTTCCACATGAAATATTCCTACGACAGTCATCTGCTACTCAGAACAAGTAGAGAAATCAGGGATTGGCGTTATGAGAGGAAAGTGAGGCTGGAAGACAAAGGTTTATTGTTACCTGTTTGCTTCTGTTGGAAGTAATCGTAACTTTACTGTGTTTGCAGGGGGTGTGGATTTTTCTACCACTGATCCATGCAGCTAAGACAGAAACTATTCTTAAGGGTTTTGTTCAAGCAAAACCTGAAAAGTTTTTTCATAAGTATTTTTATTTTATTGACAATTAGAAATCAGGAAAGGAGCATTTTTTTAACCTGTTTGCTCAAGCATCTGTTAATTTTCACCCAGACCTTCTATATTTGTCCTAAATCCATAACTGCTTTGCTTAACGATGTACTTTATGCCCTCATGTCTTTGCACTACTTTTCTTTATCTCTCAAAGACCTTCTGTTGTTGTTGTTTTTGGTTTTCTTTTGTTTGGTTGGTTGGTTGGCTTTGCTTCAGAAGGGCAGAGGGAGCGAAGTTGTAGATTGATATAACCCAAGAATTGCAAAGCTCTATATAGCAGTTCTATCTGGAACAAAGACAGGTAACCTTATACCTCTTGCTTTCCAGGATGTTGGTAGCTTGTGGGTGAAGCGGTGTTACAAAACGATGACACTCCCTTCTTACCTCTCCACACATGTATAGTCTGTTTCTGCAATGGCATAGTTTGTGCCCTGTAAGAGATCAGCAGAAAAAGAAGTGTTATTTTGGATTCCAGTGAGAATGCATAATCAGGAGGGAATGTCTAAACCATGGCGGCCATTTGACAGTTAACGAATCAATCTTCAGGTCAGTTTCAGATGCACCGTTACCTAGGTTTTGTTGATGTAGCTTTGTGGACATTTCTAGGCTATCCAATCTCATTGACTTCTCTGCCTTGCCATCTTTATGAGTTCTGTCCTGTGACGTTCCCTACAGCCTTAGGGGCCCTGAGTTATGCTTAGTTGTATCAGTGAGAGTTGGAGGATCAGTCTTCCTCAGGGAAGAACTCAACTATTCCTTAACTTATACCAAGAAGTCAGCTCAGAGATCATCTACATACAAGTAACGTACATGGACTGAGCAGGCTGTATTGATATGTTTAGGATTAAGGAAAAAGAGACCAAGAATTCAAAAGTAAGGTAGCATGGGGAGGGATTTGAAGGAAGAAAGCAAATGGTAGAATAATGTAATTATATTTTATTTTTTAATCACTAAAAAATTAGATGTAAGACCTGGGGCATGTGGGTATTAAAAATGGCCATTATAAAACATAAACACAGCCCCTGTAATTCTGGTCTTTAAAGTACAAATGCTTCCTGCCAGTTTATGGTTCTATACTTCAAATAGTTTCAGCCCACTTTCAAATTATATTATAATATGTAATATTATAGATAAATATGAATATATTAAACTCAAAAAATATGGTGTATGTGTGTACTTGCTCGCTGTATGTTACCATGCATGAAGATGCCCACAGAAGGCACTGTTGGGCCTAGAGCTAGGCTTACAGGAAGTTTTAAGCTGCCTATTAGGGATGAATTCTGGGAAATGAACCCAGGTTCTCTGGAAGAGCTATAAGAGGTTTTAACTGGTAAAGCATCATCACTCTAGCACCATAATAGCATCTTAAGTTGTTTGTATAAATAAAAATTTTATGTGATTCTAGAACTTTCTGGGCACTCCTCTGCTACCTTTCAAAACCCCCCCCAAAAAAATGAGCATGTGAATGGTTTTGTGTAATCGAATTAAGTGTGTGATTACTGGATAGGACATGACAGGTAGCTTTAATTAAGGGCAGGGAGTTTGAGTTACTACAGGGGAAACAGAATACTGTCTTTTCTGATCCTAATGTCTAGGTCACTAGACCATCATTTTTAACATTCAGAGGAGTAATTTTCTGAGCATGACCTCTGGCACAACACTGATTCTGAACCATGCACTCCCACTGGCAGAGAAGGCATTGTGTCCTACAGAACCTGACCTTTGGATGACCTGCTCTGTTTGAGTTTTAAATGAATATGAATTGGAACTTCTAGGCCAAGAAGTGCAGCATTATCAGACGCTGGCTGTACTCAGCATCATGAATTTTGCAGAACTTATCTGTCTGTCTCACTGAGGTGATTAAAAATGCAGACCACTCTTATGCATAAGTTCTGGCTATTGGAATGGCAAACACCTTGTGAACACTACATGGATTTTCTATGACTGGCAACTGGGATTGGGGAGTTTATTAACAATCTCTCAGCAGGGATAGCTTTCGTTACTTCCTGTTCTCTATTGCATGCTAAAGAGGAGCTTTAAAAATTGGAATACATAGTATCATATTATGGAAGAAATTGAAATTTCTGCAGAAGGATGTAGGGAACTTTTCTGGTAATAGGCACATTGTATATTCCAGACCAAGATTTATGAGGAGGAACATATGCCCTCAGGAAAATAAGGCCATGTCTGTGTAGTGGACAATAATGCCACTTACTTTTTCTGATGGTCAGCTAAGTAACATGTTCTGGGTGTCTGTCACTTGAGACTTTATCCTTTTTGCTATTATCAGTTATGCAATAAAGAAGGCAGTTGTATTTTTCTCATACAGTTCCTGTGGATGAGCAACAGAAAACAAAGGAACATTACATATCTGTCTACCCACACTACAGCCCTGGGTAAATAAATGCAAATCATGGAACAGTTTCCTCATGCCACAGTAGTGGGAAAGCATAAACTATACAGCAGGTTCTCTTTCTCACAGTAATAGGAATGCATGCCCAACTTGCATGATAGATTCCCTACTTGAATCTGAATATTTGGCAAAAGTCAACATCTGGAATGTTTAAACTGTATATTGGACACAATCCAAAGTCATCTAGGAAGAAAAATCTCAGATGAGGAATTAATTTCATTAGATTGGCCTCTGGCCATGCCTATGAAAAACCGTCTTAATATGTTTAACAGAGAGCACTTGGACCACTGTAGATGGCACCAACCCTGGGAAGATGAGTTCAGAAGGTTTAAGTTACCTAGTAGAAAGTAAATGAGGAAAACACACATAGACACACACAAAGAGACAGAGACAGAGAGACAAAGACAGAAACAGAGACAAAAATATACACATTTCCTGCTCAGATTGTCCTCAGTCTGTGGTGAGGAGCTGTAAGTGGGACAAAATGCTTAACTCCCCAGTTTACTCTTATCCCCCATCTTTCTGAGATTAGTGGTTCTCAACCTTCGCATTGCTGTCACTCTTTAATACAGTTCCTCATGTTGTAGTGAAACCAAACCATAAAACTACTTTTGTTGCCACCTCATAACTGTATTTTGCGACTGCTGTGAATCACAAAGCAAATTTTTTTGTGGGAGAAGACGTTTGCCAAATGTATCATGAACCAGAGGCTGAGAACCACTGTGTTAGATCATGGAGGACCAGAGACAAGCTTTTTGTTCTCCCAACAAATTTGACCTGTCTATTCTTCTTTTCCTACAGGTTCTTTCTCAGTGTCCCATAATTCTGTCTTTTCTTGATGCGTTCTATCTGCCATTGGCTGGAATCTACTGTTGCACTGCGCAGACATATCCCCATAGAGTCTACTCTTACTCATAATGAGGCGCTCATGGACACAGTTGGTGTTGAGAACCTGTCTTGTTTGTGAAGGGGCCTCCTGCTGTGCAGGACCCACCAGCATTTATACTCTTTCCTTTTCCTATGGTGCCTTGAAATACATTTATACATGTCCTATATCAACAGACATATTTTAAGCTTTAAAACACTCTGCATCCAAATGAAACTTAGAAAAGACAAAAAGGAAGAAACTGTAGACAAGCTAATGCAAAAGATGCTAGCCCAAGCAATGTCTTCCAAATTTCATTCTAGAGGTATGGCTTACAAGCCACAACTGCCAAGCCATTCAGTGACATATTCTGAGTAGTTTTGACAAATACATATTCTTGTTTAAAGCTATACTCTATTAAAATTCAGCCCATCCAAATGCTAGGTAAGACCTGACTTCTAGTTATGTAGCTCATAACAAAGTTCTCATTTAGCCCAAGAAACCACAATCTTGTTTTTTCACTGACGACTTTCAGTTCTAGAGACTGTGTAGATATAAACTGGCTGCTGGAACTTCTCCAGATGGGCTCCTGGTTTCTTCCATTTACATGGTTGTTGGGGTAACCTTTTTCGTTGTTGTTTTACACTGTAGGAAGGTGTGTCTCTGTAATTTTAATTATGAATTCTATTCCATCCAAAGTTAACTAATTAAAAGATTCTGGTATTGTCGTTTCTATAGCATATTCCTGAGTTCTGTATTTTGTTGGAGTTTTTTGTTATTATTTTTATTGGATATTTTATGGATTTACATTTCAAATGTTACCACTTTCTCTTCTTTCACATCACCCTGCTTCTATGAAGATGCTCCCAATCCCACCCACCCAATCTAAACTCATCACCCAAGCATTCCCCTACACTGTGAAAACAGCACTTCACAAGACCAAGGACTTTTTTTCCTATTGATGCCAGACAATGCCATCCTCTGCTACATATGCAGCTGGAGACCTGGGTCCCTCCATGGGTACTCATTACTTGGTGTTTTAGTCCCTGGCAGCTCTAAATGGTTGAGTGGGTTAATAATGTTGTTCTTCCTATGGAGTTGCAAACCACTTCAGCTCCTTCAGTCCTTTCTCTAGCTCCTCCACTGGGATTCCTGTGCTAAGTCCAATGGTTAGCTGTAAGCATCCTCATCAGTATTTGTATGGCTCTGGAAAAGCTCTCAAAAGATGAGACATCCATGTGAGACTCCTGTCAGTAAGCACTTCTTGGCATCAGCAATAATTACTGGGTTTGGTGGCTGCATATGGGATGGATCCCCAGGTCAGGCAGTATCTGGATAACCTTTTCTTCAGTCCCTACTCTATTCTCTGTCTCTGTATTTTCTTCCATAATTGTTTTGCTCTCCGTTCTAAAAAGAACTGATGCATCCACATTTTGGTCTTCCTTTTGCTTGAGCAATTCTGTGAATTGTTTCTTGGGTATTCTGAATTTTTTTGAAGTTAAATTCTAGGGAATCAAATAATCATATTAAAACATGGGGTACAGAGCTAAACAAAGAATTCTTATCTGTGGCATATCAAATGGCTGAGAAGCACTCCAAAAACTGTTCAACATTCTCAGTCATCAGGAAAATGCAAATTAAAACAACCCTGAGATTCTACTTTACACCAGTCAGAATGGCTAAGATCAAACACACAGGTGACAGCAGATGCTGGTGAGGGTGTGTAGAAAAAGGAACACTCCTCCCTTGTTGGTGGGATTGCAAGCTGGTACAACCACTCTGGAAATCAATCTGGAAGTTCCTCAGAACATTGGACATAGTACTACCTGAGGACCTAGCT